>NW_008824896.1:1359445-1374612 GCF_000699105.1 Pygoscelis adeliae | reverse complement strand
TTTTAGGTCAAGTCGGGGAGAGAAGAACCGAGGCAACAGGAGCAAGAGGAAAAGGTAACGAAGTAATATAGGTAGGTATAAGTCTAAAACTAGAAGTTCAGGGGCTTTTGTAATTCATATCACCATGACTTCTTTCAGTCTTACGTGACTCTTAGCTGGATTTGCAGGATCCAAGAGTGAAGTGTTGGGGAGGACACAAGCCTACCCATAAATAACTGAAAATAAAAGTAACAGGAGATTTCAAGGCTTTCCTGATTCAGCAAGAAGGCATGAAATTCCTCTCTTTCACTATTTAAACACTTACTCAAAATAGAACTATTAAGAGCTAAAAGTAAGGATATTAGGGCAATTAGGATATGCTGACAGCCCTCATTGATCTAATACTCTTGTTTAGTCTTTAAAAAGTGTAGGAACAGGAATGTGCAAACCATAAATTGCAAAGCCAGCATCTGCAAACCTTCATTCAAGGTTCCTAATTGCTCTCTGATTCAACCAGATATGTGGTTCTTTTTATTTATTATTTGTGAGTATTCAGGCAAACTGACTGGTATTATCACATGCTTGGGGAATGGCCTTTTTTCAGTGAGGTGTTGGCATATTTCCGTTTTGTTTTTAGGAGGTCAGTGGTTTGGGTCCAGACTGAAACATTTCAAAGCCAGCATAAACATTTCTTTTCTTTCAAATTATCCTCAGGGAAAAATAAAAGTCTGGCCATTGCACAATTTTAAGAGTTACAGCCTTACTTCTGCCAGCACTTTCATCCATGACTTACACTAACGACAGTACAATTCCACAACCCTCAAGGTGCAGTTCACCACCGCAAAATGATCAGAAAGTGCTTTGTAGCTCCAAGACCAAAGGCAGGCGCTCTTTCAGAGCATGTACATGTAATACAAGGAGGACAATTAGTGCTACAGAAATAGTCTTCAGAGCCGGTAGATTCATTTTAAAGAGTACAGTAATGCTCCATAAAGCTCTAGGTCATTGATTTTATATACAAAGATATACTGTGTTTTAATTGCACAATCTGTGGCAAGTACATAACCAACACTCCCTAGGAAGACACTGCAAACGCAAAGACAAAAGGGGATGAACCATGTTTTAAGCTCTCTCCTAAAATGAAGTGATATGCATCATTATTAGAAGATGTACTAAGTAGCCTAGATACACCAAAAATACATATCCAGGCATGTCTCTATTTCACCTCAAGAAAATGATACCCTAAAACATGAAAAATGGGACTAATTTCCCATAGGCAGAAAACATACACGTCTATTAACACTGTACACAATAACCTCAAGAGAAACTGAGCTAGGTGACCCTGCTACAGCTCTGACTTAGGCTACCTCCTTCCATTTCTGTTAAAATGCTTTATTGTAAGCACTATGCTAATAAAATCCTTTTGAGTTATCTGAACAAATCTCCTGATTTGTTATGAGGTCACTAAAAGGAGAGAATTAGACCACCAGGATATTACTTACTTTAACTGACATCCAAGCAAATAACTGAGAGACTGATTACTTCATAAATGGGTGGAGAATGGCTTTAGGTCATTAGAAAGCCAAACGCACCGCAAGGAGCGATAGCTCTTTTGAGACCTCTGCAAACCTACATCCTGCACTCCTCCCCACTGACGTCATGACAACATGCAAGGGCTCAAAGCCATGCCTTAAGCCATCATTACTCAGCCCTTGGCTCACAAAACCTCAGAAAACAGTGGCAGAACACAGTGAATTTCTCTAGACAAGTATTGGGGGAGGTAGAAGGAACCAAGTGCATCTCCCAAGGTTTTATGTATGTCATACATGCAGCAATTTCACAGTTATTATTTTGTAAAAGCAATTAGATTGTTCACGTAAGTGCTAAGGTCTTTATCAAATCCTTCCTACAGCCAGACTACAGTGGAATACAAAGCACATGCAATTACAAGAGATTGAGAGGCAGCCTTTTGCCATCCTCACAAGGTTGCTCTGAAGTGCTAGCTATACTATGCACGAGGCCTGTCCCTTGCTTTCAGTAAGATCAAGTCTGTCTCTTCCACTTGTGTGTCACAACACGCTCCTTCTCACACAGCTACAAACAGCATTACAACACCCTAGTGTTACAACACCCCAGTGTTACTACATCTTCTAGCTACTACAATCTTTTTTGCTTTTCACCTGTTCTCAGCTTTTTGAACACAGAATCTCAACTTTCATTGAAAAAACCTACTGTAGCCTCATTGTTGGAGACATGAGCTTGAAAATACCAACATAAAAAGATATAGGATTTACATTGTTGTTAACTTAGTGGTCATGACTTGTTAACCATCAGCAATGGGCTGCAGAAGCCTTTCTCCTCCATGTAGGGAATAAACACAAGCCGATTTCTGAATCAGTCATTGTGATTGCACCTGCAAGAAGACATTTTCCTATGGTCATTGTTTTCTTTAAAAAGGGGAAAGTTACGAGTGAGAATAGTTATGTTATTTATAAATGGCTTTAGCCAATTTAATTTCCGTGCTGCAAAAAGGCATGTACCCATCTTTCCCAATTACTGCCCTCAGCGCTGGCCCAAGTCAGTAGATCCATCTGCTAATTAACAGAGAAAAAAAAATATAAATTGTTTTCCAGTCAAATCAACTCCCTCATCTGGCTGGCAATGAAGTCACATAATCATTAGTGCTGCTGACTCAAGGAGAGGCATGACTAGCAATTTTAAAGAGAGCAAACTTCAGATCTATTAAGACAATTGTAACAACGCATGTTCAGTGCATCCCAGAAGATAAGTGACTTATTTTGCTTGAGCTTTGCTTGAAGAGTCCAGAAAGAATCCCTTGGTCTCCCTCCCCAGAAGAGGAACCCAGAAAAAAGGACATATATTACTGAAGACCAGCATCAATGTTAGAGATATTCTACATGTCATTTGGCGATACAGAGCCAGGGAGTATCTGGAAATGAGAAACTAAATGTGACGTGAACTAGACAACGAAGTGGGAGGAGAGGCCTTTGTCCATAGGCACGAAAGATCTATAAACAGAGTATGCCAGGAGAGAAAAACGTCTGAAACTGGGCCCAGCAAAGATAGAGCATGCTGGATAGAAAATTACTGTCTGTGTAAGGGTGTACCCCACCCCTCCCACATAGCCTAATTGATTTACTCACTGCTTGAGAACAGCTAGCTCAATCTGAAATGGCCTTTACTTGTCATGGGCTGAAATTACCCACTCAAACAACCAAATATGTTTTATATTCTATACAATTCTATTCTATTTGTATTCTATAACAGCTCTTAAGACCTCTTATAAAAGCCTAGATTTCAGAAAAATGCGAGCACAGCCCTGTATCCCTAGAAAAAAAGTTAACAATACTTCCCAGCATATTCAGTGAATATTATTGCCAGCACTGTGAAGTCGGCTTTCTGCAACTTGGAAAAAAAAAAAAGGTATAACATAAAATAGGAAGAAACAAAGGAAACCATAACCACACATAAACAGTCTGGGCTTCCTCCTCCTTCCTTAACACAGGGCTTTGTTTTTCCCCTCACAACTGTTACAAGATGTTACAAGAGGTCAGAAAGTCAGCTATTAATCACCTGAGTTCTCAGGCAGCTGAAGGTGAAGTAACTCACTGCTCATCTCCGCATTAGGAAGCAGTAAACAACCTTTTGTTCAAGCTGTTTCACGAACTGCAAAAAGTCAGATGCTGAGAGCCTGACAAGGTCTAGATACAGTCCTACGGGTGTCAGTAGCTAACCTCCAATTGATTTAACTGGAGAAAGACTGTACTCAAAATACAGTTTTATATTTGCCCCAGCCTTTCCTCACATGAGTAATGGTTTGGCTCAGCCAAAGCATCCTGTTCCTCAGCAGAAAGTGGGGCAGAGCAGAGCGAAGAAAACAGAAATCCTTTGGGGAGTGGGGGGAAAGGCGGGAAGGGGAAGAAGTAGAAAAAGAAGAAAAAAAGGATTTCAGGTAACAAAATAGGCAGGGAGAAAGGAGTCCAGTATATTATCTGTGCAGCCATGACCGCATCATGTGTGATTTGTAGCATACATCCCACATTTTACTAACAGGAGCTGTAGTTATTCCTTTCCTGAACTTTTGTTACTTCTGCACACAGTCAACCCAGCTCAGGAGAAAAAAAAGAGTGCTAGTGTATTTCAAGACACTTTAATAATGGGCAACAACATAAGCAAGAGATGTTGGTAAATCTGGAACAAAACCAGCTCTCTGTTGGAAAAGATTTCAAGCCCTATCAAGGCTAGCATGTGTAACAGTTGTCCTTCATTTACCACAGGTGCAAAACATCAGTAAACACTTTTACAGAAGCAGCTGGTTGAAATAAATGACAGAAAACCCTACTGGACCATGTGAGTCCGTTTGGGAATTTGAAGCTTGCAGATGAGCAGCTTTGTTGAGGACACAGATAGAAGCATGTGTATACAGTACACAAACATGTCACTTCATGGTGGACTTGGCAGTATTAGGTTTACAGTTGGACTTGATGATCTTAAAGGTCTTTTTGAACCTAAATGATTCCATTATTTGTGTGCAAGACTGGTATGTATGTGACAGAGGCAAGGGGCTGAGTAAAGAAAAAGTTTGAGAAGAATGAAGAGCTGAAGCCTTACACAACCACAGGACTGCTTGCAGAGTGACCTTGAATGAGTGGCTCAGCAGTGAGTTATAGATCAGTATGACCAGCTGAAAGAAAAAAACCAAGAAAATTATCCTCCAGCACTCTGGAAAATGGGACTTATATATACCTAGATGCAGCCTTGCTAGTTCATAAGAACGTACCTGACTTTATCACAAACTTCTCCTTGCACATCAGATAATCTGTAAGACCCCAAACTCTGTCTACTCATGCCAGAGAGTTAACAAGTCCTCAGCTGTATTGGTTATATCTATAGAACATGAAGCATTTCAAACACCGGTATAGTTTCACTGAAATGGGTAGAAAGAGGTGGCAGATTCTTCAGAGCCTTCTGTTTTAATTCCTTGTAAAAGGTCCTATCATGCTAAAAATATTAAGCAATTCATCTACTTGTATATGAACACTTATTCCAGGTAAATAAATGCAGCAGGCAGGTAAGTAATAGTTTGATTTCATCAACAGAACCCTTACCAAATTATTGAGCTCTTTACCTTGGAAATTGTATGGGTTTAGCTGGGCCTGATATACAACTGCAGAAGATGGATATAAGCCTTGATAAAAAGCAAGTCCACATGTTAGATGACTCAGACATTTTTTCAGGATGCATAGAAACCTTTCAACATATTATGAACCAATATTTCTATTTTTGCATCAGAATAATGGGAGACTGAGTTTGCCTACAGCAACTGATGATCCACAGAGATTCCTCTTTATGCAGTGCATGTTCTTGCATTGTCTAAACACAGTGGAAAAACAGCCTAATGTGATTTCAGACCCCTTCCCCTTTCATCACTAACCTAGAGTTGTTTGTGTATCAAAAGGAAGAACACACAACGTGCACTCAACCAGACAGAGCTGAACTGCCTGCAGCCAAAATACAAAAGATTGGATATGTAAATTTTTTTTGTAGTATAATCATTCTGTCATGTATAATGGATGCACAGGCATAGTTTAGGCTTTTGAAAAACTAAAGCAAAGCTTTACTTTATTCCTGTAAATCTCACGGGCTTCAAATTGAAGCATTCCCTTCTGTCAGCAGCACAATGCTTAGCAATGAAATTCCATGGCACAAATAGGACTTTGAGGCCTTAATTATACTTTAAAAACAGATTGTCATTAATGATTTTGGTTTTTTGGGGGGCATATAAGATACAAGATCTTTAATAACCCCATGAGGGGTGTGGGAAGGAAGGGACCAAACAACAGATTACCCCAAAATTCTGTTTTCTTCAGATGCATTTCAGACTAAAAATCTGAAGGTCTGAGAGTGGAGGAGGCTAAAAGTGTTGGAGGGTTGTGGGAGAGGGTACAAAATATCTGGATGTGGAAGAAATTAGTTGCTATATACTCCAGCCCTAAAGAATTAATTAGGCAATCCTTATCAGTGTGCTTAAGGTGGAGAAGTGATGAAAGTGATGGAGAGTCGGGGCTTTTTGCTTAGTTGTGGAGCTTGGAGGGAGGCAGAGGGGGCAACAAAAAGATTACAAGAAGAGATACTGTAAAGTCCCTCCCTACCCAAAGTGAACAGTCAGGCTCAAAAGAAATGAATAGATAAAAATATTTCATTTAAAAATTTTTGTTTCTCTGCCTGACAAGACCGTTTATGGCTCATAATGCCATATACCAAATTACCTCAAGTATGTAGCTTCATTTTCTTGACAGGATAACCAGAAATGTTGTCAGCTTTGTCTTACAGAAAGGGAATTATGGCAAAAAGAGACCAGATGACATGCCCAGAGTCAGCCATGAAGTCTGTGGCTGAGGTGGGAAAGGGTCAGAGTCCTATCTTTTTTAGGTGACATAACTGCAAGATCACAGTTGCTTTCCTAAATAAAAATCATATTTTCATAGTGATGAGTCTGAGCTGCAATGCCCAAATTGTGATCAAAGCTTTGGATGCCTGGCATCTAGGGCATTCAAAACATTATTTCAGCATGATTCATTACAAAGGAAGAGGCCAGCCACCACACTCGGATCCAGATTTTCAGTTTTTGAAGTGGTCAGTACTGAAACGCTGGTTCTGACAGCGCCTGGCCAAACTTGGTCAGGTCCCCTTTGTGCCACCATTACCTTCAAGAGATACAAGCCCTCCAAACAAATGATAACAACCCATATACTTGTGACCTGGTCATAAGACCTCCTAGGTCATAGGCCTTCTATTGCTTGCTGTGCTTGCTTGCTCCTCCTGTGCTTGCTCCTGTTTTGAGCAAGCACAGTCCAGTAACAGCACATATGCAGCCATAATTTCAGCCCTGATGAGTTTTCAGGCTCAGGAAAGTAGGGAGGAAATTCCGCCAGCACAGCCACTACAAGATTATCCAGAAGAGGGAGTGCATACCATACATACACATAAAGCCGTAATTTCCTACGCTGTGTCTTCATTGCAGAGCATGGAGGCTCTGCAAACGTCCAGCCCTATTTTAGACTCTGCCACATGCTCAGTGCTGCATACAGTTCAGTAAAATACCTGCTGCACAGCTCATCCAACAATATATCACTTCTCTTTGCTGTGTGTCTGCTTGAGGTTTTTCTTGGATGTTTTTAAATTCAAAAAATACTTATTTTTGCTTTTTGATAAGCTTGTTTTACATATTGGCTTGCTAGCCAAAATTAATTTCTGCAGCTACAATTTAAGTAAGTGGTTCCAAGTCCCTTATGATTGTCCTTGCTCCCTGATTTGATAAGTAACTTGTAAGAAATGTTGCAGAATGCAAATTCAGAGTTAACTACTCAGACTTACTCAAGAGTGACGTTTATAAATTCCCTTTCTGTGAACAGCAGAGTTTTTCCACGTAGAACTTCCACTTACGTTTATCTGGTTTTGTAACTACAGACCAAAATGGTACCTAGACAGTGTTGTAGGTGCCCTTGACAATTAAAAATGCAGTCGACCACAAGAACAAAGCCACAGGCAACAACCATGTACAGTAATTAACCAGTTAGACCTAGATTATGAAAAGGAAGCAAGAAATAGGCAGGCATATTACAGCAAGTTTATAAAGAAAACAATTCTGATAATGTTTTCATGTTTTTCTTAATTTCTACATTGAGACATGTCCTTTCCCTCCCCCTCAACACACACTGTTCAATAACCTACTGAATTACGTTCTTTTTATATCGGACTAAATCTCTGACCTTGGTTTGACTTTTTTCCATTTTGCTTATCTTCATCCTTTTCTCTAGTTAAGAAAAAACCCCACGAGACTTAATTTTGAAAGAAGGATTGAAAGACTATATTAACTTTGTTTAGCTTCCAGTAATAGTATAAATAGTAATAACAGGATTCTTTAAATTATTATTATTACCTGTTTTTATGTGCCTTCCTTACCTAACCTTTCTCTTTTTTTTTTTATGTCTTTTACAGATTATCAAGAGCTAGTATTCTGTTGACTTTCATTATTCATTAAAAATGAAGTTCAAGGTCATTGTAGCTACAACTGATAAATATGTTGTTATTATGGCTTCGAAAATAAATAACTTCCATTGTAGTGCAGTGAGTAAGATTTTGAAAAGAAAAAAATTGAAAGAGACTTCCTGCCTGTGCTGGATTATTAAGTAATTCTATACAAGTGGGTTAAAAAGAAAGGCACCGCTGTAATTTAAATTATCAGTACGATATACTGCTTTATCTTGCTCAACTTGCACCCTCTTTCTACAGAGGAACCAAAATAGCAAGTTCAGGTAACAACTCCTGCTTATCTTCAGCAAGGTAAATAATGGAGGAAGTAATCAGTATTAACTTGCAATTTATTAACATTGTTTCAGCTCTGTTATCAAGCCCTGAAAAGTCTAAGGCCCAGGTCCAGACCGGATTCACTCAATCTCTGACTACACAAGGAGCAGAAGGAGCCCGAGGAAGGCACAGACTGGCATGCTGGGCAGCAGCAACGCAGAGGCATCTCTTAAAATGGTTCTCATTGTGGAAGGTATTTATTTCTTTAGGAGACTGGGAGAAGAGGCAGCAATAGCTTCTCCTTTCACCTACCCCTGGTACGCTGGGCAGTTTGCTAGTTGTACACATAAGCAGGCCTGTGTTGTGATTCCTTGACAAGTGTCAGAGGGCAGAGAGGTGCCTGCCAGCTAGCAACCTGAAGGTCTTCTGACTCCCAGAGGCTGTGCAGGGCAATGATCGCATCCAGTGCAGGCCAGTGCAGAGCACACAGGTGAGCCTGAAGCAGTAAGGGACAAAGCACCATGCAACAGTGGTTTAACAGCCCAGGCTCTGCTGTTCAGTGCAAGAACTAGCAGAATATCTATGGGCATCTGGACAGCAGGAGATACATGCCACTATATGCATGTTTCTTTTCCCTTTTAACAGGCCTAAGCCAGTAGCATTGAAAGAAGAGACCTTCCAAGGTGCTTTTTAGGAGAGAGACAGCAATAGATTTTGCTTGCTGATACAGACAAAGTCATTCGGACTTGTTTCCATGAAACTCCCAAGGTTTTTCCAGCATAAGGATGACTGGGCACACACAACAGCTTGCACCACAATGCTTGGCAAAGATACTAGCTTTTGTTTAGTAGTGTCCAAAGGACTAATAAACCACTTAATTATTTGCAATCAATCAAACATACAGTAAAGTCATCTACAATAGCACTCAGCGTATCAGTTTTGTCAACTGACTCAACCCTTCACTGTGGTTGCTGTGAATGGGGTGGAAGTTCAAAGGCTTGCCGCTAACAAAGGCTGAAAAAAAATAATCCTCCTCTGTTTATATGTATCAGTTATTCAAACAAAAGAAGGGAATGGCAGTAAATGACAGTGGAAAGTGGAAAATGATGATAAAACTAGAACGCAGTGTCACAGAGTGCTGGAATCCTGGTATAGAGCAATGAATTACCCGCACTTGACTTTGATTTCTTCAAAATATGAGGATATGTTGTTCCTTTTATTACTTACTCCAAGGATTGATTTGCTCATTTTCTAGAAGCTGAACCTGTTTCCAAAAAGAAACAGTTGCTATTTTTATTTTACTTAGTGGTTGAGCTAAGGTTCAGCTGAAAAAACCCTCCAAACATAAAATCTACACCATGGTGGAATCCCGTGCAAGCTTTTCTACAGCACTTTCCCATGAGGAGAAAACAAGTCCCTACTTGTTGACCAAATTTCTGGACTGAAGTGTAGGAAGAACAAGAAGCTACAGAACATCTTGTTACACAAACCAGCTGTTCTTAGCTTAACTTAGAAGCTGAAGCTCTCTGTATAATCATTATAGTCTCCTGAGTTACTCAAAGCATCTAACTTAGAGATTTCTCTCCTTCTACTGAGCCCAAAGGGTGTCTTGGTTCATAGGTTATGGCAATACCTTCCACAAATACTTAAAAAATAGTTCTTCGGAATACCTTGCAGTTTTGACCTCCTTCAGTTTCTTTACTCCTTGAGTTTTTGCAGGGATTTGCACATCCATGTTAAAAGCAGGACAGTCTATTTACCCGTCTGATCTGATAAGAAAATTCATTTCCTGCTAGAGTAGGATTTTTTTTTTTTT
Source organism: Pygoscelis adeliae (assembly GCF_000699105.1). Lineage (NCBI taxonomy): Eukaryota > Metazoa > Chordata > Aves > Sphenisciformes > Spheniscidae > Pygoscelis > Pygoscelis adeliae. The sequence goes on along the minus strand of NW_008824896.1, from coordinate 1,364,486 downwards.
TACATGATGCTGGCAGAGTAGCCATCAAAGATAATGAAGTATTCATAAGTCCTGGGCCCCTGATTTTAACCAGCAAGAAGATACCAACACTGACAGCCTGTATTTTATCTTTTGTTTTCAAAGTTGTCAAGTAAACTTAATGCTTCCAAAGAGATTCATAGTATATTTGAGGTCCCACAGGTTGTTTGAAAAAAGAACTATGAGGACTTCAATGTACTTTTATTTCCCTTTATAGTCTCCAAACAAACAGTACACAGAAAGGTTAAACTGCGATAAGGAAGAAAGAAAATCAGCAGAAATTCCTGTTGTACGGTTGTTTGCACAATTCCCATCTCACATGTTTGGAAAGACCACAAACATCAGATGTGCCAGTGTTCTTGGAGAAGGTTTGGGAGTCTTGGGGTTTTTTTGTTTTGTGTTGGGGGTTTTTAGGAGGCCTTAAGCCTTACCAGCTGCCAGCAGGGACTCCACAAAAAAGCCCTAAACCAACAATAACAACAAAAACTAACCTCCCACACGCATACCCCTGTTCTTTGGATTTGTATGTTTCTGGGGGGGGCTTTTTTCATTTTTTAAATAGATCATTTGCTAATTTGCCAGAATGACTCAAGACATTCAATGAAGCAGATCTGTGCCTTATCTGCAAAGCTTAGGCACCAGAGCAATAAAATGCAACAACTAGCATTTCAATTCTCCAAGCAATTTCGTTATTCCAATTCTGCAGTAGATCTTTGATTTTGCAGAAAGTCTTCTCTCATTGGAAATCTACTCGAACTACCAGTTCAGCAATACTAACACATCTGTGGAAGAGCAGCATAAGGAGCCCATGAGAAGGAGACACAATTTTTCCCCTCCCCCCAGTAACGCATAAAACCCAGTTGACTGTATTTCAGCTAAGAGCTGCTCTGCTGCAATGGCAGTAGCCTATACAGAGTCAGCATTCTTCCAGGAGTGAAAGCCAAAGTAACCACCACAGCTTTAAGGGAGGAGACTACATATAAGTGGGTAAACTTGTTAAAAATAGGGAGAAAGGGCAGCTAACAGAGAAATACTTGCAGGTTTTGTGACGACTTAAGAGCACTGTACTGGAAATACAAAGCAAATGCTTATCAAAAAGGTTTGAGAAAGAGATAAGAGAGAAAGGCATGGCCAAACAGAATAAGGGAAGTTATTAAGCAGGCATCCTTCAAAAAGCTGAAGTCAAGTACAAATGAAGACAACAGGAAGCACTGCAAACTCTGGCAGGTTAAATGTAAAATACAAAACAAAAAAAAAAAACATTAAGGCAGGCCAAAAAAAATTTTTTGAGGAACAATTTGTAAAAGGCAAAGAAGAGGTTATTGAACAAAGACAAAAATGAACTGTGACCTGACATCAGGATCAGATCGTGTTCATCCAACAGACTAGTGACAGATTCTGAAGGATTTCAGTGACGTGATCGATGGAACTACAGCATGTGGCATCTCTTTTGAAACTGGAAACTTGGGAAGTGGCAAGTAACGCATCAACTTTTAACATAGGTATTAATAGAGGTCTGGAAAACTACAGAGTAGGATATCTGACATCTGAATCAGGCAAATTAGTTTCAAAAGCTTTTGATTTTAAGACTGAAATCTTCTAGAGGATCTGAAGTCTGATAAAACTCAGTGTAAGGCACAGGGTTCCTGTGGTCACATTGCTCTTGTGTGCTTCTCCTCAAATGTGGATGGCTATGGATTGGAACAGACAGATTTTGTGTATTTTCCAAAGGTAACCCCCACCTGTAACAGTTTTACAGTAGTACAGTCTTGGAGTGAAAAAGGCATAAATTATTATAACTAGCTTACTGGTCTCTGAAATAAAGAATAATTTCTTCTTCTCTTTTGGTTTATCCTGGCAGTGTTGCAGGCATTGGTTTTAATGTTTGATTTTGGTAGCTTCAAGGTGACCACATACCAGAGCCATTCAGAAGATTCATGTTTCTCCAGTTACTTCTGAATATGTATGTTTGTGGGTTTGTTTTGTGGGTTTTTTTTAAGAAGTCAGCTCCTTCAGTATTGACACATGCATTCTGTCTCATAACATTATTTAGGACTAGTTCTTAATGTTTTGTTACGTGTAGAGCAATTAAATACACTTAAAGAACCAATATATTTCATATTCAATTTATTCTGGTTGGAGTCTTGTTTCCCACAAGTTATAAGAAAGCATCAGGTCTTGTTTTGTACTTTCTCGCAGCCATGATTACTGTTATCACCTAGACGAAACATTCAAAATCAGCTCATGCTGTTGCTAGTGAACGTATCCATCTGAATGATTACTAGCACAGCATTGGACAGCTGCTCACAGGATAAGAAATTGCTGGAAACAAGTCCACTCAATAGTTACATTGCAAACACCAGAGTAGTTAGACGTAACCCCAAGCTGGTGTAGGCTTGTTTTGTAAATCAGACTCTTGGACAACAGAGATTGATTACACTTTATGAAGTCTTTCTTTGGTGCCCGATTTAAAATTCAGACCAAAATTGGCCCATGAAGACAGGTCCATTTATAATTTTTCCCTCATTATTAATAGATCATAGATATCAATAAGAGATCACCCTCATTTATTCTGTCTAGTTATACTTGAGTTATCTTGATTTTATATGGATGAACTGCAATAGTTATGAGAGGGGAAAAAAAGTATAAACTTGTTCAACAAAAGATCAGTGTTGCTACATCTGGGATGTTGAGAGCACCTGGGTCCCTTTATAGTCATCCCTGTGACTGTGTGTAAATGGTTTTAATAGCTGTTATTCCACAGAATTAAAATGCACTATAAATTTATGTGCAACTATGTATTTCATCTGCTATTTTGAACAAAATGGGTGTGGAAAGAAAAATACTGGGGAAGTTACTCCTGATATTAAAAAAAAAAAAGAGAGAGAGAGAGAAACTAATTAAAGTAAACATACAAACCCTTAGTCATGTGAGTAATCCTCTCCCCTGCAAATCATTTTATTGACGTCATGTGACGCTCCTTCTGTGAGGCAGGATTACTTATGTGACCTAGAGCTTGCAGGATTAGGTCCAAACATTATTCCAGGAAGAGTCCTCATAGGTCTCCAAGATTATCTATCTTAATTATTTTGCCCTTTGTAAAGTACTCATTCAACTGCAATGCCCTCTGATAAATTCAATTTCTCCCCAGGGTTTTCTCTTACCTTTCTATTGGTTTTTAGTTATTTTCTTGCAGTCATAGTGATTGGAACAGTGACCTCAGGTTTAATTTGGCAACATAAGGTAACCCTGTTGCAAGAATAGCTTACACTAAGGTCCTGATATGTCTGGTTTTAGTTCATCATCATGAAGAATCAGAGTTTACATACTGTCTCTCACTGAATTCAAGCAATGCCAGTATAACGCTATTTCCCTTGAACTGCTTGGTATAAGATTCCACTGTTAAATTATTACATCATAAATGCAGAAATCTGGCTTGTAGAAGGTTTAAAGCCTTTAATACATAAATGACAAAAAAGAAAGTATTTTCTCATATAATTTCAATTGTATTATGCCTCTACAGTAAGAAAAGATGCTCTGTATTGTAACAGCACTTCAAACATATCAGTAATGTATCGTTGTCACATACCATATTCATCCTTTTTCTACTGAATTTTTAGCCTTGCTCCAATCTTTCACTATTTTATTATGAATTATATAGCAGTGTATTTAGAAGATCACTACCAGAATCTTAGCTCAATAGTGTGTATTATTTTTATTATGCACAATAGAAAAGAGACAATAGGGTTTTTAATTTAGAAACTATCTTCTTTGACACTTGTTGAAATAGTGTTGGCTCTTAAAATTGAGTGTATTAAATTATCCATCTACCAGAATACTCTAACAGAGTGAATGATATTGAAGTGTTTACACTGTGGCACCTTGGACCCTCTCTTAAGCAATAAAAGGGAGCTGGGCATGTCCTTGTGTTCCCATCTGGGCCTGGACACAGGACCCATGGATGTGCACATGCTTATGTGCTTCTGCACTGTGCACTCAACTGCACAAGTTTTCCCAGAAACGGGACAGTTTTTAGTTCTCTTCTTCTGTCTCCTGCTGTAGTCCCAGCACTCAGCTCAGTTCCCCACTAACAAGTTTGATGATGGAGAGAAAACAAGAGCTCATGCTAGTGTGAAAGCGTAGAAGTGTTCCCAGAGCCACTTTTAAAGCATGGAAATGAGAGCTTCTGCTCTGATGGATCCTGCAGAATACACCTTACATGGCCTCAAAACAGAAAGCAACAGAAGACGGCCTCTTAGGGGCTGTTTTGTTTCAATCTTGATACAAAAGAAAAGTATACACTGGCATCTCTTACCAATTAAGTCATCATCTAATGTCCATTATCCCTCATGGCCACACAAAAAACTGTTGATCAAGTTCAGCATATACTCAAAGATTATAGTTAAGTGGTTTCTGCATTCAATAGGGTCTGGGCTTTCTTCCTTTTGGGGTGGGGGGGAGTGAGGGGCAGAATGAGGGGAAAAGAGCCTTTTCTTCTGTCCTGGTTTCAGCAGGGATATCTGAATTATGTGATGTTAAATACTAATTATGGTTATAATAGATATACTAATAATAACATATGCCATACTAATGTTATAGAAATCACTATAGCAGGAACCATCTGAACCAGAGGAGGACAAGCCTTACAAGAAGCAGTGCAAGTGCAGCAGTGACCCGACCTGAGCTGGCTTTGGTGCCCAGTAACTCCATGCAACACACCACCTCTCCTGGCCTGAGTGACCACCATAACAGATGGAGCCCAAAGTCACGGGCTAAATGAACTCAATGGATATTTCATGAACATTTCTGGACATTTTACAGACATTCCACAAGGGTGGTCCATAGACTAAGGGAATGATATCTGTGTGTTATATCAAAGTATGGAAAGCAGGGCGGGTGGTTAATGAGGTTGTACTGGAAAATATGGGACTTGAGCATGACGTAGATGGTCTAGAATAAGGGGTGGATACTGTCCTGGTTTCGGCAGGGATAGAGTTAATTTCCTTCCTAGTAGCTGGTACAG
>NW_008824896.1:1351637-1359040 GCF_000699105.1 Pygoscelis adeliae | reverse complement strand
TTCCCGAGCCCCCCCCCCGTCCTCTTTGGGGGGGGGGGGTGAGCGAGCGGCTGCGTGGTGCTCAGTTGCCAGCTGAGATTAAACCACGACATCTTCCAATAACCAATATCTTTGGAGTCTGAATTGCAAACAAAACTTGAAGATGGCAGCTCATGAAGAATGAAGCTGAGAGCAAACTTCACCCTGATGGAAGCGAGGCAGTCCATTAGCACAATGCTGTACCTCTCTCACCCTGTGGGAAGTCGCTCTTCCTAGTCCTGTCCCTTAGCAGTGCTCCGTGGAAGATTGGTATTCGTTCCTTTTTAGCACAGAAGATTATGCACAATTCAGGAATAAAGATCCAGGAAACTTCAATCGTAGAGAGTTATTTATACAAAATGAATGGCCACACTGCATGTGAGGTTTTCTGCTCGAGTTAATATTCTGTTTAGATTTGTGTCAAATGTGGTATCTCCTTTGCTAAGCAAAGAGACATGTACATAATCCTAACCAAGGGCAAGAAGGGATGAGTAACAACAAGGCATTTAACATCATTTCTTGAGGAATTCATATCTAGAAGGAACTCAGCTAGCACAAATCCTCATCGCTGCTAAAATGAGCTTCTAAATTATAAGTTTCCACCACTGCAACACTGGACCCTAGCCTCAGCACAAGCCAGAGGAAAACCATTCTCAATTAACAATCCAGTTCCATATCAGCTGGATTACCTGTGCAGTTTGAGGTTTACTTGTTGCCCTTAAACCAGATGCATATAGGGTAATTTTTTGACCTGCAGGAGTGACTTCTGGTATACCATTGGCATGTAGTAGTAAACAACGTAAATGTTGGCTAAAGTCATAGGAATAAAATGTAGCAACACTTCATCCTTGCATCTGCAACCAAACACACCGACTTCTGTGTTAAAAACAGAGATGTGCAGAATGGAGTATTCAGCACAAAGTCTACTGTGCCAGGTAACTCTTAATGTATTTCATATGATAACAAGGCTGCTTAAAACTAACCCTAACCAGATACAGGGGTTTTGCATTGTAACAGCTCAAGAAAATACAAAGGGAGTCTAACTGTAAAATTGGGATCCATAGCTAGATGCAAAAGCTAGATGGCCTTGTGTTTAGAGATGCTCAGATCCTGATTTTGATTAAAAAAAAAAAAATCACTTGCTAAACACAGATTAGACTTTAGATCAGAGTTTCATGTACCTACAACCTACCCATTTAGACTGGTGAACAGTGAGACATTGGGTGTAGTATTAAAACTAAGATGGAGGTATATATGTGTCAGAGCGAGGAAGATGTACCTGAAAATGCAGGGCTTTTTAATGGATTTAGAGGGGGGGAAAAAAATCCCATCTTGCATAGAATGCATCATGAAGCATGATAAAACACCTCATGGACAGACAATGGGCAATCGATGCAGAACTCCTGCAAAACAAGCACCTCTGCTGAGGCTCAGATTCACTGCGTGCTTTACGATGTATTTCTCCTGGGAATAGTAAAGCACTAGTACTGCCATCTTCCCCTGAAGCTTTTCATTATAGAAACAGGTTGAAAGTGAGAGCTGGTGTCCTTCTAGTGAAGCATCCCAGCTGTGCCTACTTGCCAGGAAATGCAATTTTCTCTTGGATTCTGCTCATTCTCCCACTTCTTGGGAAAAAAAGTAGGAGAATGAGCAATTCCTGTTACTCCCATCTTTTCCAAAGGTGGATTTTAGTGATAAGACCATAAATCATGGCTTATATTTACACAAACCACTGTGAACCCTAAAATGAACACAGTCCTTTAGGCAATTTGATCAGTGTCACAGAGTAAGCCTGCAAAAGAGTCAAGAGCAAGTATTCAGGAGTTTCATTTCTAATCTACAAGGCATTTAATTTCATTTTTTATATTGTTGTTTTGCTGGGGGGGAGCGGGCTTAAGGTGTTAAGTGCTGTAATTCTGTCCCAAATGGCAATACTCCACATGTAAATGCAAGTGGGGAAAAAAAAAAGTGGAAAATATTTCATAGCACAAGTGGCAAAGCACCCTCTTTTCCACCAAAGTACAGGTTAATGAGCAATACTGAGTTGTTATGGTTTAAAAAAATACCATTCGTGATATCTTTGGGACTCAAGAAGCAGTGCAGCAGGTCCACCATAGGTTTAGGGATACTCACATACATACAGTAATACTGCTTGAGCAGCTGGGCAAATGTTTGAAGTGAGCTATTGCATTTTTGCATGAGTCATTTGTTTATTGTCAGCTTTAGCAGATGAATCAATGACCCTGTGTATCAAAGTCTCTAATGTTGATTTGTTTTGTTTTCTTTCTAAAATATTAAATTGAAACATCTATTCCATTCGCCAGGTAATCTTGCAAATAATTAACACTGCAATCCATAATAAAATAAATCATCAACAGCAAAACAGAAAGGTCTTACCAGGACAAAACCAATCATTTAATAAAAACTCAAGCATTAAACACTAAATTATTTCTTTCTAATTTGAGTTGTTTGTATTTCTAGTTAGGAAAATGTAATCCCAAATGAAAAGCTTTCCCAGAAAAGATCATCAGTAGCCCATTCTCTAGCCCGCACCTTTACAAGCTTGAGTTTCTCTGAAAATTGCAAACAGCCTCACTGCAGGGAGAGAGGAGAAGAGCAGGACAACAAATCTCCCAAAACCTGTGATGCTTATATCATTTCAGCTCAATGTTTTTTCCCTTCCTCCCTCAATAATATTCTGCTAACATCGGTTCAAAGAAACTGTTCATAGACTATTTTTCTGGACTTGTGCTTCCGCTGAACTAATAATTTCTTCCCAAAGACAGCATGGCTTATCAGCAGAGTAACCCTATGAGAGATTTCAATGCACTGTTCTAAAAGAAAGCATTAGACTCTGAAAATATTTTCCTTCTGGGACCAATACACTCATTTATATCAATATAACAAAGAAAACATTTACTGTGAGAAAAAGCCTTCACTATATTATGGACATAATAAATTAGGGTCGGTTGTTTGGAATTCTAGTTTCATTTAGGCGACTAAAATAAGTCTGCAAACATTTAATTTGTCTGAACTCTAACTATTCGTTCTTTTTCTGAGGACATTAATGCAGTAAGACCTAAAGCTCCCACACATACTTCTGTTTCTTTCTCTTTACCTTTTAAAAATAGGAAGGGTTTTTTTTGCCCTGTGCAGGGCTTTTGGTGTTGGCCTTCCTCACTTTTCCAAGCTCTTTAGGGTCAGACAAAAATCCTAAAAAGTTAAGATAAGGCTCCAAACAGGATTCAAGTCAGCGCTAGTTTTGATATTGAATTCAGATCTACATACAAGTCTCTCTCTCCCTTTTAACGCAAGCACAGGCTTTTTAATGAGATTTTCAACTGCCTCTACTTGGATGCACAAATGCCACAAAGTGGTACCATTTCAGTAGCACTACTTCCAGGCTTAGACTTAATTTTCAGGCTCAAGGAATGCAAGTCAGAGTGGGCCCCATAACACTTCACTTGTGTTTTGTGAGAAATACACTTCCAGTGTGGCCACTTCCACCCCAACTACTCAGTCTGCAGAAGCCAGTTTGGGATTATCAGTGACTTGGCGCAAACTGAGCTCCCATTAGCTGTCTCTGCCCGAGCCTCGCTCCAGTCACCAATCTAGTATTCATTATCAGCATCTATATAGGCTTAGAGCTAGCAAATATGAAATAGTAGGTACAGAGAAATGAGTAAGAGTTTTGGCAACTGGACACAAGCCTTTTGGGACATCCTACCTTACAAACACCAAAGAAATGGACACCAAGGTTGGTTTTTCTTTTGTAGAGTCATTGGCTATCAGGAAGTACCCACTGCCACATTTCCGAACTCTTATGCCAAACTTTGTCTAAGAAGGGGAAACAGTGAAGAATATCTTTCAAAAGGCGGTGTTAACATTGACTTACTACCCGATGTATTTGCATAACAGCTAAAAAAAGCAGCATGCAAGAGGCTCCATCTGCAAATTATGGGATTTCCTCTGTAATCCTCAGTTTGCTTTAGATTTATGCTTATGTAGTAAAAGGAATATCTTTATATAACTAATTGAATTTACATTTTTGCAACAGTTCACTTCCCCTCATGAAAAAGTTTTCTGAGTTATTTTTCTTTAACACAACAAATATTGATATATTTCCTAAGACTGAAAGCCTCATGTATTTTGTCTTTCTGCCTTATCTGACTCATACACGTGGCCTATATAATGTGTCATGCCTTTTACAAAAGTAAATTTTTAATCAACTGCAGTCTTAGTGACCTCCTTTGGAGAATTCAAAGTACAGTCCAGGCTTGGTTTACATATTGATAGGTCACTCCAGAACAAGATCAGTGAGCCATGGAAGCGTTTCCAGATGAAACTGAGCCAATAGCATATGCTGCCAACAGTTGATCATATTGAAAAACATCCTGAGCATGCATGGTAACTACCTTTGCTAGCTGAGCCTGGTCCAGACCCCCTCCGGACAGTCATCACTCTCTTGCAGGTAGATCTAGCTGTGCCTCACATGATTTTCTCTGGATCCAGGCTAAATCCAGTCATTGTTTATGCTCAGAGGTCTTTCAGGCATGCCTGAACACAAACATCTTGTCCAAGAGCTTTCTATAGACACATGTACCTATAGTCAACTTCAGTTCCCAAAAACCAGGGACTCAAACACCTACATACACTATAAAGTTACACACACAAAAACACAACTTAGCTCTTCAGGCATCTGGCAGCAAATAGTATATTTAATACCAGTGAGAGCTACTTTGTGTTTCACAGTAGACAGTCAACTGATGTATACGTGATACATATAAAACTGTCAGTGGAGAGTCATCCTCATTTCCTACCATCCTGAGATAGAGGAAATACCAAGGAAAGGCAGTTAGGCTGTAGCACTAAAGGAAAGGGAGCAAGGCAGAGGATATGCCAGGCAGCAGTGACACGCAGAACTGTCTCGCAGGCCAGGAGCAGCAGAGTGTTTCCACGACATTTGGAAATTGCTTCTTTTTGGCAGCCTGGGAGCCAGAACTGAGTGGCCCTAAGGACACGCCACGCACCTTGTGGGGGAATGGCTGCCAAGTTTGTCCTTAGGTGGTTGTACTCTGGGGAGAAATGGAGAAGAAGCCAGGCATGCAAAAAACATGTAATAAAACCTATAAAATCACCTACATATTATAGCAAGAAGTGTTACTAAAACAAGTGACACAAGCATAAATAGATAGATCTACACAAAGGCAAGGGAAAATATGAGCACAGACTCCTCAAAGTAAATCAGAAGTTTGCTCTTTCTGCAGCTATCATAGATTATCCCATAGCTGTTCCTGGACACTGTTATAGTATTTCTGTCTTGAATGCAGACTATGCAGTAATATGTTTTTTTCTGTTTATTGGAAGGATTTCCCCAAACCACTAGCAGGTTTATTTTATTTTATAGAAGTTTATACAAGGCTACTCACTACAGCTAGGAAGAGAGATGGATGGAAATCGTGCATTTCTATGTCTTTAGCCAGCTTGCTGTTAGCTACCTTCAAAGTGTCCTGAACATCTGATGAATGGCAAAAATCCAGAGTACTAAATAAAATTTGATCTACTTCAATGCTAATTGAACTGTGCTACCTACCACCACTTGTTTTGTATACAATAGATAAGTAGTACAAATAGCTTTGTGGAGTTACTATGGGAATAGTCTATTTCTATTACCCTTCTCAAGGCTGCACAGAGTGTTCCCTCAGCTTCACACTTAACCTACTCCTTGTGCTAACATTGTGTTGATATTTTTAATCACCTGAAATATATTTGTTTTAATGACCCATATCCTGATGTCAACCTGGCCACAAAATAAGCAAGTTCATAAAAAACTGCTGGGAAAGAGAAGGTACAAGTTCAAAGACAGGAATTTCTCTTTTGCCTAGTTTAAGGCCATGCTGGCAGGCTTCCAGGAAGCAATGGTTGCATCTTGTTTACACAAAGCTGAGCAGACAATCCCCTCCTGCCATATGCATTTGAAAGCCTGCTATCAAGTGGGCTACCTGCCCGGGAAGCAAGGCAGGCAGAGACCTGTTGTCTGGAAAGGTCATTTTTCCCATAGTCAGGAGGACAGCTAAAAACTGCCCCTCCTCCTCGTGTTTTGTTTTCAGTTTGAATCAAGATTGCACTCTTGAAAGTGCCAGATCCACTCCCAGAACTTGTAAACACTCATATTTCCTTTTAAATATTTACAGCGGTACAGAAAACAGCACAAGATTTGGTGACTTTGCCCCAAAAGTGTGTACAACCACTGTGCAGTTACAACATTCATGTGGTCTTGGACTTGCCTCACTGCCATCCAGGACATAGCTCTGTGCTGCGCTTTCTGCAAAGAGCTGGGCTAAACCGTTCCCTTATTTTAAACAGATCACTAGATGGGGCCTCTCCAATAAAGTACAATATGTGTTGTGTCCTTGCAGAGGTATGAGCTGTTTACCTAAGCTTGCTAAAACAGGATTTGATCTGCAGCGTGTTGAGCAAATAAAGGGTAAAAGGAAATCTGAGGTAATGTATCAGTCAGCCAACCTTTAATCTCTTGAAAACTCACGCACAAACAAACATTAAACAAGAAGACAGGTTAATTTAAAAAAGGCAACAAGTTATGTCAAAGCAATGTACTTACTTTCTTGGATGGGGCAAGTGGTCCAGTGGCAGAAGGGGGAGCCACAGAGGTGTCTTCCCCTGACTTAGTAAAGCACATTTCCACAAGACATTCTCATAAGGAACTATTGCCCAGAGTGCAGCTACCAAATCACAGATGTGCAACTCACTGAAAAAAATTCCTCTCCAAATGTAGCCCTCAGTACAAGATTTATTATCAAACCCAAAGAGTATTGCAAGCGGAATCATATCAGATGTAGGGTGACTCTAGAAGTCGTATCTTAATGCAATGACTGGGATGAGAATAGAGAAAGTTTGCTTACAGAATTTGCAAAGCAACTGCAGATGCTTTGGAGGACAGGATCAGAACTCGAAGGTATCTTGACAAATTGAAAAGTAGTTCAAAAAGCAAAGAAACGGGACCCTAAAGAGACTATCTTATCTACCCTCTGACCCACAGAATCAGTTCTGTCAATACAATTGCTTCCAGTTTTTTGTCAAACTTATTCTCAAAATCTTCAAGTGGTAAAATGATTCCACGTGCTTCCTATGTGTTTGGGTTTTTTTTCCCCAAGGCTTAATCACATTTACTGCTAGAAGAGCTTTTCCAAAAAACAACCCAAATCTCCCTTAATGTAATTAGAGTCGTCTTTTGTCTTGTCCACTGTGGGCATAGGGGACATACAGTTTTCCTTTCTTTTTGCAGCAGCCTTTTAAGGTCTTACAGATTTATGTCACACTCTCCTTCCTTCAGTTGTTTTTAAACTGAAAGAATCAGGGTTGTT
>NW_008824896.1:1340679-1351576 GCF_000699105.1 Pygoscelis adeliae | reverse complement strand
AATTTATTTCTTAGATCTCTGGCTACTCTCACTGCATCCCTCCCAATGCTCTCCAATCAGTCCATGTCTTTCCTGAAATGTAGCATCCAAAGCTGGACCTAGGTCTCCAGTCAAGGTCTTACTAATGCTGAGTAGAGCAGACACATTACTACACTTTTTTAGATAATGCTCCTTATTCACACTCTCATACAATATTTACCTTTTCAACCACAGTAGAGCACTGTTGATTAGCACTCAGTTTGTGATTCCCTCTATGGGCCTCAATTCCTTTGCTGCAGAACAGCTTCTTCGGTGCATGTGGTCAAACTAAATGATCTCTTGTAATCAAACTAAAAGTTGAGGGCTGTAATGTCAGATGTCCACATCTCCATTTTTCCAGGGGAAGGCCAAATGACACAGGTAGTTATAAGCCTGGTTGGTGGTATAGTTGTGATGTTTTATAGGATTGGTAAATACTGTTGCTTTTTGGGTACCAGTAGGCAGAAAGAGTTTGCTGTTTTACACAAGTGGATTCATCATTATGACATGGAGTTGATTTGCCAAAATAAAGACAGTGCAAAAACACCAAGATGCACACTCCTAGCACCTTCCTTGTGTGTGACATTTCCTTCAAGCACCTGCATAAACCTGACTGATCCTGATCTTTTTTGAGTCAAAGTGACACCCTGCTTACCAAGGAACCTGATTCAATCAGTACATGTCATCTCACTGCAGTCAACAACCTCTCCCCTCCGGTCTTTCAGGAAGACCTTTGTACAGCTAGTGTCTCCTTTGATCCCTAAGCTCTCACCTTTGGCAAAACAGCTACGTCACCCGGGTCAAGTAAGGTAATCAATCTTTAGGTCTATTACCTTGCTGTTGTTTCAAAGAAAGGGCATTGTTTGGGAGGCTCCTTATTAGGCATTGTACTGCACTGGCTGAGAGATTTCCTCCCTTTTCCCAGACCTTAAGCATGCAAGGGAATGCACAAGATGATTATTCTTTTCCCCCTTGTTTTGTCTTCCTTTCCTGTACTTCCATTCCTTTTTTTTTCTCTCTCTTCTTATCTTTCACTCTCTTTTCCTCTTTCTCTCTTCCTTCCTCTCTCTCCCTCTTCCTTCCTACACATGCATACACCCTGCCCATATCCACCATAAATCTTACCAGCTACAGCTAATAATAATAAGCCCAGCATGTTAAAGACTTTATTATTCAAACTTATGTTCCATGAGCCACAGCAAGCAAGCATCCCATTTCCCATTTTCAGTGATGTCAAAAAGTCAATGCTTTAAAAGCCCACAGGCGTTCTTGGCAAATACTATAATCCCATTACAGATGGGATTTCTATTCAATTAGAAATAAACAAGCACGCAAAATAGCACAACACCCTCACCCCTACCCCCCAAGTCACACTGTCACCTACCACTCTTCCTGATTAAAATCTATATACATCGTTAAAGACACTTTGCAAATGTGACCACACAAATTTCTAATCCTATACTTTACTATAAAAGGGTGATGTATATAAACATAAGCATTTCCACATTGCCCTGTTGTTATGGTCGAACCTTTTACAGCTAAAAGAGAAATTCAGCTGCTGTCAGCTCAAGGTGATTAATAATTTGTCAGCAAGACCACTAAATGGAACGCTAATAGTGCAGGATAGGGAAGGCTGGAATAAGGTCAGCCTTCCAGTAATCCACCGTTGAGCTCCACTGGACTGACATCTCTAAGTCACTAATGACTTAGGAGATGGAAAATCATGCTAAAGCATCCACATGAATTTGAACTCTCTAGTTGCCAAATTGGAGAAAAAATACACAATATAAATCAGAAAGAGCTTCTGAAGGTTCTTCACCTGAAAGCTTTCCAACAGAAAAGCAGGCTTCCAGACATTTAAAAATACAGTGAGTTTTGCATCAAATAAGATTTTAGCAAAAACTGAAAGATATTCAGATTTCTATTTAAATCTTTTCTTGCCCTCAAATATAATGAAATTGTCAGTTTGCCACTTCTTCACCTCCCTCTCTTTTCCCAAAAAAACCTTTTCCAACTGTCTTTTCAAATCTGTAAAAGTAATGATGTCAAAAGGAAAACATGTAAAGGACCTAAACAACATCTTGCAAGCCTCGTGAAAAAAAAAAAAAAAAAAAAGCGGGGGGAAGGCAAGGAAGAATGCAAGAAAAATAATTTTAAAATATTGAATTTATGAACATAAGCACATCCAATTCACTTTCAAACAGTTGTTTTATCATAAAAATTCACACAGAGAGTAAAAGTTTCCACCAGGAATTCTTCATTCATACTTCTGCAGAAGAAAATTGGTTTTTCAGGGATCCTTAACCACAAACTGCAATGCCCAAGAAGAGAGTACATATGATAAAACCTGTTATATTCTTTCATCTTACTCCATCAGACACAAGACAAGTTCAAATTTTTTTCTTGTAAGCTTCCAAAGCATGAATCACTGCTACTGCTAGCGTTTGATTATGCAATCTTAAATCAATAGAAAACAACCAGAAGCACTGGGGTTTTTATCTTTCTTTCTATTATAAGAAACCATGCAATAAATATAGCCTATAGAAATTGATCCAGGAGAGTGATCCAATTCTACTATTTCATTTGAAGAAAGTTAGGGGCATTGGCTCACATAGCATCTGTTGAAGAAAACTAAGCGAGAGTTGGGAGAGCAGTCTGAAAGTGCAAATCTAGAAGTAGTTTTATAACAACCCCCTCTCAAAGTCTTTCACTTCTACTTAAGTCTTTATGCATTGGATCCTCTTTTCACCTATTTTTTGATACTGTTTTGGAACAGACCTTTTTTTTGCAAGAAAAATAAGAACAGAAGCTGATTTTAGTCTAGGAACAGGCATTTTAAAAAAAAGTCTAGGAAAGGTTAAAAAAAATCAAACAAGCAAAAACCATGAGATTATCTTAAAATACAGATCAGCAAGACCTTGCCAGTGGGATTTTAAGTGGTTAAATGCTTACAGAAGCTCCACTGCATCAATGGCAACATTTATATCAGCTTTTGGTATTTCTACTGACTTCCCATTAACCAAACAGGTGATGTGATGTTACCAACAAAGCAATTTTTTTCCAGATACATCCTTCTGAGTATAAAAGCCAATCTGCTGACCAGGATTTGCAAATTTATATATATGTATATATAAAAACTGAATAAGTAGTCTTAGCAGGACCCTCATTACTGAGATAAGGATTAAGCTACAACAGAAAGATCTTCTTCCCCAGCTTTTTGGTATTGTTTATTTCAGTTAGATCCTAAAATACTGTGAACCTGTCAAAAGACAAATATTTTTGGTAGGCATTTTAATTGTTTAAGAATATACTCAAACAACAAAACTGATATTCTGCTAAGTGCATCTAAATTCCCATGAGGACACAGTCTTTGTTCATAGTAAATACAGGACACCTTCCTCTGTGCTAGAAGTAAACTATTTAAGACATGATTAAGAGTATCCACATGGTAAATTATTTGACTTACTTCAGAGTAACTTTCCCACTTGGGCAAGTCCTAGGCTTCATTATGTTTACTCTTTTTCATGTGGGTAGTTTCAGTGGGGTTTAAAAAGATAACTGGTATCTCTTTCGGTAGAGATATCTCTTTTTTGCTAGAGAATCTTTTTGATTTTGCTAGAGCAATTTTCCCCTTGAATATGGTGAACCCATTTTCTAAGCATGGCAGTTACTACTTTCCTTATCTGTGTTGCCTTGGAAACACAGGCAAGGATTAATTTTCTTAACCAGGCCATTGATTTCCTCTCCCTTATATGCTTATACTATATTACAGCTGGAAGAGTTATGCTCCAATGAAACTGAAAGCTCACTTTAATGTCATCAAAACCGTTGGTATCAGTAGGCCCTACTGGTATGATTCTTCCCTCCCTATGCTTCATCCATGCTTGAAATACTAGCAGAGAAAAAAAATCAATATGCACATCCAAATCTTCAAAAATTTTTGGGAAAGAATGCAGTTGGCAATTTTCAACTGTTTGATCCAGCGAGCACTTTTTTTCATCTGCTATTTTACTTCCCTTTTACACTGTCCTTTGCTTCCTGTTAACAACCTTATGAACATGAATAATTGGAAAACCCAACATTTAATCTTAAACTCCACAGATTTTCACACTGGGTTGACTCTGAATTGGACACTGAATCTGACCCAGCACATGAAAGCAATTTGTGGATGATGTTGACTATATTTCTATTTGCAGCAGAAAGAGTGAAAGACCTGGAAAATGCCAATATTTCTAGTTTCTCAAGTAGTTGCAAACAAAAGCTTTTTCTACGTTACCAGTTTAGTAAGCATGACTGAGCAACAGCTTAAGACTCCTTCCAAAATGCCATGTTTCAGAAACCATGATATCTATTGTCTGACTTCTGTCAATTTGCCTAAAAAGGATTTGCAGATTGTCTGTTCAGTGCAGAAGGCTACAGAGAAAAAACTCTCTGAATAAAATGAGCATCTACATCAGGTCCCCATAAAACAGTACAAACAAGATCAGAATTTGTACCTTATCAGCCCTAGCATGCCCAATGGTATTTCAGTCAGTAGAGTTAACCAAAAATTTGCACTGAAGCTGAATTTGTCCCGAAGATCACATCTTTAGTTTCACAGCTAGTAGTAGGACTTGTAACGATGAATCACCAAATCCATTTATTATATGTCCATATTAAAAACTGAGGACTAAAAAAGAAAAAAAAAGGCAAAAGGAAAATCACTGATTTAGCTTCTATAGGGCTACAGAATGCACGGGGAACACAGAAACAAAATATAAATGCTCTGCCATTGATTTAGGGAGAGTAGTGTATAGATGAGCATTTACATTAAGAAGTGTATGTAACCTATGTCTGATGAGGGACACCTGGAAGAACTAAGAGAAGCAGGGCAAACAAACATAAGCACTGCTGCAAATCTAGTCCTAGAGTCTTGTAAAATGCAGGCTTTAAGCACAGCAGCGAAGCTCAAAAAGTTCAAAGTCAGTTAGCTATTTTTAACCATTTAACATTAAGCAGTAAGAGGCATTATTCCAAGTAAAGTTTATCCTTGTTGACCATTTCCAATGTAAGAAATTATAATTCATTGGAAATAACAGTAATGTATATACCTATGTGTTCGCTTCTTACACTTCAGTCTTGTATCTTAAGAGAATTTAAGCAGAGACTCTAAGTGAAGCAAGGCAACTGGGAAGTTGCTTAACCTGTCACTAGGAAATACTGTACTCTAGATTTATAAATAAATAAAAAATTGAAAACCAATGTGAGGTTATTAAATGGAATAAAATGATTCTGTGATTTTTAAAACATATATAAAATCCCGATATTAGTGTGATATCCATTTAATAGTAACTGGTGTTTAACTGTAATGGCATACAGGGTAAAAGTGCTGCATTTCAGGCAAATAGGACTTTAATAATCCAAACAAGTTTTTTATGAATGGTATTAGGTACTCTGTGAAACAATCTTACTACTGGATGATGATCATACACTGAACACAGCACATTAGTGTACATGCCCTGCTCTTCGTACTGTCTCCCAATATAGTTACTGACATGACAATATCTCCAAGCCCTACAATGCCCCAGGAAATACAGACACAGAAAATACCAGTGCATTTTTATTGATTTAGAGAAAGAAGTGGCAAACCAGCATTGACAGCTGGAGATTAATGTAACCTACATCTGGCAAGGGACACATCGGAAAAATAAGAGAAATGGGGCAACAAAAAGCCAATCTCAATTAGCTTCTATTGACCCTGTTGCATAAACAGACCAGATAGTAACATTAGTGTAGAGCTCTAGATGCATTTTTTCCTTTGTTTGTTTTCCAAAATGTCCAAGGGAGCAGAGGTACCAAGAATATTACATCCTAGCTCCATGTGCAGCACAGCACAGAGTCAACCTTAACACACTTAGAACACAGAACAAGCCTAGAGACTAGCTGAATAATAGTCTGGGCATAGCGTTGAGCAACTTCTGGGGAAAAAATAACAGATACATACTCAAAAATTGATCCCAGGAGAAGAGCTTTCATCAGCTTCCACAATATTTTCAAATGCAAACTCTGTTTTTACCATGTGTTCCCTTATTACGCTTACCAAAGCTAGAGTCCATCACCAATTTTGCCATCAATAAAAATGGCATTTCTAAGCAGTTCTGTATGGTATAAGAGGAGACTAGCAAAAAAAGCTTTAAAGAAGTACTGAGTTTATAAATGGGTATTTGGATAAGAAGAGGCTAACATTCCTAATTGAAAATGGCACAACAGGAGATGCAAATACGGCTTAAGATGCTAGACTCATCATTACTTGAGGAACAAGTTTTATGACCAGTGCAGAGAGATTATCAATTAATTTTGCCTACCAAGGGAATGCTCATTGATCAAAAATCATGCCAAACTGTCATTATATGGCCAGGTATTAGTGAAAAGCCAAGAGCAGAAGTGGTGATGATACTTACTGTTCTAGATAGTGACTGTAACAGGTATTAAAAAAAAAAAATTAACATGCAGGCCAGCAAGCGGAGTTTGGAAGAGTCACTGCCACTATCTTACAGACTAAGGGGAACAACTCCTGACTAGCTGTAGCCAGCATGTTGCTGAAAGTAGGTGAGATGAAAGAGTTACATAAAACAGTGCTGCACATTATCCCCTGCTGGTAAGGAAATTAGCAGGAACACATCAGTTGCCATACAATTTGTTTGATCAACCATGTAGGCAAACTAGTTTACACCTAATGTAAACATGGAAGAGATGCTCACCAGGCAGCTGGTGAGCAGCAGGGAGAGGGGAGAACAAAGGCTTGGTTTTGCAAATTTCTAAGCAGAAATTTGAACTGCAACGAACTTGCTGAACCTGATACATAAATTACTCTTGGTTTCTGTGGACTTGGGTATATGCTGTCTTTATTTGTTAGAGACACAAAAGGTCTCAGACAAGAGAAGTGATTTTCTGTTCTATGTCTGGAGAGAGCCATGCTTTTCACCTTGTCCGGGAGTTCTTTGGGGAAGCTGAATATTGCCTTTTTTTAAAGCATTCTTTTCATGACCTTCCCTTCATATTTCCCAGTGGTTTTGCCCTCCTGGTGGGAGGTGCATTTCTACTGACCTCCATTCTGACTCATCCATCCATGACTCTTACAGCACTGGCCACGTTTCACCTCAAGCACAAAGCTTAAGGTATGATACGTCAAGTGTACTACAGCCTTTCGTCATGAAGAAACAGCATGGGATGAAGCATTTCTAATGCATGTATTACAGGACACCTCTTTTTCCATCCTTGCAAGGACTACTACTGCTACTTTGAAGCAGCGTTTTAAAGCAAACATTGAGACAGATTTTAGCCACATGACTATGGATAATAAGCATGGCATTTAACCATTTAACTACACTGCAATAATCTTAGAAAGAAAAAAAAAGCTGTAAAAATATTTTCTCTGCTGCAAGGCTACTGGTTAAAAAAACAACACAGTATCTTACTGCTGAGAAATGAAGTTTTCTTCATGCTGCAATTCATCTTTTTATTCCAACTGGTTTTATTCAGGCTGGAAGAGTTGTTTATCCCTTCCACTGTTCTGAGGTGTGTTAAACATGCCAACTTGCCTTTCTTTGTAGCTACTGCATCTGCAGCCACTGTCAGAACTTTGCCTCAAACAAAAGCTGGCAAATTCTATTTTCTTAATCATCTTACTGAGACACTTTAAGCATAAAGCACCGATTTCTTGGCAATATTAGCATTTTCAAGAAATTACAGTAATGATTATTTGGAAATCAAATACAGACTCACACTATCTAGAAAGCAATCCTTGAGCCTGATTCTGATATCATCCTAATAAAAATTACCCTGGTAATAGCTCTTTAATGCTACTGACTGCTGGAGAATTGTAAATGACTCACACAAAGCACAAGATCAGAATCAGGAATTTAAATCAATGTCATGACCAGCTATCAGAATATCACTTGTACATACCAGGTTGGCAATGTTTCGGCTCTTCAAAGTGCTTGGCATACACATTAGATAACACACACAATAATCCTGTAAGCGGTAAGGAGCATTACTCATCATATATTACAAACGTGGAAAACAAATGCAGCAGTAAGAACTAAAGTTTACCCACACTGAAGCACCACAGACAAGCCACGGTTCAGTCCTATCCTTTACAAACCATCTTAACTATGTCCTCAACTGATAATTTCACACAAGTTTAGGCCAGCAGTAGGATGAAAACTCATCAAATTTCTAGTTTTTGGTCTTATTCTCAGGTCACAAACCCATGTAATTACTGCCACTGAATCACTGGTGCTGATTCTTGTACAGGAAGAAAGGAAAGACCTCAAAAAGCAGAAATGGGAAGGGAGAAGGGAGTCCAGTATTTGATATCTGTGATCATTTAATACTGGAAGACACAGCTCTTCCAAATAAGGGCAATTAAAGAAACTGAAAAGATTCAGAAACAGAACAGTGAAATTAGGAAGCCTTCCTGCCTGCAGTGCTAGCCAGCTTGCCAAACAACTTTTCAACAGACCAAAACCAGCTAATTCCTCATCTGTGCTGACAGGAGCAAGCTCTTTGCATGCAAGCTCAAGCAACCAACGCAATGAGAAGCATGAGATTCTTTGCTTGCTATACCACCTTTTTTTTCCCTTCAGCAAGCAGCTATAGGGTAAAAAGGCCATCAGCATTCATACCCTAGGATCATGTCTGGCCCACCAGCATGGCTTCTCTTTCTGTGTTGCTGCACCTTTCAGGACTTGAGACGAATTCCCCCCAACTTCCATCTTTGCTGAAATCCCCAAGAGAAGGACCACTCCTTCGCCTTGCAACTCCCCCTGCACCAGCTGCCATCACTGCTCACAGCTTTTGCCACCGCGAGCCTTCCCCTCAGATCAGGTTTATCTTATGGCACCTTCTCACTGTCCCAGTATGTTCCTGCAGTCATAATATCTCCTCCATACACTCCAAATAACTGTGCACCGACCCCTTCTTAGGGACTTTCTCCAAATTTTTTGAAGGCTTCCCTACCTGTAGCACACATGAGTATCTACCACTGTTTTGATGTCTTACAAAGTGACCAACAGCCCTTGCTTGCATTTGCTGTGGGTCATGAGACCAGCATTATAACCTCCCATCAAGCTGTGGCATTCTCCTTTTGTAATAATTCATCCTACCATTTCCTCAGCTGCATCAAAATTCTTGCCCATCAAACTTTAGAGTTTTTTGTATTATTTCCTTTATTTCTGTTTCTGGAATGAAAAAAGGCTACTCAAGAAAGGACCTCAAATCCTGTGCCCCGTGGCAATCCTATGCCAGCATTCAACATATAACTCAGGCAGGCGCACTGGCCAACAGACAACATCAAAACAGAAGCTGTTGTATATTTTTCTTTTAATTTTCTTCTATTCTGTAGTCCCAAAGAATTTTATGGAGTGCCTGTGGCTACAAATGCTGCAAGTAATTAGAACACAACTCTACAACTCCAAAAAGTTATTACTTCTCTGGTCTTGAGAAAAGATGTAAAAATGAACATGCTAAAAAATCAAAACAACATGGTCCTAAAAATAAGTATCAAAAAAAATCAGGTTCCTCACAAGTACTGTTCTTTGTAATTAGGCTGTATGTTGTCATTGTGCATCCATTCACACTTTCGGAAAAGTCTTCCTGGCCACACCACCTGCACAAATTTCAGAAAGATCTCAGTTGAACAACTAATATAAGAGCTGGATCATGGAAGAACTTTGTGGAACTTACATAGTCTCTTACAGTATTTTCCTTTTTTTAGTACGCATTTCAGAGAAGGTTGTCTTAAGTTTTATGCATATATTTTTACATTCATTGCAGCAAAACATCAAATTAACATGTGCATAAGTCTTTGCATTATTACAGCCTAACAGAAAGTGATACTTACTGCCATACATGTTCTGGTGTGTGTATCTGCTATAGAATTAGATGGGTTCATTAAAGAGCCCTTTTAAAAGCACAACACTTTCCATTAAACACTTTAACTGCTTTGATTACCACAAAAGTTGCAATGATTTCACCCTTATTAAATTCTTGAGAACTTGTTCATGAGAGTATTTTTACAGTGGCTGACAAACTGTGAAGACTTCAAAGATATTCTAAACATTAGATTATTTACATCCTTAAGAACACTGTGCTCCAGACAGTGAAATTAATTTGAGCTGGCTTGCCCTAAATTTTTTTCCAGCTTCTCAAGAGATTTTGCTACTGGGTTTAACAATATCAAGCTGGTAAAGAACAAACTACCACAAGATTTGTAGAACAAATAAATTCGAAAATTTATTTGTAAAAATAAATTCGTTATTTTATTCATAAAACAAATATGTCCATAAATTGCATACAGAATAAAAGTTCAGGGAATTAGATCTATTTGAAATAAAGGAATTATAATGCAAAGAATAAAGTGAAAAAAACTGCCAAAATTAGTGATGTTCTTACTAGACGGTAAGTCCAGATATGTCTTTGGTTTTTTCTCTACAAAATGTCTTTGTAAACTATTATTTGACTACTTTTGCCAGCTATAGGTAGGGCTGGGAAGAATCTAAGAAGACACACTCACACTCAAAATTGGATCAACTTCACCTGGCATTTAATATTGAAAGTCTGCAGAAGCATGCCATAATATCAAATACATTTTAAAATTGTCCCTCTCTCACTAAGAAGAGCATACCAGAGCTCTTTTACAGTGAGAGCTTCAGCTGGAGCAGCAGCAGCAGCAGTCCTGGAGCCATCATTTCCACTGAGTTCCTTCAGGCGTTATATATGGGCACCCAGCTCTTCAAGCTGCAAGAAACTCCTCACAATCAGCTCATCCCTTGCCTTTCACATAAGCAAGACACAATGGATCAATAGTGGCAAGGGACTACTCTTCCCTTAAGCAGCA
>NW_008824896.1:1331634-1340607 GCF_000699105.1 Pygoscelis adeliae | reverse complement strand
TGAGTGCAAGGATCACCAGGGTCTTATTTGGTCTTATTTTTGGGAGAGGCAGGTATTCTTGAATCCCAGGTGCTGCTGAGGTTGTAACCACATTCCTTGCTCTTCAGCTGCCAATGGGCCTCATAACAGGAATAACAGACCTTTGTTTCAAGACCTCTGTGGTGGAGACATGGCAGTTTCCCAGAAAATCTTTCTTGACATTATGTATTATAGATTTAACGGACATGGAAAACAGAGTAGTACCTTTGCCTTTTAGTCTTGAAAACTTAAGTTCTTCTTTGGTCTCCTTTTCCTTAAGCAACACAATCATGCTTTCAGATTGCCTCATACACCTTATTTTCCATATTCCTGATAACTCTCATCGTTCACCTCTGGACTGTTTGCATTGGCTTACCTCATTCTTGAAATGCATATTTCAAACACTGAAAACTGAACAACACTTTTGACTTAAGGCCTTGCCAAAGGCAAAAGCTTCTTCCCTGAGACCATCAAGCAAGCTTTTGCTATGGGAAAAAGAGACCCAGACCTTGGGAGTTAGACTGAAGAAAAAGGAAGTTATGATCAATCCTGTAGTGACAGGATGCCAAAAAAAGAAACACTAATATTGCTTTTCAGTTTCAGATTTCTATGATTAATCATAAGCATATGAACAAATTTTCAATAACTTGAAGGTATCTCATTAATTATCCATTACAAAGCATGTGTAATTGCAGATGGCATAGCTCTGTTTCACATATTCTGTGTTACACAACGTTGATTATGGTGACCCCAAACTGCCACAACAAGGTATTTAACACTCATTTCAGGCCAAATGTAAAAAAGACATTAAGATGCCTAAAGATGCAGATTGAAATCACTTAAACTACTAAAGCTAATTAAATCCAGCATGCATATGCAAGTATGATCTTGTAAATAGCTCTAATGAAAAATATTATTCATTAGTTTTGGAATTATTAAATCAACATTTTGAACAGCTACAGGAAAACAGACACAGCAAGAACTAGGGTTTAGATGAAGACTTTCATAAAATCATCAACTCAGTGGTTGGCAGCTGTCAAAAAGGATAGCCATGTCTCAGGATTTATTACGAAAGCAATAGAGCATGAAACAGAAAATAACATTACGCCATTACGTACCTCCATGGTTCTTTCACACTGAGTACTCTGTGAAGCTTTGGTCAAACATAAAACATTAAAAATGGAAAAGGTTTGTAAGAGAGCGATGAGGATTATTAAATGTATGAAACAATTTCCATATGAGGAAAAGACTTGACTTAAAGGGGGTATTTTAGTTTTTTATGTACTCTTGAATAGCCTGGAGGAGGTGAATAAGAATCAACTATTCATCTCATGCACTGGTTCTTGCGCTGGAAGAGAAAGTGAAGCTAGTGCAAGTCAGGTTCAGAACAAACCAAGGTTGTTGGTTCTTTCCAAAGCACTTGTTCAAACATCTTTCAAACTAATGTAAATTTTGTGCATCTACAGCATCCTTTGCTGAAGAGTTGTACAGGTCTACCACAAGCTGTGTAACTAACTGTCTCCTTTTGTGTTTTGGCTGTGGAGTTCTACTCAATCAAACCTCACATGGACGTTCTTCTGTACCTTTGTTGCCCTTTCCATTGGTTGCCTTTTCCATTTTTAATAAGCAAAAAGCTTACATGAGATCGCAAGGCAACTGGACAAATGCTTAGGAAAGAGCTGCAGCTGGGATAACAAAATTGACAAATCCCATCAGCCTTGCCTGAACATGGCTGGGAGGTGGGAGAGTGCATGGGGATAGGCAGGAGGAAGAGAGGGAGAGGGAAAGGTATAATATATACTTACCCTATTTTTACCTTTTTCTTGTCACCCATCCACTTCTGTACAATATTGGAGTCAAAGTAGCGGGCCACGCAATACCTTGGTCCGAATCAGCAAGTCTGTTCTCATGATGCCTAAAGCCAGAGTGAAATTGAAAAAAATAGTAATTTAATGTACTTTTACCCAAAAAACTATATAGCATTTACTGTTCTGTCTTGAGCTGATATGCTTGGAGCACCGTGCTTAGTGGTAGCTAGTAATTAATAATTAGTAATTGACAAACAATTACTGATAGCATTGGGAATCTTGCTGTACAATTTATGATTTTTCAAGATGCTTTGTGAAGATGCATTCTCATGACTCAGTTTTCCAGGATAATTTTTTCCTTCAGGACTCCTGTAAGTTTGCCGTGATGACTCATTCCTGTTGTTTATTCTTCATGCTAAGGCCACAGCTGTTTTGTGAGAACAGTTGACCAGACTGATGGATTATCATCAAGACCAAAACGAAAGGGGATGGATGGCTTCAACCTTTCACACAGTTTTAATGTTATTAGACAAACTGCCCATAAACTGATCTAAAAGACACAAACCAAGTCACTCCAGATTTTGGGGTATGTCCAATATTCTGACAGACAGACATTGTTAAGAGACATCTTACTCCCTATCTTTGATAAGGCAAAGGCCAGAAACGTGTGATTTTGTGTTGTAAAAAAGCTGATAAGCACACACAGATGCTTCCTGCTTGATACTGCCAAGGATTGAAAGAGCCCTCAGTATCAGCAGTAAGACCTGACGTTGGCAAACAAACTCTTTTATCTTAGCTGATATTTTGATTCCTTTGATCCTCTTATTTCAAATCTGGATCAAAAAAATCCCAATTTATCTTTATTTTAGGCTCCACTGAGAGAAAACAACCTTTTAAGATCCATGAAACTTCTGAACGGTGATAAAACGATATATTCTGAAAACATTTTTTCAAACCCAGCAGCATTCAGAGGGCAAGGTTGAGCTCAAGAACAGGACTACTGTCCGTGCCAGCATTTTTAAGGAAAATTTGATTCCCTGTTGTAGCAATATAGGCTCAAAGCATGTTGCCTTTTATTGCCTCTAGCAATAAACAGGTTCACTGCAAGTACCAGACAAACCTTACAGATCTTAGGACTCTCCTGTTCAGATTTACTCTGCCATTTTCACACCAAGATTTTCCACATTCAAAAGAGAAGTGTTCTGCTTCAGTGTTTTCCTATCAGGAAATCAAACCCTTTTGCTCAGTTCCTATATTTGCAAAGCCGTTTGCT
The DNA here is from genome assembly GCF_000699105.1 of Pygoscelis adeliae. NCBI lineage: Eukaryota > Metazoa > Chordata > Aves > Sphenisciformes > Spheniscidae > Pygoscelis > Pygoscelis adeliae. The sequence continues at coordinate 1,337,508 of NW_008824896.1, read as the reverse complement.
ACATTAGCTGACATGCCAGTCTGCTGCATTTATAAATTGCTTCGCATGGCAATACTTGGGGAGCATCAGGATGAAAACTTTCATAGACAAACAAGCTCTCTATAATTAGGAAGTTAGTAAAACCTTGCCATGGAACAACAACATAAGCTGCATAAACACTTTTACATTTCAAGACTGTGATAAACAAACAATAGAATTTCTAGATTTAAAAAGGGAACAACTAACAGATCAAAGTGAATGAAAAATTTATTTACTGAATGCCCTTTGGAAACTTCCTTCCTGTGAGACTGCACATGGAGTCACCACCAATCATCACAGTGAGCCAATTGCCATTATATACAAGTCAATGGTAGCAGCATGCACCTCATAAAACAGAGGCTGTAAATTAAATTCTTACAAGGTTTCATCAGATTCCTTTATTTATAAGGAGACTGAAACAAGTGAACCAAGCTTAAACGGATCAGAAGCAAGACCTTATTTCTAGTATAAACATCAGTGGAGTGACATCGCAGAGGAGAGACTTTACCACAAATCCAATTTACATTGTCTGATCATCTCCAGAGACAAACACTCTTAATTCCTGGAGAGGTAACCTCAAAGCAGTTTACGAGGCTGATCACCTTGTCTTTGTAGGCCAGCCCATCTTTACTAGCCCCAAGAGTTGTGATATTAACCTTATCTGTAAATTTGGGTCACTTGTATTTTGTTTTTGTGACTACACACACTTAATTTATTTCGTTTCACAGAAAAGCAAAGTGTGCATGGAGACCAACAGCACCTCTCTCAAAGGAGGGAGGTAGGAAAGGGCTGCTGAGAACAGCAGGGGAAAAGAGAGATTTACCTGTAAAGATCATTCAGTAATGAAGCAATAGAATAATGTAGTCTGGCAACAGAACAGACATTAGCAGGAAAATAGATTGTATGGTATAATATTTTTTCATAGAATGCATGATTTTTTACATATTCTTTCTATGCAAGTGTTGTGCATTATTATAGTAAATTTGAAAGCTGAAAATCTGATTTTTTTCTGAGCTGTAAACACAATATTTTGCCACACTATTTATTTAAACTACTGTAATCAAAACTGTCACTTGCTGTGGCCAGACACTTAAGAAACACAGCAGTTCCCAAAAGTCTGTGGAAAGGTTTATTTTTCCTTTGACTACTCAGACAGTATTTCCTTTTAGCCCTGTCATACTGCTCTTTCCACCAGATGGTTTGCTGCTTCCTATTCTAGCTAAGAAGGATTTAACCAGCTTGAATTAATCCTTACAGTTGTCATCAACTAAGTGTTCATGCTCTGACACTGATCTAATCCTTCGGGATTTCTTTCCTCTCTGTCCCCTCTCTGTCCCCGCCATGCCTTTGGAAAGGGAGGGAGAAGAACACTTGTGGTGTTGAGCTGACAGGGAAAAACGCAACACTCTGCTCCATTTCAGCAACAAGGTTACAGGTACCCACCAGGCACTGCCTGGATGATCTAACCAGGTACGTTCATAGGGTAGACTGGCAAAAAGCTTATCTTATAATCGGAAAACTCAATAATTTAAGAGATTACATGTGAAGCAGAAGCCAATACAACTGTAAAATCTTGCTCATTCTTTTTGTCACTTTTTAGTTTACTGAGGCTATTTAGTGTCTTTCACACTGTCCTAGTCTTTTTGTTTTCCTCTTTTAACATATTCCTTTTCAACTTTCAAAACTAAAATCTCTTTTAAAATAGCTTTAGCTCTATTTTCTTTCCTTCTAGAATCCATATTTCCTATTGTACTGCTGAGATTATGAATCCTATACACCTGCATGCCCTCTGTGTGTGTTAAGAACAACTCTTGAAATTTGGGTCATTAGCATATCACTAATCTCTGGAAACTAATTATAAAGCGCATACCAAATTTACACTGACCTTTTCACCATGTGACTTAGAATCCAACTAAACAACTGACAGGCTCTTACTTTTCACTTCCCACTGTCCCTCGGGGAAAGCAGGATTACTAGGTGTTTCCAGTAACTACAGTTATCATCTGGCGGGCATTTAACATTCTGTAAGAGATGGTAACATTTGTCACTTATTTATCAAGAGAAGCTAATATTCAGGAAAAAAAAATCAGATTAGAAGAAGCCTCTTTGCTACTTATGGAGCCCCTCTATGGTAAACCTTGCCTCCAGAAAACATTTTAGCTCCTTCTGCAGAGCGCAGCATTTCTGCTACAGATAGCAATCTGGGAAGCATCCATATATAAGCAGGATGATTATTCAGGGGCAATGTTCCTGCTGTCCTTGCAGGAAAGCTACGCATAACAGAGAAATGATTTGGACTATTATGTTTATATCGGAAACCATTTTCTGGAGGAGTGATTTTAAACCACGCAGCATCAGATCTGTTTAATTGTGACAAAATCTTTTCAGCAAAAATGGACAGTCTGCCACCCCCAGATTTGAAAGCAGTTGTATTTGAAATTTTTTGCAAATGCTTTGATTGATAGGCTTATTATCTTCCCCAGGTAAATTGTCTCAACAGCAACCAGACAACCCTCCACCTGATAGCTTTAGTAAACTAAACATGAAGTAATTTAGCAGAATTTAGACTGTGATCTCACATCCACTGAATTTAATAACCATTCACAAGTATGCAATTAATACTTTTAGATGTTTGCAGGATGAAGTTTTAAAATAAATATTTCCAGGTACTGAATGAGCAATTTCAAAAGAAAAAGTAAGCCTTCTCTGGTTATGGCTGGGATACTGAAAGAGTCATTCATATTTCCAATTTTATTTTTTCTGTCAGCTGTTTTTTTACTTTTTTCATTAGCATTTTAAGAAGCATAACCTAAGTGTTTTTACAATAGGAGAAGTGTATATTTATTCTACTTTCCTGCAATGCTTTCAAGAAGAAGCAAAGGAATTTTTGCTCAGGTTTTCTAACACTAATATTCAAGCAGCAACAGGTCATGCAGGACTTCTGCCCAAAAATGAAGTGGGTGAAAACATGTTGGTATAATGGAAACTTTAGCATGACTGCAGCTGGTATGACCCGCTTCCAGTATTAGGGTTTAGGTTATATTTCTATATGTATATGATTTCCAAAGTCCTCTTCTATCCCTCCACATGTTTATACACGTTGTGTATTCCCTCTTTGTTGTATGCCCTACTTTAACTGGACCACTTTTCTTCCCCACTGCAATGCCTGGGCTCTGGCCTCTCATTCCTTCCACAAAAGAGAAGACAAACAAATACAACTTTTCAATCCACTTCTGTGAATTATGGCTCCTGAATTTATATAGCATAGTTAATTTTAAGCATACTCTTGAACATGAATACTAGAAGTTAAAAAGGTAATGCAATTACAAATGGGGGGATTGTTTAGTGTGCTAGGACAGCTTTTATTATCCATTTTAACATTATACAGAAGTTTGTTTTGTATTTTTAGCTCAGACTGACTTTTTTTCCTCCTGCTGCTCTATTCCAAATAACACCTTATGATGTAAAGATCCTCATTGAACTGGGATTAGGCTGAGACCAATTTTGGTGGGCTTTGGATCGGGCTGGAACTGTTAACACTGAACATTTTTAGTTCTGAAATCCCTTTTTCCTCCCTCACATTACAGAACGTTTGCTTAAAGTCAGGAATTGGCTCTCCCATCTCAGTTTTTGCATTCAAGGGCCTTTTGTTAGTGAGCAGAATCTCAAGCAGGGTTTGCAAGGGTCCCGGCTCAGCAAAGCATGGCTGCATGACTGATTTTCAACACCTAAGTAGGCTCAGTTTAAGTGAAATGATTATTCACACCGTTACAGGTATGTCTGTGGTGTCTGCATGAGACATACAAATGCATGAGTTGCAAACACCACCCTTCCTCTCATGTTACTGATCCTTTTTTCCTAAAAGTTGAAAGTATAAATTGAAAAATTAAAAGTAAAATTGGGGTTTTGCTCTGCCCTCCAATTTTCATCCCCTCCACTGTAATGGTGACATGAATGGCTGCTGCAGCACTGCCTCTTCTCACACACCTGCAGCAAGAAACATGGTTTGGCTCAAGCTACATGAGCTCTCACAAAAAAAGCCCAATCACAATGATTAATTTACCCAAAATTTAACAACAGGTTGTTCTTGGGAGGGGGGCTGCCAGAAACCCCAGCTCTGGCATTACTCCCCAGCACTGCAGCCCCCATGCAGCAGTTAAACACACCTCCAGCCCCGTGGCCGCCATGTTTTTGCATTTCCATCATCCAGAGTCAACTGCACTTCAGATTTGCCCCAAATTTGCCTTGCCTTGGCCACCTGGGTATGCAGCTGTCCCTCCATTACCTACCTTCTTCCCTCAGGCATCTGTGTCTGCCACAGCCAGTGAGCTGTCAGACTTCAGCCCCTGAGCAGACAAAATGGCTCCTGCTAGGCCATCCCCTGAGGTGGGGACAGGCCGGGGCTGAGGACAACATGGATGCCACAGGGGCGGTTGGCCTGGGCAAAGAGGAGGGATAGCACTGCGTTGCAGCCAGTGCTGGTGGAGGAAGAAGTTCTGTCATTGTGCAGACTCTGAAGGGGGCTAAATATGGATGAGGAAAAAAATATCCTAAGCCAGGAAGGATGGGAGTGACCATTGATGAAAGGCCATTTGGTGCCCTGGGGAGCAACCAGACACTGCGGCCTGAAGGAAGATGAAGAGAGACTTTATGTTTTAAAATGGCACATTTCAGGTGCCCTTTCTAACCCAAATCTCCTCCCAGTCTGAGGAGGAAAAATCCCTTTGGGAGGCCCCCCCCACGAGCACCATGAGGGTGGCTGGCATTGCTCCCTTGCCTCAGCAGGGCTGGCCGCCTGGGCAGGGGCTGCAGGGGCCATGGCACTGCAAGGGCTCTACCCTGGCATCACATGATGGAGAACAAGCTCCTCCACAGAAGGGAAACATGTCCCCAGCATCAAGGCAGCTAGGCAAAGGACTCACACTCTGCATAAGTTTAAAAACACCAGCATTTTGCTCAGACAAAGATGCAGGTCCTTGTGGGAATGTGAGTTTTACAGGAAAGCAGATGCACTTCAGGCTGCCCTGTCAGCTGAGTTTTAATTAGCGATGTCTTCCTTCCACATTTCCATGCAAGTGATGGACATTCTTCAAGAAGGAAATCTTAAAGGCGCAGGAGCAGGCTGTCCCCTTGTGCCAAAAGACGAGCTGGCGGGGAAGAAGACCAGCCTGGCTGAACAGAGAGCTTTGGCTGGAACTACAGAAAAAAAGGAGAGTTTATGAGGTTTGGAAGAAGGGGCAGGCAACTTAGGAGGACTACAAGGATGTCGTGAGGTTATGCAGGGAGAAGACTAGAAGCCCAACTAGAACTTAATCTGGCTACTGCTGTAAAAGACAGTAAAAAATGTTTCTATAAATACATTAGTAACAAAAGGAGGGCTAAGGAGAATTGCCATCCTTTATTGGATGCGGGGGGAAACATAGTGACAAAGGATGAGGAAAAGGCTGAGGTACTTAATGCCTTCTTTGCCTCAGTCTTTAATAGTAAGACCGGTTGTTCGCCAGGTACCCAGACCCCTGAGCTGGAAGACAGGGATGGGGAACAGAATGAAACCCCCATAATCCAAGGGGAAATGGTTAGCGACCTGCTACACCACTTAGACATACACAAGTCTATGGGGCTGAATGGGATCCACCCAAGCGTACCGAGGGAGCTGGCAGAAGTGCTCACCAAGCCGCTTTCAATCCTTTATCAGCAGTCCTGGCTAACCAGGGAGGTCCCAGTTGACTGGAAGTTAGCAAATGTGACGCCCATCTAGAGGAAGGACCAGAAGGAGGATCCAGGGAACTACAGGCCTGTCAGTCAGACCTCGGTGCCGGGGAAGGTTATGGAGCAGATCATCTTGAGTGCCATCAC
>NW_008824896.1:1300894-1330816 GCF_000699105.1 Pygoscelis adeliae | reverse complement strand
TTTGGGCCCCTCACTACAAGAAGGACATCGAAGTGCTAGAGCACATCCAAGGAAGGGCAATGAAGCTGGTGAAGTGTCTAGAGCACAAGTCCTATGAGGAGCGGCTGAGGGAACTGGGGTTGTTTAGCCTGGAGAAAAGGAGGCTGAGGGGAGACCTCATTGCTCTCTACAACTACCTGAAAGGAGGTTGTAGCGAGGTGGGTGTTGGTCTCTTCTCCCAAGTAACTAGTGATAGGACGAGAGGAAATGGCCTCAAGTTGCACCAGGGGAGGTTTAGATTGGATATTAGGAAAAATTTCTTCACCAAAAGGGTTGTCAAGCATTGGAACAGGCTGCCCAGGGAAGTGGTTGAGTCCCCATCCCTGGGAGTATTTAAAAGATGTGTAGATGTGGTGCTTAGGGACATGATTTAGTGGTGGACTTGGCAGTGCTAGGTTAACAATTGGACTTGATGATCTTAAAGGTCTTTTCCAATCTAAATAATTCTATGATTCTATGCACTGATCGAGTGTCGTCATGGCAGTTCCTGGGAAGGAATCTTCCTGCACAGCCACCATACAGACACATCAAAGCAGCTGATGGAGAAGGTTGCTCTGCTTTCCTCGGTCTCTGCATCGTGCCCCCAAACCCACTGAGTGATGGGACTCACTCAACATCAACAGTAGGGACAGCTCTACCTAATCTATAATTAAAAGCATTTCCAGTTCTTAACAGTTGTTCAACAGATATATTAGTTACCTACTACCTCTAGTTTATTCATCCATACTGTCAATTGCTGTCAACTTATTTTATTCATGTGAATACACTTATGCAGATATTCACTGTACCTCCTGCCACTGAATTCCCCCTGTGTCCATTAAGTACTGTAAGCCTATAAATAAAAACTGAACAGTAGCAAATAATCACATTGCAAATAATCACAAGAATTGGTGCTCCATCAAAGTTATTTCATCCAGCGCTGCAGAAAGCCTGGGCCAAAAAGCTCGAGTCTTCATGGCAATAGCTTTGTCTGATAAAATGGTGTTGACCTACTGATTGATGTATGGTGATCTAACATTTATGATTTCTCCAAGGCGGTGATGGAAACAGCATTCCCCTTTAGGAGGATTACCCTTTTATGGTAATGCCCCTTCTCCTTCGACTGAGTTCCTAACACTTGTTTCTTTCTGCTGTGATGCAGAGATTCAGTAGATTTACTTTGGTTATGTACAATACATTTATTTGCAAATGCTTTCAAAGTTATGGCCACGATTCTTATCCCCTAAAGACTGTTAATTAAAAAAATCTACTCATTAACATTGCAGTATTATTTTGCATTATGTCAATGATTACCTCTGCTATTACTCAGGACAACTACTTGTGTAAACCTGTGTCCCACAGTTAATAATATAGTAACTCCTGGACAAGAAAGAGAGCCAACAATTATTTTACTCACATTCTTCACGGAGTTTAAGCCCTGACATGTACACCTGCTCACATTAAATACCACTATGGTTATGGTATTTTATTCAAACTAAGTATAAATGTATATTATTTTAATCAAACATGGAGGTCTGGCTAGAACATGTAGTAACTAGGATTCTTGGTCTTGTTGTAACCTGTAACGATCACCATACCTTCCAACAGTCTGGTTTAATGTTTGCTTTTATGAATATTTTCCCTTCTGCTCACTAGTTAAAATAGAGAGGGAGTTCACCCTTACTAGTGGGTACATGTTGCTCTACACACAGCCTCATCTGCTGTGGCGAGAAGCAAGAAAGGGGACAAAGGAGCACACATGCAGGATTGTACAGAAAAGAAAAAAGCACGCACACACAGAAAAAGATATGCCCTTGTGCTGCAGCCTCCTCACTCCAGCAGCCTCCAGCAGAAAGCAGACTTCACAGAGCAGTTTGCTTCCATGCAGGGGGGACAAAGATAAAGCAAAAAGAAGCAGTGGAGCTATTTCTGCACTGATGAGAGTCAAAGCCTGTTCCTCTCAAGTGTCCCTCATAGGAGGAAGATTTGGAGAAGATAAGAGACAGCAGATGTCTCCTCTGTTAAAACCACCAACCTGATCTTTACATATTGATTTAATGGACGCTAGCACAAAGGAAACAGAAATTCTTCACTCTATATCATAACCCCTCTGCCTGAAATATCCTTGTGCCTGGAGTAGCTGGCAGAGCTCCAGGGCAGCACAGCACACCATACTCTTCTGTTCAAAAAAATCCAGTGAGCTCAACAAATACTGTTTGATTTAGACCCTTTCCCAGACCTCTGTTCTTTCGCACCCCAGTAAGGCTTGAAATAGTCTCACAACCTCAGTGCCTGTTTGGGTTGGTAAGTCTCACGTGGCTCTGGACTAACCAGCTACCCACAGGACCAGAGTTACCTAAAGCCCTTTTTAGAGGTCCTCGGCCAAAAAAATCCCAGGTAAATTAAAATGTATGGTTATTCTATATCCCACTGCAGGTACTAATAGGAAATCACAAATTTATTCTGGTGAAATGTGCTGTAACTTAGCCATGTCAGATACCTTGTTTTGTCAAGTTCACAACAGGCTTTTACATCCACGGCTTTATTACAGGAATCTAGAGCTCTGCTTTCAAAGGAAATAGCTTTAGGCTGCATCACATGTTATACCTCCATATGGTGATAGTTATAAAACCCTTTTCTTAGACATATCCAGGAAAACTCAGAGTTGCTGTCAAGGCTGACATAACAGTCTGCTTTATCTCCTTAGTGGATGAACAGACTAAAATAGCCTTTTTCTCACAGAATGCTAATACAGTTCTGTTTCTATATATAAGCCCATGGATTTATTGCAAATCTACTGATAAAACTAGCACTACAATAACTTCTGCAGACTACTTAGTGGGTTTTTTCCCCTTCAGAAAATGTGAATATACCCTGAGTACTTCTCCTTTAAAATCTTTTAAAAAGTTGCTTTAGGAAAACTTTTTTTCAGTGCACTCAACATTTCCTAATTTGACAAGCATCTCAGAAAACAGACATGAACCGAACAATGTTAATGTGTGTATTTGGGCTGAATCTGTCAGCTAAAGAAATGAAATTAAAGTTATATATATGCCCTAACTTATCAAATGTCCATCTAATAATAATCGTGCCCAAATCAATTGCCAGCTTTGTTGGCAGTGGCAATATCTAACCCTGCCTGGCCAGAATTTAAACTGGTGACCAGCTTTCAGAAGACTGCATACCACTGCCAGTCACATGAACTATGCCTGCTCCCAAACACCTTCCTGTCCTTTATGGCTTTGCCTGAAGCATTAGCAAATCTTCCTTTTAGACACATATTCTGCATACTGTTAATAGCTGATGGAATGCCAGCACCCTTCTCCTCACCTATTTCCAGTTCTCCAAACAAACCTTTATGCAAATCTTTTTCATAACCTGAAAAAAAAAAAAAAAAAAAAAAAAAGGAGTTATTTATGGTAAGCTTTCAGCAGTTTTTCTTTTACTTTCTTCTTCCAAATTTCTTCTTTCTCTCTGCTGTATCTACTGGCAGGTTCTAACTCCTTCCTCACTGTGGATGCAAGTTCAAGATCTGATGTAATTTTGGCAAGAATAGACCACACCTTTCCGTGGAAAGTTTCTAAGGTGTGGTAACAATTACTGTCTTGCGCTTGGAGGGATGGGTAAATAGGTAAAACGCAGCTGGATTGGTAAGTGCTGTTATATAATGCACCCAGCTTCAGCTCCAATTATCTAGTAATGCAATATTTTTTTGTTTTCTTAAAGTTCTCCTGAGTAAGCTTTTTTTCTGGAGCACATTAGATCAACATAGGCTTTAAATGTGAGAATCTTCCTTTAACCTTCTTTCAGCAACCATTTTCCACTTCCTGGTAATTAGTAAATGCTGGCCTAGAAATGCCAGAGCTAGAGCAGAACAAAGGCGAAAGAAGCTTCGGATAAAGCCAGAGGGGAGGGGTTCTGTGTCTTGTTTTCTATCTCGACAACTTGTTTATGGTCCTCCTTTCTTTTTGAATTTGTATGTGGGTTTTAGGGATTGTGGTTTTGTTTGGGTTTTTTTTAAATTACTTAATTTTCCCTAAATACAGAAGATCATACAGTGATACAACATTCACAGGCAGTTGTGCTGGCCGTCACCTCTGCATGCTTACACCAGATGTAAGTCTGCATGGAAAAACCTTGGCTAGCCAGACAGCTGAAGCAGATCTTGAAATTCAGGAGGAGGTGGGATGGATGTTTGTGTGTCAGATCTGGTATAGTGACACTTGCATTCTCCTTTATTACTCATGCACTGACTACCTAGAAATCACTTTTAATTCAGATAATTATACCACTGTTCAGCTCTGATATTTTGCTTTTAATGCTCCTGTATCTTGCTCACCTCCATTTACTGAGGTGACATTGTTTTTTAGGAAGGGCAGTTTAAAAACTGCCACAGAAACTGAAGCTAAGCCATCCAGGAAAGTTCAAGGTGTTCCCTTCCCTAAAAACATCAAGCAGAATAAAAATTAAGAACAGATCTGGCAGCACAGTTTGCATTTCCCATTATTATTTGCACTGTCTGCATGTTGGAGATGGCAAGAGAAAATAAGGCTGCTCTGAAATCTCTTTTCATTGCTTCTGAATAGTCTAGTTTGTCCGTATATCCAAACCTCTTATTATTCAGACAGACACTCCTAACTATTTTCACCTCCTTGCTTTGTTTATCCATGTTAGCATGATTGAGTACACTTCTCCCTTACCATGCAAGTAGGTGTTATGATTTATGCTTTGTTTTCTTAAATAACCTCCTACGACAGACTCCTTCAAAACACCATCTCCACTGCGCTTTCATTTTTTTCACCGGCATCAGATTAGGTACCATTCACATTGTCATTTCCCTAACCCCAGAAGTGAGGCAGCCCGGGTAGAACTGAATAGTACCTACTCAGTACTTACTGAGAGCTGTCTGTCAGCCACGACCTTGATGTAAGAAGCTGATTGAGGGGCCATGGAGAGAAAGAAAAAGTTCAGTCTTCAAACCTCTTCAGTCCTTTTCCTTTTTGCTGAAACATTTGGGAGTAGAAATACTTGACCCTCTGGAATAGAACAGAAATCGCATTTCTACCTGGCCAGCACATGCCAACCTGAATGGGAACTGATAACTTTATAGATATAAGTAATAAAATCTCATCCTTCAAACCAGTGATTCTTTCCATCAAGCATTACATTTTCAATTATTGAATAGAATTAAATAATTGTGTTTTGCACACGTCTGCCTATAGCAATTTCAGGTTGTAAGTACTAGTGCTGATCTATGACTTTGCTGTTTTACAAGTCAAAATGACAGAAATCTTCCACAGTACAGTACAGGAATTTCCAAACCAGCTAAAAAATATGTACCTTTGTAGATGAAAAGAAGTATTATGTTACTTTAGAGAAAAAAAAAAATTGCTTACCTGTCAGCTACTGCTGAAATAAAGCAGAGTAAATATAGGAGGACTAGTACACTGTACTTATGATTGGATACACACTTCTCGACTAGATCTGCTATTTCCCAAATACATGGATAGTATTTACATTACAGATTAATTATACTTGGAGTGAAAACATTCTGAAAACTTTGTCACTAGGTAAATACCATTAAGTCAAACGTTTAAGTTAAATTTCAAACTCTTTTGTCCAGTTATATTTCATCACGTCCTACTGGGCAATGTTTTTCTATTAAACATCTTTCTGAATTGGTTTTGCTCTGCTTCATCGTTCTTAAACAATCTCTAGAGGAAGTTCACAGGATAGGGATTTATCATGTCTTTCCAAATAAAAATGCCTCTCCTAAACTCTGCTGTCATAACAGTCACAATGTCTCCCAGCCCAGTTAGCGTGCATGTTGTAAGAAACAATATTGTACTTACAAGCTTATGAAGTTTTAAACTTACAAGCACAAAGAGACAAAGCTAATCATAGGCTATCTTTATTTGAATACCTGCTATAACTTGCCTAAAACAGGTATGCTCTGCCACAGGTCAGTGCAGAGATCTATGTGGGAAGCAGACATTGAGATGAAATACTTTTATCCCCCTGCTCTTCATCTTCAGGTGAAGCCACTTGACCTCCTTTGTAGGAGGCCACTTTATACTCTTATGTATAAAATAGGGAAGTCTCAAGTTTACTCTGAGTTTGCCATGTACAGAGGCTGTTTTGTAATGTAACCTCGTCAAAGCCCTCTGCATTCGAGGAATGAAAAGAAAATGTTGCAGCAATAAGGCAGAAAGGTTTTTCTGATAGAAAGACCCAGCAACTTTATATTGTGTCATCAGTGTGAGATAACTTCTATTCACCTAAAACTTTGGCTAATGCTTCTGTAACCCAAGCTACATTCATGATTTTTGTTTGTCCTGGAATCTGGACCCTTCAGCCTATCGCAGATCTGTTTTTTCAACATATAATGCCATTAATAGTTAGATACCTTTGTTCTCTGACCATGAGAACTAACTTATATGTACCACCTAACATCCCGCTTGCTTCAAAAATCTAAGAGCTCTTCACTTCTGTGTTAGTTATCTTTTCACCGCTGTCATTACAAGAATGGAGATGTAGTTGAAAATGGGTCTTGTAAAAAAAAAGACCTTCCAGAAATGATACCCCAAGACATAATCAGAACCCTTAAGTATCTATATTTCACTGGGTTCAGTGGAGCTATAACAATTCAAGTAATTCTTTTTATGGTAATCAATGATCAGAAAATATTTCTGCATATTCAGTAGCTTCATCACTCATTCTTTACACACTATAATAGTTTATTTTTCAATTTATACTTATGAATTTGGTCCCATGAGGTTAGTGGTATTTTCACATATTCATATAAGCTCTTAGTTTCATAAATTTAGTGTCATAAATTAATAACTGTCATCACCCAAGAGGGATGTAAAGCCTACCAAGTTCTTTTTTAAAAAATTGAATAAAACTTATCTCACACTAGGGATTTCTTGGTTTTAAGTGTCTCCAATTAATTACTGTTGCCTAGTAGATTCATAAGCTATACAATATTTCCTGGACAGATGTAGAGGCAGAATTCTTTCAGACAAGCACATCCAGAAAATAACACTTGCTCACTACAGATAATGCTTCCCACTGATTGTGTTAACAGCTAATGTTTCTTTCATCTTGAAAAATTACAGTCTTGAAAATATTTTCAACTTATTTTTATCCTCCCTTTTTTTCCCCCCCTCTCCCATGGTGTCATATGAGACCTGATTGTGTATCACTAACTTTCGGAAATGTCTTGGATACAATTTGGAGCCAGGCTGTTTTCACGTGAGTAAGAAGCTCTTACTCCATCTACTAAATATGGTTTATGTTAGCTTCACTTTTCAAGCTGCCTGAATGCATGAAGTTTCCTGAAAATTTACAATGTATATACTATGAGGTGATATCTAATTTAGTTTATGCTATGAAAGTCTGATCCAGTTCCCATAGAAATAAATTTAAAACTTTGTGTTGACTTAATGAAAATTGGATTCGACCCTAAAAGGGTAGGACTCTGCTTATAGGAACAGAAAGGAGAATATGGTATTTCTTTCAGTGTTTAAAGTGAGAATGAAAATTCAGGAATCTCTTATTAGAGAGAAGGCGAGAGATAAAGACATAATACCAGCGAAGTCAGCAGAGATAGACTGATATAAAGGCTTTCAGATGAATCAAACCATTCTGACAGATCATGCAAAACCATAGTAGCTGTTACAGCCTCAGGTTAAAATCAAGACACAAAAATGTTTTGCATGATAGAGACTCTACTGCATTTATGAACATAAGAACATATATTTAGCTCAGCATTTTCATCTTTGTGATTTTATACTTGCATTTATGATCTCATCTAGGTTTCCTACCTTTGTTTTCTTAGCAATCATAAACCTGCTATACTCCCCGCTTAGGGACATTGTAAGCTATTATAGATTCTGCTTGGAGAGTATATGTTTCAATACCTATGGAGCACTGCATCAGCGCTATAAGCTGGCTTTTCGTTTAACTCATATGCTACAGGTTTCCTATTTTGCAAATAGTGCTTCACATAGGGATAAAGAGTGAAAAAAACCTTGGCCACCTCAGTAGAGGTCCAGAGGTCTTCCTGTGCTCTGCATATGATACATCGGAGAAAACAGTCTTCCTGAAGTTTCTGGCATGCTGTTCTTGCTCTCTTGGATCTTCCAGAGGGAAGTATAGCCGTTGAAAAAAATTGAGTTATTCTGTGCCATTAAGACTGTGTGTGACTGGGCATTTTGGGCTACCTGTAATTAGCTATGAAACCCCTTCTGATCGCTTCCACATAGCATGGATCAGGCTGAAGCTATTACCACTCAGTGAGTGTGAAATGAGGTGGCACCCATTTGTTTCCTCCTTATCTAAAACTCTCTGCAGCATTAATCTCTAATAGGATAATTACTGTGTATCTAGATCCACCCTGTAACAAAGCTGGGCCTTAGAATGTGAATAATCATCACCAATGAAATGCGAAAGCAGAATCTATTAAAACTTCAAATACTTTTATACTTACAAAAGACAGAGCAGTACACTAACCCAGAATCTGGATTTTTGGAAAATTGTGCTTAAAGATAGCAACATTTGACTAGTAGCCACCACTAGAGAAAATAAAGTTGCTGAGCCTACAGTCAGCTTATACACTTTTTCTAGTTAATTGATCTGTTTTTGCAAGTGAAAAAGTGTATCAGACATTAAGCTCAGCTGTTCATTGGTGGGACAGTTCCCATAACTGGAAACTACGAAGAGAGAAATAAATCACATGTTCGTTTCAACTTTGAGGTTCTTCATTAAAATTCTTCATTATATTCCATTAAGCATGGAATATAAATATTAATTTTAGAAGAAAGGCAAACGAGACACTGTTAGTAAAGACAGTGAATAACATAGCTGAGATTAATTTGATTAATACATTAGCAATAACAAAATAACCCAAGTACTGTTAAGTTTCCCAGCACTAAGTAACCTTAATTACATTCTACTTCTCTAATACAAACACATATGTTTACCATGGGGAAGCTATCCATTACGTTGAACAGTAAATTTATGTATTTATTTATATAATTATTGGAATCAGCAGTCTATTTTAAAAAGCAAAGTTCAGTAATGTAATGTTTTGTATTTAGGGTCTGTTCCACAGCCCATTGGAGTCAGATGCAGCCTACCACTGACTCCCCAGCACTAAACTTATTAACGTGAGATGTTTCGCACTGGGGAGTGTAATTGCTCTCAGGTCTGTCTGCCATCCACTGAAATAGTGTATTTACACTTTTCTGTAGGTGAGAAAGTGAGTACCAAAATGATGACTCAAGCTCTCTACCAGGTTTTACAGTTCTATATTGCCAGGAGGTTACTGAGAACAGCAGTGACAAGGAAAGATTTGCTGATGCCCCACCCTCAGCAGCCCAATCTCAGCAAAACCTGAAGCAAAGGCAAATTGCTCTGAATCCTCCCACTTGCATAAGGCTGGTAATGAACTTTATGCCCATGGGTGTTGTGTGTGGTGGAGTCAGGGACCCCACTGGTTCTTCCCAGCTGCGCTGTGTCTTTTCCCCCTTCAAGGGGAGAAGAGTAGCCAGCCTGATACTGCTGACTGTGCAGCTCCAAGCATCTGTTATATCTCTTTAGCAACGGCGTGCTGCCAGTTGACTGAAGACCCAAGCCCCAAATGAACTGTTAAAAGATATAAAGAGGGACAAGGTAAGAGTTAACATGAAACATTTGAAACCATATTCTCCTATTTGCAAATTCTCCATATATTTTGCTCAATGATATAATAGCTGTTTATAAAAGTGGCAGTATGTGTTATTACTGTGAAATAAGAGCAAATACTGAAAAAATCAAAATTATCTAAATTATGAGAGAGGCAGTTGAACCCTGCACTGCTGATATTTAAAATTGTAAATATTGGAATGAAGCAAACAAGTGAATAATGCCTTTCCACAAAACACTGCTCATAATAACTAACATTTTCAGTCTCTATTTTAACACCAATAGTATGTTAAATACTATTGTGACATTAAAATATAAATTTCAAATTTAAAATGTTACAGAAATAACTCCTCACTACCTCGAGGAAAGACGTCAATGTCAAACAAAGTTAACTCACCAGCAAAAAATAGCCTGTCTTCTGTTATGGATGGACTGCAAAGAAATAAGAAGACATTTGTACAGAGGTAAACAGATTTGGAGTAGGGTGTTATAGTACCCTTCTGGAGGAATCTGCATGTATTATTATACATTATATTTTGTCTGTGTTGTATTGAGCCCATCAACTGCTGTGCATCCAGTTTTGGGCAGTGAATGTCTGAGGTTTGTTAATGAGAAGTACTTTTAATATTTACTCTGCTACAACCAAAGCCAGTTTTGCATTTCAAAGGGAATCATTGTATTTACTCCCTCATTAAACAACCTATTTTTCAGCTGGAGACAGGTTTCGTATTTTGAAGTGTTAATATTTAAAATCTTCTTACGTTGAGGATGTTACCTACTGATTAAAACAAGGATCCAGCTCAACTGGTCAAGTTACTTCACATCTCTCCGAGATGTCAGCACTCCTAAGATGAGATCGATAATACCTGCCTCCCTCATGCAAAGATGGGGCAAGGTTTGTTAGCTGTTTACAATGTTTAAGTGAAGGATATCGATCCTGTGATGTGAGGGAGATTTTGTTCTTCCTCCCAACCAGTGTAAGATTCATGTTTCACAGTCTGAAGCTGGGGTGGTTGGGCTTTAGCCTATTGACCCACTGATTCACTCAGACATTAAGGTAAAATAAGCAGCATGTAGCTGAGCATTTAAACATCAAAACCTCTACTGTAAAGGGTAAGCTGATGCCAGATTAAGTAGCTCCCATGAAGTTTAGCTTTCACACTGAATGACGCATCTCACATGTGAGGCAGACCAGCTCTTCCTGAGTTTTGCTGTTATGGATGGCTTTTCTCAGTCTGTCACCACCCTGAAGGTGAAGGTCCTGCTATAGTGTGACGTTTTTAGGGCTTAACAGATTTTTTTATTTTTATATTCATTCTCAGGAAGTATTTGCACAAGACTTTAAAAGCATGTTGTTTTCAGTGAAGGAGGTGTGTTTGTTTATTCTCAGATTGCTTTTGGATTTATAGACCTTTTCCAGCTTAACATTTACATCTGAATTACATTCCTGATTCCAAGCTTAAGCAGAACAAGCTAATTGCTAAGAGACTTCATGTACACAGAGCTATTAATTGCAATTAGAGGATAATATACAAGAAGGCTGACAGAGATTAAATTTTGTTATCTGGCCTCAATCAACTCACATCGACTGGGGTTGTAAACTTTATTTCCCATCACATGACTTCTTTGTATATTCCTTGGTAGTCAGCCTTGAAAGACACCAGTTATAATCTACAAGCCCTATTAAATTTTCATAAATATTCAGCCTCGGTGGTGATTTGCTGAGGACCCTGTACTTGATGTTCTCTTTCACCCTGGCGTAATTTCCCTTGATAAACATTGATGAAAATGCAACCAAAGTTAATTGACACAATTTCCCTTTTTCATTCTGAGGGTAGTTGCTCTCGGATTTACTCTGTTTGCACATGCCAAGGATCAGTTGTCTTAGAGAAGGACTTATTCTGCCTGAGAGAGAAGGCTCCCTGTTAACTACAACATCTTTCCACAGGCATTTCTGTGACAAGCTCCTCCAGTCATCCAGAAGTCTTTTGCCAGCCATTTTCATACTCAAAGAAACCATTAATCTTGTGGTGGAAAACCTTATAAAAATGAAAGCTGTTGTCACTGTTAGCAATCAAGAAGCCCTCCTTCCCTTCCATGCAACCCTGTAACTTCCCCCTGAAAAGATGCTTCCCAGAAAACAGATATTTCCAACTCTGTTTTAAGCAGAAACAGTTAGGAGTATTTTTTGAAAGGTACTTTTTAGAGGTTTAGTTTATCTCTAAGAGCCATGGTATCAGGATTATCATCACGAAGCTTGGTAGTGTTTCATCTCTCCTAAACAGAATTGATAGCACTGATCTGTCTCTAATATTTAGTGACAATACCAGCTTCACTTGCTTTAAAATAACAGCACCCATTGCTCCATTCCTGAAGGCTTTTACAACATTTGATATTGAGACTTCAAAATAGGAAGATAACCAGAACATATAAATGTATTTTTGTAACGCTTAACTTTGTTTATGATGGCATTATGTACACACAATGCTTTCTGCAGACATGCCTCCAGCTTACATATTTTTTCCTTGCTCAAAGCCCTCCAAAGATTAGCGAGTATGTCAACATGGGTTTATACAAAAGCAGCCTCCAGGGCCAAAACGTGACGCTTGTAAGGTTGGAAATTCTACAGTAAAAACGTCTTAAACATATGAGTGTGTCACTTTATTCTTAGTGTAAGTTAAAAAGCATTATCATTATATTAAGAATTTCAAATGTTTTCCGTTCCCTTCTGTTTTACGGGAAACTTTTCAGCGTGCTCCTAAAGATTCCTGGGTTTCAGCAATTTTCAAAAGCTTCTCTGCAAAATTTTCCAATTTTGTTCTCTTCCATTTGCCAGGCAGTACTCCTGTTTTCCTTTATCCCTGTAGCTGCAGGAGCCAACCTGGTTGCCTTTGTTTTGCATGAGCAAGACCATGCAGAGGTAATCAGACTAACGAACCTGCCAGGGAATGGACAGAGTAAAGAGCATCAAGGAAATCTGTGCATTCAGTTCTCTCTGATCTCACCTTTCAGCTCACTAATCACTGCAAGGCCAACTCCGCTGAGTTCCTCCTGCTACGGGAATTAAGATGTCTGGGCACCTTGCAACACTGGGCTTATCATTTGTAGGTTACCTGTGATCAAACCATGAGGAAAATCGGCACTGAGGCATTTTTGAGGGAGAAAACTTTACTATTTCCTTTCTTTTTTTGGTTATTGGAATTGTATAGCAAACTAATCAATTCCCTATTGGTTGGATTTTCAAAGTAAGGCCACAATTTTAGCATCCAAAGTTGTTTTTCTTTAACATTAAATCCTTAATACTAGGTGTTTGGAAGTATTTAAGCCTTGAAAGAAAGGAAAAACTTCAGGTGCTTTTGAAAATATAAGCAGGCCTCTGTATTTTTCGCATGTTAACCAGCAGCCTTTTTGTTGGAAAAGGCACAGGGGTCAGTCCCTTTGTCCCACAGTTTCTAGATCAGCAGATAAAGAAAACAGTGGGGCTTGTCTGTCTCATTCATTATTTGGGGAGAATTTATGCTTCTTTAGACGGGCCATGATTAGGTGTATTGCAGTTAAAAAATATGAAGACATGCATGCAGAGATACACATAGAGATCAGTCCATAGGGATTTACTCTACAGCCAGACTGGGAAGTGAGATGTGAGGGGAGCATTTGTACAGAGCAGCTTTTTTTTCCGCAGACTGTAAAACATCCACATTACAAAGCAGACACAGAAAAGGAAGTAGAAACCATGTCTTGGGTAGTACATAGTCACAGGTGAGCAGATCTGAACCAGGGATTTTCCACATCTAGGGGATGACACAGGGGTGGGTAAGTGAATGGAAGTGGTAAAATAGCTGCTTGTGTAACTGGGAGACGGTCTGTGCCAGACTGGGGCGTGCAGGCCTCACTCTCAGAAAGGATCTGTTCCCTTCAGGCTCTCCATACCATTGTCTCCAGATCACAAACCAAGAGGCTCAGCCACTTGTAGCCGCTTGTGCTCAAGGACTATTATTTCTATATCATATAAACTAATGTAGAGTAAGAAATTACCTGGTTAGGTACGCTGCTGCACTCTCCAGTCTGAGCTGACAGTTGAGGGTGGGCATCCTTCCACACAGCAATTGTAGGATTGCTATTTGCTGTTTAGATGTACAAAACTGGTGCAACACAACAATACAATAGCCTAATTCAAAACCTCCTGAAGTTAGTGGAGTGACTCCCATAGATTCCAAGGGGATTTTGCTCAACCTCAGAGGACCAGATTTTTCCGGATATTTAGAAGCCTAATGAAATTTTCAAGAGTACCTTAATATATTAAGCATCTAGTTGCCCTGAGATTTAGGCACCTGATTTTCTTTCCATTTGTTTTTCTTTTGAAAATGCAATGTCTGGGTGCCAGCTGCATTTCTAGGGATGCAAAGATCTCTGAAAATTGGACTCCTAGCAATTTGCCAGAGAGCACGTGCTATGTCAGTAAGCAAACTCAAGAGCACCAGCTTTGTAGTCTGCTGGCTGTGGCTCTCTGAAGCTCACCCGGTCAGCCTTGGGTGTTAATGAAAATTCAGTGCATGAGTATGTCTCGTTGACATGATTAAAAATAACTGTAAACAAAGCTATCAAAAGTAACTCCTTGTCCTTTCCATTCCATGTTAAGTTTTATGGAAGAAGTAACACATTACAATACACAATTATTGTTGTGGTACCAACACAATTACAATAATTTGTAATTATTACTCTTGGAGGAAAAAAAGAAAAATTTTAAATCCACTTTAAATTTTGGCTTTAAAAGACTGAATTAATTTATTTTTATCTCCTCGGGAGGTCTTTTTTATTTTCCATAGTGGCTGAAAACTTCCTGTGCATCATATTTATTTCCTATTTATTTATTTTTTAAATCCCTCGTTTAAAGCTGTGTGTCCTATACTCCCTCTTATTTTTCATGGAAATTTTTACCATGAAAAAAGAGGAGCAGACAAGAGTTAGGGTAAAGGATACCACTTTATTTAACTTGGCCTCTGCATGGACCTCCGTATTTGTTTATGATTTGCAAGGTTTCTGCTTTCACCCAGGCAGAAGATGGTTGCTAAGCAGCAACATTGCTTTTTAAAAGGCAAAGCCAGGGCCTGATCCTGCACTGACTTGGTCATGTGGTTATTCACAGGGTTATGCCCAAGGAAGGTAACTTATACATACCTCCCACCTATGCACTAATATATGTCTCTGTATAACTCACATAGGTATGTATATGTGTGTACATATATATGCACATACAGAGATAAAAAGAAATTATGTTTGTGTTCTTGTGTGTATTTCTGGGTGCATCAGTACAATTTGACTTAAAACCTAGTATCTGTCCTCTTAAATGAATTAATAATTGCCTAAACTGTGATGGTGGTATGAAGCTGATCCACTGATTTTTACCTTAGAAAAATCCATCATAAAAACCTTGCATCAGGTTTGGGTTTTTTGAGTTTCTCACCAGACTTCAAATACCAAAGTGAAAAGCTTTGAAGCACACCGGAGGGGTTCGTAATACATACAAGAACTATCAAGTAATGTCTCAGCCTTTCTTGCATTGTCATGCCCCTGCCATTATTTTTACTAAAAATTACTCATTTGTTGACATCTATGCAAGTGTGCGAGATGCATGAAACTAAAAACATTTGGGGATTTCGCTCATTAATCCTTCGCTGAATTTTTACATTTGATCTTGAACACAGCAGTCAGGAGGATGCATGCTGTTTTCTCGGCTCATAAAACAGACCAAAAGCCTTAGAGGAGATGAGTGCAAATATATAGATTTCATATATTTATCATACAAATATAATATAATATGATATGTGGATATCATATAATTTCAGATGTGCAGGTGATGTGACTTCAGCAAATCCAATCTAAACTGCTGGAAAGCCACTGTTCCCACATAGTACCTAGGACTGGTGTGCTTTTAATCTTCAGAGTGCTTTATACACTTTACCTAATTTTCAGTGTTGCTCTTGAGAGACAAGTCGAGTATTTGGGTGCTGGTACAGCACCTGGGAAGCCAGTCAAAGCACTGCAGTGGCTTTTTTAAACCTGTAAGAAGGAGTTAGGTTGAAAAGAGGTGTCATAAATTCCTTGCTTTATGAGCCTTGCGGTAAATAGGCCGGACTGCAACCCATAAAACTAACACATAAAATTCCCCGGATATGGCACAGATTGCCAGGTGACTTGGGAGGAATCACATAGTTTATCCACATCTTGTTTTCTTTGTGTGTATAATGCAGTGGTCTGGCTTCGCTCTGTAGGCACCTGGGAGATACTCCTTCTTGGGATCATGGCAGGACTACACACGGACACACGCTTAGATAACTGTTTTCAGATCACTGTGCTCTCTCTTTCCTCCACCACCATCTGCATCCTTGTAGCAAATCACACAGTCACTAGTATTAAATGACAGGGAGCTGAACATTTCAAGTGTAGCCATAATGTCTGACAAGGAACAAGGTAATTTTTAAAACAAGCTTCTGCCATGCTGTCTTTCCCTGTTATTTTTGTAAAAACAAGAGACTAAGTGAACAGTCAAGAGGACTGCAGCTTCTTTGTACCACTGGAGAAGTTTTGGGCATTGAACAAAGGCTGTGGCCACAGTCTTGTCCAAATGAGCCCCTGTGTGCGATCCCAGGGACCCAGTAGAGGAATGAGATAACATTACTTCAGAAGAGCACAAAGTGTTCCCTTTGGAGGTACATCCAGGTCAGGTTAGATCCATGGCACAAAAGTTGGAGCAGAACAAAACAAAGTTCAAAAGCAAATATAGGAACACCAGGTTGTTATACCTCTGTCTGAAATACTACAGGAAGAGGACAAGGAAAAGCTGGTGTTAATCATCAGTGGTTGTTTTGCTAATCCAGATGGAATTACACAAGATACTTCAATGAGAATTTCAGTCTCACCCTGTACCTGTGTTTATTATTTTTTCAGTATACCCACTTTCGTAGGCTTCGATACTTAACTATATATGAACACATTCCCAAAAAAGTGCGAAGGTAGCCTAAACATCTCAAGTTTTCCCACTTGCTTCTACAAGGTGTTCTAGCAACCAACATTTTAACCACTCCGATGCCTAACTTGGTCAGAGAAGGTCTAGACTGCCTGGTTATCTAAAATAGCTCCAGCAGCCCCTCAGCAGCTGTGTTTCACTATCGCTTAAATAAGACAATTCTAGTACCTCCAATCTGAACTTTAGATGTATGTAATCATATATATTACTTCTCTCATATTCTATAACATTGCGTCAATGTCAGAGTTTAAAACAACGTCGCAACACAACCTTATTAGCATATGAAAACTTAATGTTTTGCCCAAATCTCCAGTTCTTGGGAAAACTTATTGCTGTTTCTCTTTGGTGTTGAAAAGCAAAACTGATTTAAAGTATATTTTTAAAAAGCCAGTGGGAAGTTAAAAAGAGAAGTCATACACATGACTCATGGTCCTGGAAACAGCTGTACTGCTTTTGGTGACAAAGGGCTGGTTTTATGCCTTATGTAACTTCAGGAAAATCAATATGCAGCAAATGTACTGAGCCAGAAAGGAATCTGACACAAAATTTAAAAAATAATACAAGCTGTCGCATCTTGTATCTTTAAATGGGGGTTCTTCGTCCCTCCAAATGTCTTACTTTCTGTCATGTCCTGAGAAAAGGATGTGTTTGCAGTAGATTGGGTCATTTGCTAACAGCGTAGGTCAGAACAGGTCCAAAGTTAAACACTGCTATATCATGAGTGTTTAACAACATAAAGAGTATGTTGGTCAATAACAAAATGCCAAAACTCCAAGTTGCACCCAGCCTAACTGCAGGCATCTTCATGAGAGATAAAAAGGGCTATATGGTACAACTGCATCTGTACAGCAGCTACCTTCCTCTGGACTTCAATCGCCAGAGACCTCTGTAAGTACTCTCAAAACCGCTCATTTCCACACCTCCAAAGTACTAAGGAAACCAGAGGAGGAATGCTAGTTGTCTCTCTTAGGCACAAATTCTATTTGATATGAAAAGTGTTAGACCATGAAAGAGTAACCTCTTCCTCAGTGTGTATTTGAAATGGTTATTTTTGTGCCTGGCTGTCGTTTGTTTCCCAATACCCCTAACAATGTTTTATCTTGTGTTTATTGCTACAGTATCCTGTTCACATACTGTTGGGTATTGTACTACTCAAAACCAAAGCAAATCCAAATATCTGAGATATATATTTAGCAACCCCAGGCCTATATATATATACCCACTATATAGTGGGTATAAGAATGCCCTTAGGCCAATGGTCCATCTCACCCAGGTTTCTGCCTCCAACAGTGACAACAGGAAATGCTGTTTCGGGAGAGCCCATGAGCCTGACCACATTCTGTGGTCCCTCCTACTGCCCAACACCCACAACTGTGTTAGGGATGTTAGAGGATACATCTCTGCATATTCCCTGTAGTAGCTATTTATGTACCTGGCATCCATGAATTTGTCTAATCTCATTTTAAATTGGCCTCCATCACCTCCCATGAATACAAATTTTAGAACTTCCTTACACATCTTGTAAAGAAGTACTTTCTTCAGTTAAAGTTTTAAACCTACCTCTTACTTGTTGCAACATATGCCCCCTATTACTGAAGGATTTAGTGAATAACAGTTTGTCATGCACCCACTGCCTTCATTACTTTGTACTTATTTTGCCCTACTGATAAGAAAAGAACTACAAGTAGCCACTTTATGATATGGCACTGCTTGTGCCTTCTACTGGTCTTCTTAAATATCAAGCCAGTCATATCTAGGGATACACCACACATAGTGCTGCTGTCCTGACACCGTAGCCCATTGTACGTTGGCTGTAGTAGCAAAAGTAGGTGCAAGAATTGCCAGCCAGCTGCCCATTCCCATGCAAACAATCTGTTGAATGATTCAGGTTGAAAAACAGAAAAACCTCCTCAGAAAAAAACGTTGTTTCTTAGCTTAGGTAATTGCATTCTCCTGCATTACAGCATGTCCCAGAAAATAATTGCATTGGTGTGATCGGGGGTGATAAAAAACAATGGTGAGGCCATAGGGGTTGCTCTTCCCAACCATTTGTTTGTTCAGCTGGATTTGCAGAACTACAGCAACAGTGGTAACATATTGTGAAGGGAAACGTGTTTGCCATATTTCTATTTTGTTAGAAACAGATCCAGATCATCATGAAAAAAAAAACCCTCTCCTTTTTTCATTATGAATGGAATTACAGATGATTGTAGAATATGTCCCCTTCACTCCTTTTTTTAACCCTAATTTGCAGAACCCCATAATTCCATGTCTAATAGAGGTATGTGCTGAAGTGCTACTCCTATCAAAACGCCCAAAGTTACTGCAGTTTTTGCATTTGTTCCTGAAAAATAAAAAGTCATTCCAAGTAATCCAACAGGCTGTGCAATAAACTATTGTAGATTATCTCCACTGTTGTGCAGGAGAGTCCTGTACAGCAGCAAGAAAGGGATCCCTTCTTGTGGCGGCTGATACTGTCATCCTTTCCCATTCTCCTGAAGGGAAAGTTAGTACAGCTGCAGCTTGTATCTCTTCCTCTTTAGCTCATTTTCTGTATTTCACCCATTTGAATCATACATCCACCACCAAAATTATAATCCCCTGAGAGTGAAGCACACCACCTATCCAAAATTACACAGCAATGCCATGCTAGTCCCTGAAATCTGCAGTGCATCTGATTCTCATCCAGTACTCCCAGTCGCACAGCATGAAGAGGAGGCAGAAGGTGAAGGATGCAGGATTATTCCGCAGAGCTGACTTTCTTCAACCACACAGACTCAGGACACATGTTTTCCATATCTAGGAATAGTTTTCTTGCCGCCTGATCTCCTGTTCCTCTAGATATGGCAGCAGCTGCATGCACAGTGCAGGTGGTCTGAGATAGGAGAGCAAGCGTTTCTGCATGTGTCAGTGGGTTTGTGGAGGAATAACATCTATCTTCACCAGCTGCTTCTCTGACCTAAACTCTGAGTAAGGGAGGGAGGCAGCAAGGAGCTTGGGAGCATGCAGACAGAGTTCAGAAATGAGAGGTGTTGAGAGGTTTGGTAATAAATGAAGGGTTTCAGGCAGTGGAGCTAGAGGTGTGCCTGGGGATGTTAATGGAGACTGGCAAAAATGGCCGTGGATAATAATAAGCTAAGCAAGTCCTAAGGTAAGGAGGAGTCAGGAATGGCAAAGTCAAATTCGTCAAGAGAGTTAGTTTGTGGATGAAGATTAATTGAGTCTGTAGGTTGAAAGGGTAAAGAAAAATCATGTAATGGCTACAGCTGAAAGGAAAGGTGTCACAAAGTGTCAAATAAGATCTCCTTCATTCTGTTTTTTCTTGTTTGGTTGTTTTGGGTTTTTTTAATTCTGAAATTCAGAAGTCCTGGAAAGCTTGAGAGTGTTTCCTTCTTTTACTTCCTCCACCAGACTTTTCACTATGATGATGCCGTTACCCATTCTTTCACCAAATATAAAGTTTCCCAGCCCCAACATCTCATTTTTCAAAGAGGTAGCTAGGAAGTATAGGAAGATACTACAGTAATACCTGCAGATAGACAGTTATTTTGGCCATCAGCCTTCACCGCTGACTTAAAAAGTCACAAGTTTTTAACCTTATCCAAACAATAATACATCTTTCTGGATATTTCCTTCTTAAAATCATGCTGGGTTATTCATATTCATATTCATAAGGTGGTCCTCTTCTAAATGGTTATATAAAAGAGAAAAAGCAGCATACATGCATGAGTCACTTGTATTATTCTTTGCATCACAACAGAACAATAGCTTTAGGGTGAAAGTGTTGATATCGGACTTTGGTGATCCAAATTTAACTCACAATTCTGCTACATTCTTCCTTTGTAACTTGAACCAATGACTTAGCCTTTTTGAGCCTCAGTTTCTTAAATGGTGAAATGAGGTCTATAAATCTCTCCGAGTTGTTGTGAGACTACCATCATTAATCTCAGTGATGGGATCAGATATTACAGTGGGGAAAAATTCAAGAAAAGTAACTATAGTAGAATTCCAAATAACAACAGGGCATAATTCTGATTTGCTCATAAAAAGGGAATGATTACAAACCCAAAAGGGATCCAGCTTTCACTTACAGATTTGAAATGTGTTTTCCTTCTCCACATTGTGGCTGTGACTTTATAAATGGTTATGCCACTTCCCCTTTCCCATCAAACACATTTCAGATCTCATTCATTTATAAGCGAAAAGATAAGGCATCCCATAAAAGTACCACAAGAGTAAAGCCACTGGTGATCTGTCTAATGAAGAGCCTGTAATTTATCACCTTGGTTTTTGCCAAGTGACATAAAAGCAGACAATGAAAATTACTGAAGAAAGGACATTCAGAAGACAATGAATAAATGAACAAGAGAAAACAAGAGAAATGAACAAGAGGCAAAAATTAAGAGATGGAGATAGATTATCAGTTAACTTCTTTTGGGGAAATGCAAGACAACATTCCCAGTTTCTTATGAGAACCTCAGGCCTTAGTGCTACAAAGTGAAAATATTTCTTTGGGCTGATATAAAATGAGCATCTGCTTTGTTTGCTCTAGTAACTATTAGAATTCACAAGAGCTGAATACACACTGTATATTTTGAAGTGGCTGTATGTTTTGTTTGGTCTGTGTGTATTATCTGAACATTGCTTGTAGAAAACCACTAATACCTTTCCCTCCTTTTCCTAAATACCTATCGTTCCTAATGTTAGAGACTTGCATGATAATTAAAAATGTAAAACTGTAAGTAAACTGTGCTGCAATTACTTGAGTAATTTGGTTCAAATCAACTCACAGGGCTGATCGGATGAGTGAAGTAAATGTTACTAAAGTCTATTATTTCACACAATTACCCACGGGGCCAGTTCTTGTTCCCACAGAGTTCAAAGGTAAACACGCTTTTAACTATAATAGGAGTAGGAACTTGATGTTGACTGGTAAGGGTGGCTGAAGAGCTTTGAAGCTGGAACAAAATACACATGGCTATCACACATCAGTAATTATCTTGGTACCATAAACATTTCTGTATCAGCATGTTACAAACCCTTCATCTTAGGTATGATAATAAAATAACTGAGTCTGTAATGTGAGGGCCAAAATACGGTATTTCATCTTAATAAAAATTGAGTTTATTCTTTAACTTCCTCTCCTGGGTATCCTGATATGTTAATATACAACACATAAGAATGGCACTATGTAATGCACACATATATACATATATATAAATTTAAAGAAATAAGCTGGTCATTTCACCGCAGTGTTTGGCCAGATAACGACACTATTAATACTCTAGTGTAACATGAGGCAGCCTGTAGCAGTTATCATTCTCTGTGCTAAAAGGATGGCACCAAAAAGTGAGATGTATGACCTTATAATGGAATTTGCAGTCCTCAGGAGAGCAAATATACATGACACTGAGTGTACGTTACATATTCTTGTTGCATTTCATTCATTCCCATCAGCAGCCATCATGCTGGAATTTTAAATCTCTGCAGCCTTTTTGTCTCCTCTCAAGGCTGTATGGTAGTTCAGATTCTTGAAGGGACACTGGTGCTGCAGGAAAAGCAGTTTCTTGTTCCAAACGTGCTCCTTTACAATTTCCCCCTGTGCTGCTCTATCTTCCATAAATCTTTCAGTGCTCGTCCTATTTACGCTTGTGTGCATGTCTTCATATCCGTGGTATTTTGATTATGTAGATTTTCTGTGACTGCATTACAAGGTGTGGGCAACCTAAGGTTGCTTCTGTGCATGAACTGATTCCTGATTAAATCAATATGTGGGATGACTAGCTCTAAAATAAGAACGCTTTTTTCCTGTTTACTTGTATTTAAATTGAACATTTTTGTTAAGGAGAAACTTGCAGTCACTTGTGTTTAATGGGACAATTTCCTTAAGTATAAACACTATAGACATTAAATATTAATATCTCCCATTTAATTGTGAGAGATTTGCTCATATTAGCATTGCAATCAGAAGCTACCAGCCGAATACAGAAAAAAAAAAAAAAAAGTTGGAAACAGTGACCTGCTCAGTTTTTAAAGGAAGCATGCAAGCAGGGGGGCCTCAGCTGCCCCAGTTATCCTTTTAGCCCAACCATTGAAGTGAATCCCACTGTAATAAGGAGTATAATAAAGTCCTTATAGCCCCTAACTATTGTAGCATTCCTTATACAGCCCCTGTCCCCCATATCCCTTCTGGTGAGCCCTAGCCTCTTCAAAGCTCTGAGGAGAAAGCCACTCAAGACACAGGTAGTTACTGCCCCTGCAGAACAGAGGAGTTCCAGGCAGCAAAGGTCCAGCCCCCACACAGATCTCAGGAGGGAGCACTTGGGTTGATACGCTGGAATTACCAATGCTACAGTCAGGGCTGCACTGGAAGCAGTTCAGTACGGCTCAGGACAACCAGCTGTTAAAATCGCAGGCTACTCCAACCTGCTCTTCAATACCATTCCCATCATTTGCTTTCCGCTGCAGCTCCCTCTCTTTATTCCCTCCCAGGTATTTCGTGTCACCCCTAGAGCAGCACACCACACATCGGACACGCACCATACGCTGCACTTGCAGAAGTCCCACAAAAATTCTGATGAGTATAGACTGCCCCAATTTTCACTTTATTGTATTCTCTCTAGATTCAAGAGTTAGGAAACTTAGTTTCTGTCAGTGTTGCCAGTTCTTGCACTTTTGTGATCTCGGGCAAATCAGACAGTCCTCTTCATGCAGTCCACTCATCTGTGAAAACAAACGAACAACAACAAAAAAAGCAAAGCATAAATATAAAATAGTTATCTCCCCCTATGCATTTCTATGCTGCTGAATTAATTTACATACAGTTCGGAGATCTTCAAACAGAAAGCATTACAGAATTGCAAAGTATCGTGACTCATGAAAGAGATCATTCCAACACAAACTCTGATGGCTAAACTCTACCTTCGGTTCAAAGAGATCCCATTTCCGTGGAAGTGTTCCTCAGCCCTATCGAAATCCATAATCTACGGCAGGCTGGTTGTAGCTCTCATCAATGTTTTTAGAAACCAATCATACCAATGAAAGAGACAAGTCCCAAATGTTAAACAAGAAAACCCTCATGTTGAATGAACTCATAGCATTGATGAAATCAAAGAGGATCTATGTATAAGAGGGTTATTTTTTCAGACACTGTCAAACTGCAGCATAATACAGAGTGAGGACAGAGTTATGATAAATCTCTATGTTCTTTGCAATAAATTACGAGTTTTTAAGATTAATTCGTTGCTTTTGGTCAAGAAACAATATAGCTCATCTTTGGTTTGTTCCTGTGCACATCTGAAAAACAACCTTAAAGAAGGCTTTCTCATTAACTTTCTGCCTTCCTGCTAGCATGACACACAATGGGAAAAGCTTTCCTTTCACAGGACATAAAGGTTTTTCTATATTTTTCTTCTTTTTTTGAAATGAAGTTAGTCATAGCATTATTTTGGCTAAAACATATAAACAGAGTTAAAGTGACTTTAGAAATAATGCTACTCTTCTGCTTGTGCAGAGATTACAAATGCATAGTCCAACTCTTAAATCAATTTTGTTCTCATCAGATGTTAGCATTAATTAAAAAAATAAAATTGAAGGACACCGGGTTCTTCTGCAAAAGCTGAAAAAAGAACTTTGCTTGAAAAAAGAGCACCGAAACAGGAGCTTTGGACCTACTTATTACAAATCTTTGGTCATTGCCTGGAACGTTTTCTGAGCTCACGCTAGAACAGGATGTTTAATTCGCTTCTATTTTCCCAGAAAAGCAGATAAATTACTACCTGATGATTCCTGCACTCACAGCCTTTATGTTATTTTAAAAGCTAACCTGTCTCAGAGATGGAGATGGCAGATTCACAGCCACAGGAATGAAAACGGTCTGTCTTGGAGCGCAGACATGATCTCCCAATCTGCTAGGATGGCGCTGTGCCTGCTACCAATGTTGTATTCTAGTGTTTCTAATTACAGACATCACTTAACAACCAGATTAGGGAATAAAAGTCTGCAGAGCCATAAGTGACACACCACTGGCAAGAAGCAGCCTTTTCCAGCTGCGGTGTCATAACAGGAGTCAATGATTCTTTGGCACAAGAGGCAGCCGCTGAGACTTATACATCCCCCTTTCTTTCGCTTGCGTGACCCCACACTAACATAGCTTTTCTTTGGGTTACAGGAAATTAGGTGTTTGTTTGTTTGTTTTCCAGAGATTCCAAGTGCTACCATTCTTAATGTTTGAAGAAACATTCTCATAATTGAAAATTTCTAAATTATTTTTCTTCACATTTTAATTTTTCATTAGGACCATGAGTGAAAGTAACGATGTAGTTTCGGGGGGTGGAAAGAAGGAAAAGCAAGTTGGGAGCTACCAGACTGCAGTAGAGCCAACAAACATATTTTGTGAATGCAACACCAAGGACAAATAGTACAAAGCTCTGACTTGCATGCATAGTCAGAAGCTGGCAGAAAGCTTAAGGGTCATGAAGGCAAACAATTTAAGAGCAAACTGGTTTACAGCCTTTTATTGTAACACTCTGAACAGGATGTTTCAGCCAAAGAAACTATTGTCCTTATGGAAGCAAGAAAGACATACAGGTGTATGGAACAAGTCAGCATTTTTATAATGAACAAGTAGAATGTATTTACAAATATCACCACGCAGCTACCATAAATTAATACAGCTGGAAAGCGTGGGAGAGTTTATTTAATTTTAACTAGGCTTCCAGTCCTAAAGAACCAATAACAAAATTCCAGGTTCTACAGGAAAGCCATAAACTAGAGATTTTTTAAAAGGCTGATTCCCAATCCAGCCCTTGAGAAGCTCTTGAACATGCACAGTCCAAAGGACCAGACTTTAAGCAAGTCTCCTTAATACGTCCCACCACATTTGCTGGGGAATCAGATTTGAATATCAAATTTTGATTTCTTTGCTCAGAGAATGATGACAGGACAGATACTGTTTTGTGAACACTATTATGCAGTTTCCATAAGCACATCCATACTTTCAAATTGGTGTTACATCTGTGTGTTAAATACTGTGATGACTGCCCCAGGCCAAGCAAAAATAACTTATAACATAAATAAAGGTAGTATCTCCATGCACAGAATGGATCTGCTGACAGTTGCCTGGTGAAAATTGTCTTGAAAGAGCTATAAAAGCTATAATTTTTCAAAAATTGTACCTATTTTCTCTATGCAAGACACATTTGCAGCTGGGAACTCCCATGATACTTCATCCTAAAAGGTGTGGTTTTGAGATCACAGGATTGATCCTTCAAGGACAGGTAGTCAGAAAAAGAGGGGTTTTATTACGACATTAACTAGCGGCTCTGTCAGAATCTTCTGTATGTCTCCTATGGACTTAATCCAATGAAATTAATTAAAAAGACTTCTGTTTGTTTAATGGAAATGAGACAAGACATAATTTATAACCTTGGTGTGGAAGAGAGTCTCTGGTTTTCCATCCAACACAAAACTTTGAAATCAAGGAAGGTCACTGTCATGGGAGAATGGTGTCTCCTGAAATGAAGAAGGAAAGTTGTTTACATTGTTTAAGAAAGATGAACAGAGACTTGATAAAGAACCTGCCTTTAAAATTTAAGGCCACAGCTATTTAAACTGGGCCTTTCAATACTCTTTCATACTGCATCTAAATTTCCTACAATCTTTGCTCCCAAGTAAAGAATTCATCCAAGATGATCATTGCTTTGCCTAAGAATAGGGAAAGGAAAGGAGACGAACTGCCCTCCTCGGAGTAGCTGTTATCAGACAGCCAGATGGCAAACGATGTGCCAGAATTTACAGGAAACAGTCCAACGCAGATCATTAATTCGAACACAGCCTCTACACCCCAAACACCATTAAAATGTCACTGCTAAGGACTCTGAAAGCCAAGACACCAACAAAACGTGTTCTACACAAGAATTTCTGCAACTGTAATGAATTATTGAAAACCCTTCCAAAATGCAGCAAGGAAAAGTTATGGAATGAGTAGATTGGTGTATGTGATAGTTATGGAGAACACAAGTGACCTTCAATTGCAATACATATCTATATATATTTTAAATATATACATAATAAATGATGTTTCACTAAACTGTATTTGGTTTCCCAAAACATTTTGTTTGTTCATAAAAATGATTTTCTTTTTAAAAGAAAACCATGGACCAGATCCTTGACGGGTAGCATACCTTGCTCAGGTGGTGTACTTCACTGACCTATACTGATCTGTGTCCAGAGAGAAATGCTACGTGATGCTACATTTAAAGATATATTGTAGAGTGGCTTACGTGAAAACAGGTCTTGTTCTTCTAGGACTAACATATTTTTTTCTACAATTTCTCCATTTTTGATGCAGCAATCCAAGGCATATATTTTGCTCTCACCAAATGGAATATTTTCTCCTCTCAGGTGGTCTTCGTGACTAAGCTTCGGCAGAAGCAGAGTTTAATGTTATGACATTAAGCCCTTGCAATATCCAGAGGTAACAAATTCAGCCTTTCCTTTAGACATCAGATCTTTAGACGAGACATGTGGAGTCCCTTATAACGAGACAGGGACCAGGAGAAGAGCCACATCAGAGGGAGGGACCCCTACAAACTGCCTGTCTTAGGAGCAACACACCACTCAGAAGAAAAGCAAAAGAGCTTTCCAGGAGAGGGCTTTCCATTCATTAATTAGGAAGACTGTATCTTCCGTGGTGGGAGACAACAGATATGCAGGACATCCAGAGCCTCCACAAGCATAACTTTATTCATTTTTTTTTTAAATACAGTGTTGTTAGAGAAGTGGTTTTGTTAAAGAAGCGTTCTTGACATCTTACGAACACTGTTACAGGGAAGGACAGTTGTCAAACCAGGAGATCTAAGACCCTAATGAACATCACTACTCTGGTGGTTGTACATGTGCTAACTAGTTCTTCTGGCTCAGTTCCCAGCAACTCAATCATCTGGTATCAACTCGATCCCACCGGTCCCTTTCAATAAAGTGTTCTTCTTTAGATATCAAGCAACCGTACTAAAAAAATTGCCATTACAACTTTCTGCCCTCTACCTGTTGACATGCTTCAACAACCTACTTGCCTCTTCTGCGAGACCAAGCAGCTCTTCTCATCCAGGCACCTCATTTAGACAGAGTCATCTCCTGCAGTCCATTGCTTGCCAGTAGCTGAGTTTTAGCTACTTTTTGTGATATTTTTGTAAAGCTGCTGTAGATTTCAAGATGCACTTTTGGCTAAGACATCAGGGAGCGTAGCTGAAGCTCAAGCAGAAATCATATTCATATGTGTAACATCAATTCTACCATTGGATAGTTTTATACGTAAGAACAAACAATTTAGCAAAGCAAGAGAATACCCTGTCTTTCTGAGAGACCTTGTTTTCTTGAACAAAAGTGTCAGCTGGAAGGAACGTGCTTGTTTCGCACTTTCACCGCTCTCTTTTGAAGGAAGGGTGATAACTGTGTTTAAGATTTAGCATAAGTTTAATTGGGAAGGATCACAAAGTGTCTAGCAAATTGAAATGAAGTCATTTGCACATTATAGAAGTCTTTTCCGTCATCACAAGAAATATAGCTGGAACAATGGTGTTTTAATGATGTAAAATAATTTCATGTTGATGACAAAGCAAGAAGCAGAGAAAAAAACCTTTTTTTTAGTGGGGAGTGATCAGAATGCAACTGGCCCAAAGGAGATGCTGCCTGAGCTCCCAGCCTAGCCACGGTTCACAAAATCCCAAACGTGTTCCCCTGCCATGGGGATCTATGTGAAAAGAACTGGAAATACCCATCTGTTAACTCTGTGCTGTGGGGAAGATGCTATGCTTCCTTTTTGGCGTCACTAGCAGTGGCTGATAATGAAAATTAATGGTGATTCATAAAGACATCTCCTTTCCTAAGAATACTGGAACAGCAGCTTGCGTAATCCTGAGATTTACCTAATTAAGGAACATCCTCAGCACTGTTTTATTTGACCATAGTTCCTGTCTCTTGTCTTCACCTCCCTTTCCCTCCCAGCTTTATGACAAGTGCCTTTGATTAGCAAGGACCTAATAAGAAGCTTCATTCAAAAAGAAAGAGAATGGGAAGGCAGGCACTGAGGTGTGGCTGGTGATTTAAAAATTGAAGGGAGGAAGGGGTGAAAATGTATCCAAGAGAGGTGAGAAGTTGAGACGGTCCTGTTTGCTGCCAGCAAAATGAGAAGCTGAAGAGAGGGCCCAGCCCCACCATGGGCACTGCGCTATCGTGTATGTCTCCAGAGACGGAGGGATTTGCGTAGGTGAGGAATATACCTATGGCTTAATGCCTCTGCTCACTTCTGATAAGACCATTATTTTCAGTATTTTGAAGCACTTTCTTCTTGAAACCTCAGTCATCCAACTTCAGTGTTTTGAAACATGATTCTCTACTGAGGTTCTGGAAGAATGTTAGAGAAATGGGTAAATACTACCATGTATGTCATACACATTTGAGATGCTGAAGCTGTATCTAACATAATCTCCTATAGGTTTCCTAGTTTCTGACGAAGGTGGCCTCCAAATGAGGAGAAAGCACGCAGGGAAATAGCATGGGGAAGCGTATTGCTGCCTTCCAGGTGACCTTGGTGTTTTAAATCAGGAAGCAAGCAAGGAACCTCAGACTTCATCCAGCTCCATGTTTTATTTATTATGATATTGCAGCAGCACTCAGGGCCCGAGCCGTGAATCAGAAACCCATTACGCTATCTAGCATGCAAACACATAACAAACAGACAAGACTTCAAACACCCCTCATTTATCAGCAGTGATGTTTTAAAACTACTTTGCCTAGCAAGATAGGATTTATCGTGAAAAGTCGGGGGATGTTTGTCATCCAGATGGGAAAAGGCGTTTCCCGGAACGATTCAGGGGTGCTGGAGCCAGAGGCGGGATGGAGCGCAGACTGGCCCCCCCCGCGCACACAGGACAGGCTGCCAGGGAGAGTTTCCAATATTAAATACGGTATTTTCTGGTAAAGTGGGTGCCTGTCTTTGTATGCAGATATGACACCGTGAACTACAGATCAGGACGACGAGAGGGAGACATTGCTGGGGAGAAAAGGCAACACCAGGTTTGAAACATAAAATTATTGAACCAGGTGGGCTTATGGCTGAGAGTTACGAGTAACGAACGCGGCGCCAGTTACTCCCAGAACCGCGGCGCAGCGCGGCACGGGCGGGCAGC
>NW_008824896.1:1281062-1299806 GCF_000699105.1 Pygoscelis adeliae | reverse complement strand
AGAAAATCAGATGTTCCCCACACGGGTGGGTGTTGTTCCAAGGTCAGGCGTTGCTGCGCGCCTTTCCAAGCGCCACGCTGCGATCGCGTAGTGGCACCTTTCTTAAACCCTTTATAGTAACTGGGGGGAAAAGAGAATCGCAGAAATCCTGGACTTTGAGTGAGGAAAATAGCCGGTTTGGGCTGAAGAACATGTGCTGACAGCTGGTTGCCAATGTCGTGATCCTCCCTGTCATCTATACTAGTCCTAGGAAATAGATAATACAGCAAAAACAGTGGTTGTCAGTCCACGTTAGCGCTTCTGGAGAAAGGTGATGAATATGAATGACCAGAAGGGTTTGGGGGGGGGGCAGGGAGAGAGACATACAGTATTTTCTGACTGCATGCACAAGTTTCCAGCAGCTTTTTAGAGTTTTTCAGAGGTGCTTCAAGGTGGAAAATATCTTTGCGTTGGCAGCTTCACTGTTCCTTCACCCAGGATTCCCGTAGATGTAAAAACTGAATTGGTTACCATTTCACATGGGGTGGAAAAATGTTGATGAAGTGAAAGGCGAGGCGTCGAGTTATTTACTAAGGAGAAGGATAGCAAGACTGAGCCGTGATAAACTAGTGGAAATTCAGTATCGCGTCACTCTCCTTATTTGTTGTGGTTTGTGAAGGGGAGGATTTTTTTTGTTTCCAGCGATGGGTGTGTAGACACTATATTTATTCTCTTCTGTCAGGTATCTACAAAATGAGAAACCAAGCAGGATGTGGTGCTTTGATGGTGA
Organism: Pygoscelis adeliae; assembly: GCF_000699105.1. NCBI lineage: Eukaryota > Metazoa > Chordata > Aves > Sphenisciformes > Spheniscidae > Pygoscelis > Pygoscelis adeliae. The sequence goes on along the minus strand of NW_008824896.1, from coordinate 1,299,037 downwards.
GATTGGTTTAATTTTAGAAAGCGGATTTTGTAGCCACAAGCCTAACTCCTGGAGCACAGGATGCAACAGTCAGGGAATACTTTCCAGTTAGGAAATGGTACTTTAGCTGCTGTAAATAGGTCTAATTTTGTTTTCCTCAGCTTGAGTTCTTAAGGAGCAGGAGATGGTAAGAAAGGCAAAAACTGCCCAGAATGGGGGGTGGGAGACAATGACGACACACAAACAAAAAAACCACCAGTTTGCTGGTTGTGTGACAAATGTTTGAAGAACTGTGGGAAGTGCATGTTAGTAGAAAAAAGAAACCCATATGGAAGGGCGGGGGGAAGGAGAGAGCTCAGATTTTAAGAGAGTGCATGTGAGGCAGAAGGTAGAAAAAGAGGTGTAGAAAAAGACTATGACAACAACAAAAAAAGTATAACATGGAAAAGGAGAAGAGGAAATGCATAATCAGTATGGAAAGGGCATGTAGTGATCAGTGCTAAGACTCAGTGAAACAATACATCAAAAGCATGGGGGGATACTGTTGGAAGCAAGTACTAAATGGGCAGCTGGTGTGTTACAGCTGAGAGTTGTAGTTGAAAGAGCAGTAACACTCAAGCATAAAACCTGCTTCTCATAAATTTTTTAGTCTACATACAAATATGTATTTGAAAGGGCTCTCTAGGCTTGCTCTTTATAGAGGACAGTCCAAGTATTACATCTTCTTGGACTGCATGTAAAAGATTTTGGAAAATGTCCATAGTACTTTTTCCTTCCTCTTCAATTCTTAACCGGGGATAGCAAATACTCTCTCCCTCTCTCCTCACTGTTGGGGTGGGAGCACAACTGAGGTTGATTTGCAATGGAATTGAACAATTTTGTTTACGAGTTGTAGTTATCAATGAGACTAAGTCTTTAGTGGAAAACAACTGAGAAGTGAATATGCAAAACAAAATTGGTATAAATTCTATAAGTCTTATTTTTAAATCACTGGTGTAAAGAAGTTGAGCCTGTTTAGTGGTGTAAAGTATGTTGATATATGTCTTAGTCCATGATGTTTTGCCCAAATGCAAACTCAGATGTTAAAAGATCGTGTGTTTTTTACCATAAATAAATGCTAATGTATGAAAGAAAATTTTTGAGGACGGCTGGTTTTATCTTCTGATACAGGTAACGGACTAAGAGTAGTCGTAGCTGTGACCTACATTTCTTTTGAACTGGGCTGTGAAAAGCCAGAAAGCCTACAGCAACTGAAAAGCACCAACTGTGGTGTTAAATTCCATTTTTGTTTCACTGGATCAACAAGTGTCAATCAAGTGTCCATCATTATATCAACAAGTATCGACTTTTAATCAAAAGATTAAAAAGTGTCTCCCGCAAGTTAGTGTTTTTGACTTGTGAGTTGAAGAGGTAGTACCTTAATCTGACAAAAAAGTTTGTGCAAAATTGAGACAAAGCAAGGGCTTTGTTTACTTTTTAAAATGAAATTAAAGTACCAATGGACTATACTAAAGATGAGAGCTCTCAGATGGGATGAAAAATAAATACTACCTGTGTTGTTAGGTCATAGACAAAGGTGACTTTTGCCTCAGTATGCGGCTCTGGGACCTGTCTTCTTGGTACCTCACCTGAGACCACAGTTCATACCTCTGCTGAAAGTGGCTCTGCAGTGGAGAGTCCTAGGGCACGATAACGGTTTTTAGATCTTGGAGAAATTCAACAGTAATCATCATGCAGCAGTTTTTTTTTTAAATGCTGGAATGTTTTCTGCAGTGAACAGCTGTTTAAAAAAAATTGGGATGAACAGATCCTAAATTCTAAACACAATTAACAATTGAAAGTGTATTAATTATGACATTTATTTGTAAATGTATCTTGTAACTGAGCTAATCATATTTCAGTAGTATTTGCATTGGCAAGATACATGTAAGAGGATAGCATAATGAAAGATGAGAAGACTTAGTATCCTTGTTATTTAGGTGAGTTGTCTTAAATGCACCTCTAAATGTATATACAGTGAAATGGAAAGAGGAGTTTAAAAGGGGGAAACTTCTCTTCTGGAAGTCAGTTATGTGCCGCGAATTTATCTTAGAGTGTATTGTGAGCCATGAATCTTTCATGGTCCAGTGGTACATATATGTAGCAAATGAAATTCTCAGTCTGTGCATAACAGTAAGTGTTTAGGAAACACAATTATTAGAACACAACTATGTTAAAATCGAGCAACTGGGCAGAGGTTTGAGTACTGGCATTCCTCTACTTGGGTACAGCTGTATCATCGAAACGCACCTTGTGAATGCTTCATGGCTTCTGGCCTGTCTCAGTCCTCTGCAGTATTACACCTAGCATGATCAACTCTTGATTGAAGGTGGTGCCTCCAGGCTCAACACCAGTATCGATCTTTAATATTAAAACTAGAATGGAAATCCAGAGTTTATATATCACTTATTTTTTGCTCTGTTTTAAAAATAAGTGCAGGAAATAGGCCTGCTCTCAAGTAGGAATTTTCTCAAATGGAATGTGTTGTTCCCATTCTGGAATGCTAATTCTGTAGCTTTAACATGTTTAAATAATTGCATTTTGATGGCACTTGAAACGTAATCATTTCAGAGGCATCAGTCTTCATACTTTACCTAGTTGACAGTGATCTGTGAACATCACACTTGGTTTAAAAAAATTCAAAGTCCTGGAAAATTATAAAAAAAGCCGCTGACAGTTCTTGATGTGGTGAGCTAGAGGGGAGTATAAGCAAGGGGCGGGGGGGAGGTAATGACAAAGTTATTTAGATGCTTAAAATAATTTAAAAAAGGAATTTGTTTGCAGTACCTGTTTATAACCTTTAATGCAGAAAATGCAGCATTCTTGGCTTTTCATTGAATTTTGGCTGATTGTTTGGCTTTTGTTCTAGCAGTAGTGTACCAAACCAAGAAGAACGCAGAAAGTAATGCATACGCTTGTGCTATTTAATGCCATTTTAACTAGTAATATTAGCTATGGTTTACACACAACAGTATTGAAACTTTGTGGCAATAATTAAGATGTTCAAATCCCTAGATATTCAGATTGGACAATACTATTAGGTGCATAAATGCAAAATGTGTGGTTTTGACCTCGTGCGCAAAGTAGGACTTTAAAAGACAAATCTTCCACTTCAATCCAGAATTATTTTGAATGTCCTCTATAGGTCTTGAAGGTCATAAGCAAGTACATCAGGCAAAGTTAAAACACTGCACTTGAAATAAAGTTCTTCCGTTACAACAGAATGTGACAAAACATGCCCAGAGACATAAACTGAAGGAGGGTGATTCTGGAATTTAGTTGAAATTGTTTGAATAGTTGTTGTGTAACTTGAAATCTCCACAAAGCCTCAGTACTGGTAATTAACAGCAATCCCAATGAATATTGAACAGGAGAATGCATAATGTGATGCACGAGCAGACTAGTAGCCTGTTTGTCTGAACGAGGCTGGTGAGGGGTCTGGAGAACAAGCCTTATGAGGAGCGGCTGAGGGAGCTGGGGTTGTTTAGCCTGGAGAAAAGGAGGCTGAGGGGAGACCTCATTGCTCTCTACAACTACCTGAAAGGAGGTTGTAGCGAGGTGGGTGTCGGTCTCTTCTCCCAAGTAACTGGCGAAAGGACGAGAGGAAATGGCCTCAAGTTGCGCCAGGGGAGGTTTAGATTGGATGTAAGGAAAAATTTCTTTACTGAAAGAGTAGTTAAACATTGGAACAGGCTGCCCAGGGAAGTGGTTGAGTCACCATCCCTGGAAGTATTTAAAAGACGGGTAGATGAGGCGCTTAGGGACATGGTTTAGTGGGTATGGTGTTGTTGGGTTGATGGTTGGACTCGATGATCTTGGAGGTCTCTTCCAACCTTTAATGATTCTATGATTCTATGATTCTATGTGGCAGCAGTATACATTTCATTTGCTTTGGTAATTATGCACCTCTACTCAGTTAACAAGAGGAGAACTTTGAGAGAGCTGTCAGTCGAGAAAAAGCTGGTTTAAAGCCAGTGTGAGCAAGGTGGATGATCTGATGTGCAATGTGGCACTTTCTGCTCAGAATCAAGCAAGTGGCGACCGGGTTGGTCCAAGCCTTTTCACCAAAATGGTCTGATGCTGTACCGACCACCCAGTGCAACTCCTGCCTGGAACTCAGAGCTTGTCTCCCTTGACTTTCCTTTTTAGATGCCTGCTATAGCTTGCATTTGGCTAGGTAAGTCTGGCCATGTCTGGATGATTCCTATAAAGGAAATGGAAGGTTTAAAATCTGAAATGATAAAGTCAGAGGTCTCTCGCTGATAGTTCTCTTGTACATTCATGGATAGTCTTGATGAAGCATAACTTCCGATAGATTCTTGTAACTTCTTTCTAAGCTAATTCATTGCAACACTTGTGTTGAAATAATACCTCTGCATCTTCGAACAACAGAATGTTTCAGCTGAGGTGAAGCTTTGGGGAAAGTGTGGACATCAGACCGTTTGCTTCTGTTTTTGAGAAGTGAAAAGTTTTGATTACTTTAGAAACTGAAAAGGTTATACCAGTTGTATCAACAAGAGAAGAAGTGTTGACTTCCAAATGCTTAGTTAAACAATATTTGGTAAGTAGAGCTTGGTTTCAGTTTCATACCTTGCCTGTAGGATTTTAAAAAGAACATGCATTTACTCTATGGAGTTTTTTTCCTAGCGAAGTATTCCAACGTTGAAGTATGTTGTAGAAAGTTGTAGTCCCTGGGGTACTGTTCCTGTAGTCCTCCCTGCGTGAGGGGGCACTATATTACAGACAGACACCACTGCTGCTCTGGAGCAGTTGTTTCCTTCTTTATATGTATGTGTTTGCATCTGTTCTAGTAGCCAAACTTAATTAATGTTAATTCTTTCTGCCCAGTTATATGCTGGCTGAAATACTCTGTCTTCAGGGTTGCAAGAAGCTGTTAAGGGTGGAAGCAGTTTTCCTGTGGAGCTGGTATGTTGTAGGATAATGCCCCCTGCTGCTCTTGAGAATCAGCCTCGCGCTTGAGCTGCTGATCTATTTAGAGACTGCTTAGAGAGTACAATTCCTCCAAAATGATCCCGTGTGTAAGCGCTGGCCAGGCAGTAGGGTCGCAAGGCTCTCTTGCCTACAACATAGGTGACTTTTAATTTTTGACAAGGAGAAATGAGCTGCACCTATTTTTTGGAAACCTGATTCCCAGTGTGGCATTTAATCTGTAGATACAAATATAGTTTTGCAATTGCAGTGGGGAACTCAGGTGGATTAAGTGATCAATGTTTTCCTGAGGTGGCATCGGGGTCATGGAAAGCTCCAGGGTGTTTGTTGCCTGTTCCCTCCCCGCTGCTGCTCCTCCTCCTCTTCTCCCCTCCCCAAAAAAGCCCAGCATAAACAGTCCACCGGCATGCAGAATCCCAACAAAGCTACCCCAGTCTGCACTGCCAGTGCAGAACTTGACCAGAACTTAACAGATTCTGTTTGCAGGGTAGCAAAGAAGCTTTTCATGAAAAAGTTATCATTGAAATAGCGATTTCTGACTTATAATTCTTTTTGGAAGTACTGGCGACATGCGCAGTCATTTCAGACATGTCCTTAATCCATCTTCAGTCCATTTTAGGCATTCAGTAGAAGAAGGATATAAGTAGATGAGTACACGAAAAGCAAAAGGTAGGAGGCATGTGGATGGGTTTCTCTTTTTAAAATTTAGTCATTTTTGTTGTGTTACTTAAGAGTTATCTACTTGTGTCAGCAAGCAATAATGATCTAGATATAGCAAGTGCTGAAGGTTAGAGTTGGTAAGGAGTTGGTCTAAAAATGGGATTCAGCTGTTCTAACTTTTTCTCTAAGCACTAATTTAGCCACTTTCTTCTCTCTGTGGGTATAAAAATTGATGTGGTTGACCTCTTGTTAGGTATGAGAATATATTGGTGTCAATATGTAAGTTTTCAGGCTGTTTCCTTTTTGTGAAGAAAAACTTCTTTGTTTGGGTCAGGAACTTCTACTTTAAGACACTATTAAAGTTTTATCTGAAATACATGGTAGTATTATCTGTTACGCTCACTTGGTAACTTCTCCTTTATTGCAGATTATGATGCATGATTATCACAGAAGAAATTCATGTCTATAGCTCTTAAGGACTTGATTACATCATCTTCAAGCCTGATAGTTTTGGAATCCATATTGCAGCTGCAAAGACACATCTGCTTTTGCATTTCAACAAACATCTTCCCTGTCAGAAGATACTGAAACTGAAGTGCTCTGTTTTAACACAGTGATACCATTGGATTATTTTAACATCTCCCAGTTAAAAATTTACAGTAATATATTTGCTAGGTAAGTTGATACTGTTAGCTGCGTATACAATAGCTAATAGTTTTGCTGAAATTCTCCAGCTTTAAAACCTTGCTGTCCTTTTTTTAATAAAACACAACAAATGAAAGTGTATACAAATGGATAATAATCTTTGTAATTAAGATTATTGTTGCCAGTTTAGGGTCAAATTATTTCAGTAGTAAGTGAATTTAAAATAAATGGATTACCACTAGAATTATTTTGTGTGGGGCTTGCTATTTTTATTACTGATTTTTGCTATCCACCTTTTCTGTTTTGGGGGTTTTCTTGTTTAGTCTGATCTTCAGAATTTTCTTAAACTTCAGATGGAAATATAAATTGTTGCTGGTAACATTAGTAGCATCCCACATACTCTTTCCTCTAAAATTGTTGAGGAAAGTATACTTTTATACTGCTAGCATACTCATGTTAGCAGCTCAAACTTACAAATTTGATTTTTTTTTTTTTTTAATTATTATTTCAAATTCAGTAGGTCACCTTAGGGTCATATTTCTACTATTCTTAATTAGCTTCCTATTTGTAAAGTAGACTTTTTCTAAAAGTGCTTAGCTAAAAAAAGAGTCAATTAAATGACACATAAAATAGCCTCCAAATTCAGAAGTTAGTTTCCTGAAGTTATTTTTCCAATCTTGGTCCAATTTACCTGAGGTGATATGTTTGTATATGGGCAAGATCTTCAGGGGAAGTTGTTTTAGCTTTGCGACGACTTAAAATACATGATCAGAATGTATTTAATTCTGTCTGTTTTGTTGGTGCTAATGTTCTTCCATGACTTCCAGCTACTCTAAAATATTTAATTAAGTCATTACTCATAAAATTAAACAAAAAAATATTTCTGTAGCTATACTTCTACTTCGCTAGTTACTTTAAATTCTCAGTTCTTATTTTTCAATGTAGCTGGTTTTTGGGTCTGTGCAAAAAATGAAGCTGACCGGTATGACAGATACTATGCAGTGAGCAGAAAATAGTGATGAATCTACCAAATCCGATCTTTATAGAGGGGAATAAAGCTTCTTGTGTAATCCAAGCAAGTTGGTTTCCAACTTGCTCCCACAGAGCTAGCACAGGTTCAGCATATAGTTTTGGAGTTGATATCTACTGAAGTGATGTGGATAAAAGTTTTGGCCTTACTCTCTGAAAATCATTAATCCAGTCAATCCAAAGGATTGTTGGCAACATGTACTCATCAGCAGTAGTACTCTTCTAGGCTTTTTTTTGAGATGGATTTTTTTTTTAAATTTCCCATAAATGTTTGTTTGCAAACAATGTGCTAATAGTACTTCTATACTGAAGCAGAATGTTGTATCCCTAAACTTTATATATTCTGTTTTCAGCCAGACCAACTCCAAAATGATTCCTAATGGATACTTGATGTTTGAAGATGAAAACTTCATTGAGTCATCTGTTGCCAAATTAAATGCCTTACGTAAAAGTGGTCAGTTCTGCGATGTCCGTCTCCAGGTAACTTTTTTCTGTCCGAGTATGATGGCTGAATGCAGTGGGGGTTTTGTTACACTGTGTAATGCTATATGCCTCATTGATCGTGAGGCATGAGATTTTTAGAATCTGATTTTTCTGAAAAATGCATACTTAAAAAATAAATCAGATATACTTTGAGAGAAGCGACACTAACATTATTTTCAGCTGACGTAAATTGGACACTGTATTGATTTGAAAAACTGATTTGAACTGTGACATTCACTTGGGTAGGCCTTTATACTATTATAATACAAATGTACTTTAAAAAAATTCTTACCAACATGTGGGTTTCTTATTTGTGTTTTAAATAAAGGTATGTGGACATGAGATGTTGGCGCACCGAGCTGTGCTAGCTTGCTGCAGTCCCTATCTGTTTGAAATCTTCAACAGTGATAGTGATTCTCATGGAATTTCCCATGTTAAATTTGAAGATCTCAATCCAGAAGCTGTTGAAGTTCTGTTGAATTATGCCTATACTGCTCAGTAAGTAATTTTCACAGAAACTAGAGGGAGTAGATTTTAATTTAAAAAATCAAAATAATGAAGATAAATTTCTTTCTGTAATAGGTTAAAAGCTGATAAAGAACTGGTGAAAGATGTATACTCTGCAGCAAAGAAGTTGAAGATGGAGAGAGTTAAGCAGGTACAGTTCTCAGCTCTTCCAGAAGTCCATTCTGCTTTCTCAGGCTGACAGCATTATGCTTTTTGGTGTTAATGAGACAAAAATTTATGATTCTGTGGAAAAAGCGCTCAGCAGATGAGCTGCTTTATGTTCATTAGCATTGTATTGATTTGAGTGACGTCAGTATGTATTGCTTCCACTTGTGTTATCTTTGTGCTGAAGGGTTCTCTGAAGTTAAATTTTGTATTTGTGCGCTCATATGAGCAAAACAGCTTCTGAATCACAGCTGGTTACTTACCTTTAAGTTCGTGGAAGCGGTGGTGTGTTTGGTTGCGTTGCGGGGCATAATTAAACCTGTAAATCTGTGGCAGTGATATGTGAAAAAAGAACAATCCGCACACTCCTGAACATACGTTTGGTAGAGCTTGACTTTAGAACTTACTATTGCCACAGATGGTGATACCTTTGACAAGGGAATTGGGATTCTTATCTTCGCTTGACTGCAGATAAGCAGTTTTGAATAGGCGTTCAATAGAAAAGCATGGGGTCAGTGTATATGTGAGTAGCTTTCAAATGTGTATGACTCTTTTTTCTTTTTGATATATATGCATATTCCTATGGAAGGCAACATTTCATTTACAGCTCTAGCACAGGGCCGGGGGGATGACAACAGACAGTCGCTATTCTGCAGTTAGAAAACAGCTGTTGCTGTGTGTTGGGGTGGATAATTTAAACATATAAAAATCTTGTCTACTTGTAAACTAAGATGCTGCCTTTTTTCTTAAAAGGTTTGTGGTGACTACTTGCTCTCCAAGATGGATGTTCAGAGCTGCATCTCTTACCGAAACTTTGCAAGTTGTATGGGAGACTTACGTTTGTTGAACAAGATCGATGGCTACATTCAGGAACATCTCTTACAGATTTCAGAACAGGAAGAATTTCTCAAACTTCCACGGTTAAAGGTTAGTTTAAGTTTGTAGACTTCCTTCTGGTACATGATTTCCAAAAAGCAACCCAAGCAGCAACTATTATGGCTTCCTTTTTGGGAGTAGGAAAACTTGGTGTACTGACTTTTACCAACAATGTGAAAATTCTGGATCTGTATAATATTCATACTACTCTGAACCTTAACTGTAGAGAATACATACTATCATCCTTTCTAAGCGTAAAAGATAACTGCAGTTGTACTTAAATGTGCTTCCTAGTTTCAGTGGCACAGGCTGAAAGCTCCTCGTAGATGGTGTTTGCTCTGTGGTAAAGCGAGAGTAATGCTTACTATGTAAAGTACAGTATACTACAAATACAAGGGTACTACCTATAGAGTAAATAATCCTTTCCTCTTCTAATTCAAGCTTGAAGTAATGCTGGAAGACAATGTTGGCCTACCCAGCAATGGCAAATTGTACACAAAGGTAATCAACTGGGTACAGCGCAGCATCTGGGAGAATGGAGATAGACTGGAAGATCTAATGGAAGAGGTTAGTCTTTAAGAAAATGGGATAAAACATCTTCTAAAAAAAAAAAGTCAATATGAAGGATGATCCCTTTTTCTTTTATTTTTTTATTTTTTTGACTTTTTTAACTATGACCCTAAAGAATTTAAATTTTACTGTAGGTACCCCTAAGCTGAGAAACTGGGGGGGTATTCAGGTGAGCTGAATGAACTGTTCAGTCTGGTCTTCCGCTTTCCTTTTTTGCTCACTATGTGCTGTATAGTAACCTCAAAGTGGCATGTATCTTGCTTTAGAATTGGGGAGGTGGTACTGAAACTTGCCGTAGATTCTTGATGTTTTCCTTTGCAGGTTTTGCTTGTAAATGCAAAGTAGGTAAAAGCTTCTAATGGTTGTTCCTCCCCGTTGATTTATCTCCCCATAGGTTTATTAACAAAACTAGGATACCAAGGCTGAAGAACCAAGAAGAAACCTCAAGTGTATTGACACGTACAGAAGCAGCAGTCCTGCCCCAGTTCTCCTAAGAAAATCCGCTGTGGGCAGAGAACGATGATGATGATTTAATGGTGTTTACTTACTCCTTTACAGGATACATTATTTTGAAAGTTGTGTGTTATTAAATGGCTTTACTCATGAATACTAATACTAGATGTAGCCTGGGCAGTGTTTAATGAAAAAATTAGTGGGTAGTCTAAATTTTTAATTGGCTAGAGAAAATGGACTTTACAAAAACCCATGAAACATCAAAATTTTCCAAGTTTGTTATTACAAGCACAGTAGATCTTTGGAAACACTTGTATAGGCAAAAGTACATGTTGATACTGTCGTATATTCTCAAGTGTGTATTTCCTCTTGGAAAAACTCATTTTAAAAGCTTTGATCATGTTGAAATTCAGATGCATTTCATTGAAACGGTTGCATCTGACGTTTAGTTGTGGGTGGACAACAGTTTCCTCCAGAACTTAAGTTTGTGCTGTCTTCCCTCATTCCTATACGTTTCTTTTAGAGTCCACTGTTGGCTTCTCTTAACTTCTTTTGATCGAGATAAATATGTGTATTTCTCAAAGCAGAAAACTTGTTTGCGGGGATAACGAAAATGCTTGCATGAGATTGTGAATTTGTGTAATTCTGCAAATTAATGTGCCTTTTGCTTGTCTAATGTTTCTGTGCTGGAAAAACAGTAGAAGTCCTTGGAAAACGAAGATTTCTCTCAAGCTGGGAAAGTAAGGAACCTTCATCCAATGTTTGAAGATTGCCACCATGACATCTGCTTCCTTTTAGTTTTGTCATTCTGCTAGATTGAGATGAGATGACGAGAAGTATGCTGGCGACTGCCTTTTGTAATCTGCCTGTAGCTAAGTAGCAATGGAGACAGCAGCCACATGGGTATTCTGTTGTTGTTTTTGCAGGTTCAAACGCTGTACTACTCAGCTGATCACAAGCTACTTGATGGAAATCTGCTAGATGGACAGGCTGAGGTGTATGGCAGTGATGATGACCACATTCAGTTTGTGCAGGTACAAATTGCAGACAGTCTGAGGTAACCCCAGATAGACTGGAGCAGTTTACAGCACACCTGAAGTCTTGGGTACTGTAGCAGAGAAAGCAGCAGTAGCTTTAATGGAGAAATATGTGACGAGAAAGTATCGTTCTCGAAACTGCTGGAGGCAATGCTTTAGTCTCTGCTTCTGTTTTTTTGGCAGACTGACTCTAAGCCTTTGCAAAACAGAGTGCTTTAGGTTTGACTTCAAAATAAATCTTATGCTGTTAGAAAAAAGAAGAGGTAGAAGAGCAGTCAGCTGTAGCAAGTCAGCTGTGCCTTACAGTCAAGAGACTGTAAAGAAGCACAGACTGCTTGGCTTGCAGTGGAGAATGGCTTATATGTCTGTTAAATTTTGGCATAGGAAAAGATTCCAGACATAAATTCTAATCCTTCAGCTGCCGGCGTCCACTTCTTTTGTTCAGCTGCACTGGTAACATGCAAGAGAGATTTAAAAAAGCAGCAATAGGTAACTTCTGATCTAGAGACAGCTGATGCTTTGACTGTGTACAAATCAGTCTTGTGCTTTTTGAGATGATGACTTTTTTTTTTAGTTCTAGCCAGATATTATGATTCTCAACTCCTGAAAAAGGCACAGCTTAGCACAATGGAGGCTGTTCAAGAAAAAAAGAATAAACAAAGGCTAATAGATGTAAATTATCAATTGCTTTATACAAATAAAGGTTGTTTAAATTCACTGAGTTAGAAGCAAATATATTGTAATATTTTAACTCATAACAGTGAAACGTGCTGATACAAAAGTATACTTCTTGAAATTTTTAGCTAATGTTTATGTAAAACACTCTCCACCCCGGAACATGGATTTTAGAAGTGAAAAGAGAGGAAAATGAAAAGGCAGCTAATCTTCCAGTTTCTTAATTGTTTTTAGTGAGCCTTCACAGACTTCACCACCTTGGGATAATACTCCTTGTAATTCTTAAAAGCTGAGAAGTGAACGTTCAGAAAGTTCATTTTTAGAAATAAGGCCAAGAGTTCTCAACTTTTTCTTTTTTTAAATCCTTTCTGATAATAAGAATTGCCAACTTCAGAAATTCTAAACAGTTGAGAGAATTAACACCAGAAACCCACAGATGGCAGTCCTGGAAAAATTGTAACTTTTAAATTTTTGAACTACAAAAGTTTGCAATTTCTGTGACTGTCGGGGCAAGTTAAGGATAAGGGAGTAAGCTCTTAACTGGATGAAGGTTCAGAAATAACAAAAGTGCTATCCACAAATGAATTGGTTTTCATGCTGAGTGGAGTATAGCTCTCAAACTCTTGTGTGTAACGTTATCCATGAGTTAGATGACGTATTTCAGAAGTCTTATGACAGTTTCCATAGAGATCAGGCTCCAGGGAACTGTGCAAGCATTGCAAACTTGGTACTGTGGTCATAAACTTTGCTGCTAAACAGGACAGAATGTTAACTACTTGTGTTTGGTTCTTATGATTCAGAAAAAGGCTAAACAACCCAACCAACTGTGCAGTGTAGTCTGAAATGTGAAATGTGGGGGTTTTTCTTAATTGAGCAAAATAATGTAAGCTACAGTATAAATTTAATTGAAGAAGAAAGCAGAAATCTCCTGTTAGTGGGAAGTATCAAGGGAGTAAAATCCAAGAAACGGCTAATCTGAGCACAGAGAGGAACTGAGGCGAAATTAATTTGTCTTCAGGGAATGAAGAGAATAGTTAATTTCACTTCCAAATAGCATTATAATTAACTCAAGTTCCAGAAGCAGAGCTTGTGAGTGAGGCTTCAAGTTTGGAGATCAGTTCTCTCCAAATGGATGTAGGTTTTTCCTTAGGTTTGAAAATCCTGCTAGTAATGCATACTCTCTTCTAGGAATTTGAACTGATTTCTAGTTAGACACCAGCAGTATAAAGGTGCGGTCACAGGATGAAACGAGTACCAAGATAAGATGTAGGTTGGTTTTTGGCTACTGTTGCTGAGTAGGCAAGATGTTCTGTTGAAAACTTAGGTGTGCTATAAATGATGCTCGGCGGAGGTGGTAGATGAAGTGTTCTCTTGAATAGTTATGTATTAGCTCAGAGAAGCAAAGGTAGAAGGAGGTGTAGTCTCTGGCTAGGTTTCTGTAGCTGCCTTTTGATTTTGCAGAGGAAGCCACCACGTGAGAATGATCACAAGCAGATTATTAGCAGCTCCTCTGGAAGTCTTTCTCCAAATGCTACCGTTCAGAGTCCTAAACACGAGTGGAAAATCATTGCTTCAGAGAGAACTTCAAGTGAGTAACTGGGCAGCGTTTGTCTAAAAGATGCGTCTGGTCTGATGTACCTACCACCTCTCACTCCCTGGGGATTTCCTTCAACATCTGTAAGAAATGCAGAAGTGCTTTTTCTTACTGATGATGCAAGTCAAGTAATTTGCCCAGTAATTTGTGGGATGTTTCTAATGTAACTGGGGCCAAATCACTTACATCTTGGTTCCTTATTGACAGGGCCATCCCAAATCCCATGGTGTGTATAATTTACCCAGAAAGTCCTAAGGAGGCAGTCTCTGATTAATTAAACAGAGCTCTTTGCTGTGTGCGTGCGAGGAGACTGTTTCCTAGCACATCTTTAGATTGCTGTCTTACGTCCTTTGAGCACTATATTAATAATCTAAAAGTCGTATTTTTCAGTAACTAGGCTAACACTTGGAGCCAGTAACCAGAAAAAATAGTTTTCACACTTGTAAGTGGAGAAGCCTAATCAGAAGACCCTAGTTGGCATTCATCTAAAATATTACATCGGTGGTCTCTCCTTTTCTCCTGACAACAGGTAACACCTACCTGTGTCTTGCTGTTCTGGATGGCGTGCTGTGTGTGATATTCCTGCATGGCCGTAACAGCCCTCAGAGCTCTCCCACGAGCACGCCACGACTGGTGAAGAGTCTGAGTTTTGAGCTTCAACCAAATGATATCATCGAGAAGCCCATGTCTCCAATGCAGTATGCTCGGTCTGGACTGGGCACAGCTGAGCTTAACGGCAAGCTAATTGCTGCAGGTAAAGGAAGCAGTAATGATTCTTTAAACTTGCTTGATTGAGGGGGGGGACACATGACAGTGGCTTCTTAACTCTGTACACTCTATTAGAGTTAGTGTTCGTCAACATCAAAGCCGTTGGTCTTTGGAAATGTGGCATCATCTGACCTCTTGCTTTTAGGTGGATATAACAGAGAGGAGTGTTTGCGCACAGTGGAATGCTACGACCCGCAAAAGGACACTTGGACTTTCATTGCACCGATGAGAACACCAAGAGCTCGGTTCCAGATGGCAGTTTTAATGGTGTGTGGTGGGTGCAGAGTAGATGAAAGTGACATTATGTAAATGTAGGTGGGACAAACACTGCAAACTTTACAAAATGGTAATAGAAGTTGCTTAACTGTAGTTACAATATTACAAAAGTGCTCAGGATTCGAATTGTTGTGTACTTAGATGTGAAGAAGGTATTTATTTTTTCCATTTAGGGGCAGCTGTATGTTGTGGGTGGGTCAAATGGTCACTCGGATGACTTGAGCTGTGGAGAAATGTATGAGCCAGAAATAGATGACTGGACTCCTGTTCCGGAACTGAGAACCAATCGCTGCAATGCAGGTAACAGTCTGCAGTTGATTGACTGTTGGTTTTTTTTTTTTTAATTTATTCATTTATTAGCTTACTTACTGTTCTTTCCTATATGAATAGGAGTATGTGCCCTGAATGGAAAACTGTACATTGTTGGTGGTTCAGATCCTTATGGCCAAAAGGGACTTAAGAACTGTGATGTGTTTGATCCCGTAACAAAATCTTGGACAAGTTGTGCTCCCCTTAATATCCGTAAGTTTGCTGTGTAGTTTGGGAGGGAGGGGGAAAAGGGCGATTGCAAAACTGCAGGTTTAAAACCAAACAAAAAACCTGTTTAAATTTCAGCCACTATGGCATATTGTTAGTGTGTGACTTCTGCACTGGGCTGTAACTCCTAGTGTTTGATTGTAGGGAGACATCAGTCTGCAGTGTGTGAGCTGGCTGGGTATTTATACATAATTGGAGGAGCAGAATCATGGAACTGCCTGAACAGCGTGGAGCGTTACAATCCAGAGAACAACACTTGGACCCTGATTGCGCCCATGAACGTGGCTCGACGAGGAGCTGGAGTGGCTGTTCACGATGGTAGGCTTTCGCAGGCTTAAGCAACCTCTTGTGCTTGATGAATTTTTCATGTTAAGCAAGTAGAATACAAAGCTGGGTTCCTTCTCAGGGAGGAAAACAATACGGTAAGAACCTGGCTATGCCTCCGATTTTAATTAAAAACCGTAACCAGTAAAACCAAAAAACTTCTTGTTGTTCTGGGGCATTTGTCCCCACCTCTTTTCAAAACATCACCATGCAGCTTCCAGAACTGCATTTGTTTGAATTTGGACTTTGTGCTTAGTCTGAAATAATTTCCAGTCAGCTCTAATGATCAAGAGACCCATAGCAGGTCAATACTGTAACTTCAAACCTTGAATAAGGCAAAGATTTCTGACAGAAAACCTTAAGTTCCTTCACTTTGGCCAAGTTGGTCTCCCTGGAAAGGAGGCTGTGTTTGGCAGCGTAGCTGGTGCTTAGCAGTGAAACATTTGCTTTGCTTCCTTTTGATTGATAGGAAAACTCTTTGTTGGTGGCGGCTTTGATGGCTCTCACGCGGTGAGCTGTGTGGAGATGTACGACCCTGCTAAGAACGAGTGGAAGATGATGGGAAGCATGACTACTCCGAGGAGCAATGCTGGCATTACGACAGTAGCAAACACTATCTACGCGGTTGGGGGATTTGATGGCAATGAATTCTTGAACACGGTTGAAGTCTACAATCCAGAGTCAAACGAATGGAGCCCCTACACAAAAATTTACAAGTTTTAAGTGAATTAAATTCCCTTTTCAAACTAACAGGCTTAGTGATGTAATTGTGTTTTAGTAGAGGTACACATGTGAATAGGGTTGGGGAGGGCATAGATGTTGCCAACAGCAACACAGAGCTTTTGCATATTGCATATTAATGTGCTGTACATATTTGTTTTGGAAAGAATATCAAGATGAAGGCTTTTTTGTGTATTTTAGAACTTGTTTTAGGTTTGGGGTTTTTTTTTAAGATTTTGAAGATAATGCAAGAGAAACTAGACTGGGCATATCATTTCAGGAGCTTCCCCCAGTGTTTGTTTTGTCACTTTGCACATAAAATGACTTTTCCTGTAGGATGTGTTCTTGGGGCAGGAAGTGTAAAGGTTTACGGGGGATAGTTTTTTTTTTTCATCAGGCCTTGTTTTCCTTCAGTAACTGGAACAATCTGTAACAAGAAGCCTTATTTAAATAGATATAATGGCTATTTTTTTTATTAAAAAAGCTGACATGCCTGCCAATACCTTATCTTTTATGATTGCCTTTTTATAACAGTTTTTATATACTCAGCAGAGTATTTTATCTGTTGACATGAAAATGGCAGATAAATGGTTATTGAAGCAAAGAGACAACCTTGGAGTTCATAGAGACCGAGTGGGAGAACTGACTGACTTACCACTGCACGTGAGCTTCTGAGCTTTTGCCTCTGCTACAACATTGTAACTTTGTATGCAACACGTTTGGTAGAGCTGAGTGGAGTTTCTGAACGTAACATAGCTGTGACTTTCTAGGATGGAAAGATTATTTTGGCTCCAAATATTTTGACAAAAATGCAGAGGGTGCTTTCTGTACAGCAGTTTTGTTACTATGGGTGAGCTAACGTTTGTAAAACAAAAACTTAAGTGTGGGGTTTTTCTCATGGTTTTTAAACTCTTTCCAGTTGACAATGAAAACGTATTCATCTGATTAGTGACTGTCCTAAGTTTATTTTTCTAATATTACAAGCTGAAAGTGTGATAGAACACCAATAACTTGATTTCATATGTGCTCATAGTACTATGTTTTAGTTCACTTTCTCTGTTCATATGGATAAAACTTGGTGTCTAACGTGTAGTGCTGCACACCTAACTCCTGGTGCCAAAATGAGCACTGACTGCTTGCTGCTGATGCAAACACATTAAAGGTACCTTTTGGGAAATCCTTGCACCACAGGATTGCTGTGAAGTGTCTTTGTCCTTTTCTTTAACGAGACAGTTTACGACATTGAAATAGACATTTCAAATTATGTAGGTTCAAGACAAAGTAGGGTATTTAACCGCCTCCAGCTCAAGTTTGGGCAGAGCAGAAATGGAGGGGGGTGTGTGTGTGTGTGAAGTGCCGTGCCATGTACGCCTCCTGCCTGCCATGTGTGAGTTAGTTACCCTCCAGGAATAGGTGTGGTGAGATGAAAAAGGGGCCAAGTGAACTTGACGAACAAAGTGTGTAACGCTGTGGTGAAAAGAAACACCCAATACTGTTGTAGGAGAGTTGATCTGCTCATTCAGCTCTGTTCCTCAGCATTAATCAAGTAGCTTTAGGAAATTAAGCCACCAGTGATGGCACTAGTTTCAGTCACCATCGCAGTCTTAGTTTACTGCTTTGATTGAGGTCTTACCAGGCTACAGCTGTCTGACCTCACCACCAGTAACAGGCCTCTGCTGCAGCTTCTT
>NW_008824896.1:1240858-1281033 GCF_000699105.1 Pygoscelis adeliae | reverse complement strand
CACCTACATGCTGGAGGAGGAAAACATCAGACCCAAGAAATGTAGTGATTATTCCAAGCTGTAAGGCTGGGTGCAGCTGAACAGGGAGAGCCAGTATGAGAAAATAGAAAGTAGTTGTCTTAATCTGTGTCAGCTGTCTTCCCCTGAAGTGGATCAAAAGTAGATGCAAGCTAAGACAGACGGACATCATGGCCTTACGTTGATCTAGCTTCCTAGATGGATGATACGAATCACCAACATCAGTATGTTATGCTCAAATAAGCTTATCCCACAGTTGTGGGATTACAACTTGAATGGCAATATCCCTCAAAATGAATTTTGCTCTGACAGTAACTCTACCAACCCACTTCTCTCCCACTTTCAAGTGTCTTGGGGCAAGAGCGGCATCAGACTTGCAGCCACAGTAATTGGGCAAAGTGAAAATAGAGCCATTCAAAGAAACTGCCATGTAGAATTAACTGCCATTTACTATAACAATAAATTAATTTTTACAATAAAGATTTTACAAATGCATCCAAAAGTTAATATCAAAATAAACACTTCTAGAACTTTGCCGGTCATCTCATCTCTGTACAAATACATACATAGAAGAGGTAGCTTTCAAGGCCACAGCAGCATTGAAAATGGCTTTTAGGAAGTTTCACAGACTTAAAGCAGTTTCGGGAAGCAACCACCAGTACATTCAGATAGAGATGTCACCTGGGGAGCCGAGCCGAGGCGAGTCACGGAGTATAACCCCCGGAGGGAAAAACCACTCGTGCCTTTGCAAGAGAAGGTGGCAAAAGAGAAGGATGAGGAGTTTTCCAAAGGAGTGTTGCTAGCAGGTTTCAGATGTATGAAGATTAAGTAGATGTTTTAACAAACGAAAAACATCCCTTTCCTCTGAAGAGAGGTCCAGGACAAACACACCTGCATGAGGGTGGTTTTTTTGTTTTGTTTAAAAAAAAAGCATCAATCCCTTTCTTTCCCCATTCTATATCCTCTCCTAAGGCTTACACAGTTCACTACATAGGATGCATGCGTTGCATCCGCGTTTTAGTCCTTCGTATCCGTAGGGGCAGCAAGCATCACGGGTATCTGGCTTTCTATTCGGCTGCTTTCCTCTCAGTCCTTTCAGACCCCCAGCTATCACAATATATTTTTTCTCACTTGTCACTTCTCAAGTACCAGCAAAACAAATGCCTTACACGGATTTTTCCTGTAGAGCCATTAACAGACCTAGGTCCTAACACGAACGTTTGGAATTTAGAAGAGCAGCCCAGCACGTCTGCTGTATACCAGACCAGCTGTATCAAGCCAGAGCCCCTCACTTGAGACAGAAAATTGTATTAGCTTGCGATTCTTAGCAGGAATTCTGACATTTAATGTACATATGTAACTAGCTGGTTTTTTCCTTCAACTCAAATACAAAACAGCACCATCGAGAAAAAAGAAGGCAGATGTTTGGTTCCTCGAATATTTCCCTCACACGCACCAGAGGAGTTGTTGGACAGGAAAACGCAGGGGGTGAGCACCTCAGCTCCAAACCTTGACCCAAGTGTCACAGCCAGCCCCTGTTCTTGGCTTCCCTGTGAACCGATGCGTGACACTGCTTAATAGCGTGTTCCAGCTGGGCCAGCTGGCAACATCCAACTTCTAACCTTTCCCTAGGGAAGAGAAGATACAAAGGTTATCAGGACACAACGGACCCATTTTATAGACGGGGATCTTTCCATATATTCCTTTAAAACAAAATTCAAAGGGACTTTAATACCGCGCTTTAACTCTGTCAAAAGCAGAGAATACTCAGTATCTCTGGAAATCCAGATATATTTTTATCTTTGTAGCAAAAGATGAAGTTTATTACAGAGCTGGCTAACCATTGCTGTATCCTGGCAGTGACATCTTTAAGAAGGAACAATCCAAGAGCCACACAGCAAATGTTAGTTCAGTCTTCTCAACCCAAACCTGAGCCTTCAACTAGTATTACAAAATGTTACTGTTTTTTACGCATTTAAGCTGCAAGTCAACTACACATTTCCTAAAGGTTTATGTATGTATTGCAGATAGACACAGTTACAATGCGGTCAGAGACTGATTTTAGGCTTCTGGGATAATCCGACTTCAGTCTGCAGCTAGTCCTGCTCCTCTCACACATGCCTGACGCCTGTAATTTTTCTGGTAATCTGCAGAGTGTCACCAATCAGAGATATTTTACAAGCTTATGCTCCTACAACTTAAATATTGTTTGAATTAGCTACTCCAAAAGGGACTTATGGTCACATGTTCAATATGGGACACCTGCACTGAGAAAAAAAGTACTGTAAGAAACATTTTTTTGGAAACAAAAAAATCCCCATAACGTGCATTTACAGTAACCGCAGCGATTCCTGTTTTGGAACATATGGCAGGCTGGCAAAGCTGGACAGGGTTTTAAATTTAAAAACCCCAGCCACTCTAGTTCAACACATGAAAACCCTTTCCAATTTCAATGTTCTTCTGAAAGACAGCGAAACAAAGCTTCCATCCTTCAGAGTGCTTTAATAAAATTTGGCAAAATTACCAGATCCAGGATGTCATTTTCCCATGCCTAGTTTCATAAAAATCACGTGCAGACACTGAACCACTGCAGGTCTGCTGCATTTGCTCACACAGTTTGACCAGTCTTCCCTGTGCAGACTGCCTTTTTTGCAGCGGTAAAATTGCCAAAATACCTGCTCCTGGTTTTCTATTTGAACTTGGAATTAGATGCTAAAATTGGTTAAATGGTAAATGGCAAGAAAAAAAATAAATCCTCACTTCTACACTTAAGCTAGAGTATTTTGCAAACATCTTTGCTATTGCACTTGGGGAGAAAAAAAAATCAACCACAGATAAGGCAGCTGAATTCTAAGAGTTTAAAAAAATGACCTCATGCATATGTGAAAATTGTTATTTTAAACAATTAGCACATGTTTACGTTCTTGCTTGTACGAGCATGATGTGCAAGAGATGCAAAAATTCCCCTTCACCCCCCTGGGGAAAAGAAGCACGCACTCTGCCCCTAGTATTGTGTATCCCTCCTGTCGACTCACACCCTCATAATAGCCCCCCGGCACACAAGCTACTGATGAAACAGCAACTGCTCTACGCGTTACCCGCTGGGTGATTTCTGCAGGCCCGTCTCTGGTATTCACAGCCAAACGTAACCTCTGAGGAGGAGCCGCTACTAGGAATTATTTGCTGCTTTCCTGCTAGGAAAGTGGCTACAAAGCTTGAAACCCGTTGTCCTGACTCAAAATACAATTTAATACAACTTGTAACTAAAAGGGGATATGGTGGAAGACAAAACTATACAGTTGTGATGTGTATAATCAAAAAGGCAATTTCCATAAAACCCAAGAAGTAGCAGTGACTTTTGCTCTAAAGCTCCTAAAATCAAGGATTTTACCGGAACACCTTAAAACAGCCAAACCACAACTCAGCGAAAAGGCAGAGCTCCTTTTTACTTTTGGCTTTTCACTGTATTACGTAAAGGTAGTTTTAAAAAATAATCAGTGTTGAAAGGTCACTCATATCAGCTTTCTTGACAGAATGGGGATTTTTGGAAGGTTCAATTCAAACAGTCTTTCACATATTTACATATCATGTATTTAAACACAAAATAAATCTCTTGACTACACTGATTTATTATTTAGACTTTTGTTTCAAAAGAGGAATTTAAACCAGATTACATAGAAAACATTCTGTAACTTTGGTTTTCCAAAAGATACCTCCCAACAAGACCATTTAGAAGGTACTCCTCAAAAAAAGAGGAAAAAAAGCAAGGTTAAGTCACACAAGTGCAGCCTGAGGGCTACCAGACCAGCCTCTGAAATACTTTTATTTTACTATGCTGAGCACAAATTTACACCCATTATTTTCTTTATGCCTGTATCGATGCAGATCTATATCCAACACCTGTATTTGTTTGGTTTTTTTACTTAATCAACTTCTTTTAATATATTTTCAATACAATTCAAACTAAGAGATGCTTTTAAAAGGATATGCACTGTACCCTCCCAGTATTTTTTGCCCTCACAAGTAACATAAGCTTGGCAAACCAGCCCAACAAAGCAGGAGATGAATTCTGTCACAAAGAGCAGCCTCAATGTATAGCATTTCTCCGGCAATAACCTATAGCACTGGCACAGCTCCTCTGATGAAAGACCATCCATCCTCCTGATGAATGAGCTCCATTCATCAGCTACAAACTGCACCTCGACTCAGTTTCGACACTGGAGAGCAAGGCACTACTGGGCAACCAGTAGTAAGCACACACACGGCCTACCAGTCAAGTCTGCGTACAGAACAAGAGCGAACATTGGGGCACCTCAGCAGTACAAGTTATAAACCCTCCGCAGCAGTGAGTGCCTTGACAGTTTTCAAGAAGAGTTCTTAAAAACTAGCGCAGAAAAATATCTCGGCTGAGACACGAATATTTCATTACCCTTACCGTAATTAAAACTTTCCCTTCGTTATTCTAGTGGGCGCTGAGTAACAGGCAAAACGGTAACTAGTACAATACTACATGCAGACTTTTAGACCCAAGAACAGTGCGACAGGTTAATTCAAATGTAGATGCTACACCAACTACAAATAATGTTAAACGGGTCAAGAGAGCTCGTTTCTGTGCCCTCAAAAACACAGTGGTGGATACTGGATTGCAAATAACTTCCACTGAAACGTGGGACACCGGTGTGGGACACCAAGCTGTGCCAGGCTGGCAGAAAGGGAGGTACAGGACACTGAAAAGGACTGCCAAGGAACAGGAAATGGGATAAGGTTTGCAAATGATGCGGTTAGTACTCCTCGAGGGTATCCGCCAGGCAGTCCCACGCTTGATCACCACAGACTATGTATCAGGACAATAAACCAAACCATTGCTCTGGCCACACCACAGACGAAATCTGGCCCCACGGTCGGTAGGACGAGGGGAGGCACAGGGTGCTCTCCTTGGCTAGCAGGGGAACGCCTGGCTGGAGGGATCGAGCACACTGGTATCCAGTGTGGATGGTGGTGCCCATTCCAGACCCGAGGCATCGGCGTCTTCCCAGCCACTGCCTAACACAGTCACCTCCACCTCCGTTGCTAGTTTACTGTGAGGTAGATGCAACCAGGTAGAAGAGCAAGAAGAGCAGTAGAAAAGTCATGCATAGCTTTCAAGCAATCTACTTAGACACCCAGGCCTCTAAAAAATATATTTTCTTAGTTCAGACAAGATCAGACGCTTGCAAAACAAAGCCTGAATAATTCTTTCTACCACTTATCCTTTCCATCAAATTGTCATTTATTAAATGGTACAAACTGTTCAGTGGTCAACAGTGAAAACTCAAAAGCCTTAGACAGTACTAAATGGGTAACTTTAAGTCTGCACATTAGCTGCTTGCCATAAAAAACAGTGACCTCTCTGAAACACTTCTTGCAATCCAGCAATTCTACTGCCCACAGTGCACACTTGAATGGGAAGGGAGGGAGGAAGAAACGAGGGCTTTAACTAAACCTCCCATAATCTACCTAATTCTTCTGATGAAGCAGCTCAGGACTGTGGCCTGTTCCCATTGTTCAGAAGGGAAAAAACTTCATTCCAATTAAGGAAGATTCACCAGGCTATGATTTTCATAAACCCGCTTTATCAGACCTGAAGAATCTGTACCGAGGAAGAAATTAGTGGCCAGGCCTGCCCTTTGCTACCTTTGTGTAACCCTGTCTCCTCCCTCGCAGGCTACTGCTTCGACCCCTAACAGCGATGTGTAACTGTGACAGATCTGACTCAGTACAATGGAGAGTTTTTGTCTTGTTACAGGGCTTTGCTCTCACCACATCTCAAGTCTCTACCAATATAAGGACAGGGGACATGTGGAAGCAATGGCCGGGGGGGGAGGACCCCACCAAAAAAGGAGAGGTCTTAGGTCAATGCTACTCTGATCTATGAGAGGAAGACTGGAATCTGCCAGGCGACTAGCAGGCAAGTTCAGAAAAAATAAATAAAAAAAAAAAAGTCATGTAAGAGTTTCTGATGGAAAAACTTACTTTGTGAATTTGTTGAAGATGCAAAACATTGTTACAGCTGATCTCTGGGGCAGGGTCAGTCTTTTTGTTCCATTTATATCCTAAAGATCTGGACCCTAGTCCTTGGCTGGCATCTTCTAAATGCTACTGTGATACCAAAGCCTATAGTACCGCTTAGGGATATAAAAGCAGTGAGAATTGTGCATGTAGCTTTGGGTATTTAGCTTCAAGTAGTCCTTTTCCTTCTCCAGATAAGGAGAAACCCTTTGGATGAAAATTTCAAGATGAGAGCATCTTTGGTGTATCCTGAAAAAGGAACAGTCGGAGTACAAGTATTCTAGACAGGAATTTATCTCCCAAAGAATTCAGAGGCTAGGTTGAAGTAAAAACATTCGCTGGTAATTGAAGCAAGGGGAAACACTTTGTTCAGCATGTTTCTGCTGAAGCACAAGTAATTCAGCCTGCCTTAAAGCAGTCTCTCTCTTGGAACATCTCTTCTTAATTGAGTGCTTTTAAAACCTCATTTAGCATCTCTGCTTTATTGGGTGGAGTCATATTTTATTTCACTTCTGCAATACCAAGTAGGTTCATTGCTGTAATAACTGAGAACAACAATTAGACATAAGAAGTACTTTGAAAACCTGTGGATTGAACTTATAACAACAGATCTTATTCTTTGCTTCATTTGCTTTATATGTTTTCAAAGGACATAACTTATATGTAACAAAAATATCACCTTCACCCTGTACCACTCATCCAGAAAATGAAAGTTCTGGTGAGAACATTTGTTTTGGCCGTGAAATCTACTGTGGCACACAGAATTCACGACAATGGTCCACATTTTCAGGCTTTCTGATAAAATACGGACCTAGGGACACCTTTCAAACATCAAGAAACTGCAGTTCCCTTGCTACCCTTAACACAATACCAAAGGCTGTATGTACGCTGTAGATTTTATACAGACAATAATGGAGATGCCCACAAATGTCTGAAAAAGTGAGAACTACAGACGTGCGGGTCACCAACTCAAGCCAGTTAAGCTTCTAAACTACTTTTCTCTACTGATACATGGATTGAATCTCTCCCTCCCTGCGTACCTTTTCTCCCCTGACCTAGCAATTTGCCCTTTCAAATTCACAGAAGATTTGGGAAATCCATTATCAACCCAGGCAAAGGAAAGCTTTTTAGAATAATTTGCCTACTCAGATTAAAATAATCTGCAAGCCTTTTATGCGGCTGATGGAACCATGCTTCATATCCTGGCAAGTTACAGCTAATTCACATCCATATAACAGGAACATCAAAGAAAATATTTACCTGTCTTTTATTATCCACTTAAAATTCATTAAAAAACATTATGGCCTTTCAAAAACCTCACAGAACCTGGATTTACAAGCCCTCAATTACACAAATTCAGAAAGAAACCTTTTATGAACCAGAAACTTTACAGTAAAAAACTGTAGATTTTTAGATCAATGTTTTCAAGGCCTTTAACTCAGCTGTACAACAGAATTATTTTCCTGTGACTGAACTGTAAAAAAGCCTCCTAAAATGGAAGCAAGTACTTGGAACCTTACGTTTGTTTCTCCTTTTTTCCAACTGTACTTACAAATGGCTTAGTAACATACAATGGTTTAATTTATGACTTTAATAACGATGGCCACAATGTAGCACAGCAACTGCAGATATGCCCAGTTTTCATGGTACAGTTCAATCACTTGAGAATCTCAGGGTTTTTTCCTCTGCTGATTTAAGCAAAGTTCTCATAATAATGAGTTCTGTTACAAGAATTACCTCACCAAAACAGAATTTCAGTTATAATCAAATTCATTTAAATGCAGTCTTATGCTCTAACCTACCTTACAATGAATGCTGACCTACACTGGCTCTGTCTGCCACTAAGCCATGAATTCAAAACTGGTAGAGGAAAGAGGGAAAACATCTCACCTCAAAGTCAAACAGCTGAAAATCACTGTGTAGATGCCAATGGCTCATTTCTAGTTTAATTTGTCCTCTCCTACTCTGTTGCAATAGTAGGTCATTAAAAAAAAGGGGGGGGGGAGGAGGGGGGGAGAAAACATCCTCACTCATCTTCCCTATGCCCCTCCTACAACGGTGATTTTTTTATTTATCTAAACGATTTCTCTTTATGGTACTTTGGTTAATACAGTATATGCTAAAATACTGTCCCAAAACCCACCTGATGTGGTCAGTAATTGGCTTACCGATATATCTTTTGTGAAACACACTCATAAAGCTCCTCAGCAGTGAATTTTATACTGTTATTTATCTAAAACAAAGAACAAAGAATTAACATAGTAATTTACCACGTATCACATATCGATTACAATTATACAGCTGGTATAACAGATATGGTTAACATATTACCTAACAGGCTCTCAAGTTGAGACAGTACATAAAAAAAGTAATGCGCTGTAGTATAAAATCAAATATTACAAATTAACCGTAATGATTGTATATAATGGGAGTCATAGATATCACTCCAGCTCCCTTTTCTAACAATTTCTGCACAAATCTAAAAGAACTTAAATAATTCTTCCTCCCCTCTTAATTTACCCTGTAGTTCTATAGCAAATGAAATAAGTTCTGACTCGCATTAATTCCATAAATATAGTCACCCTATATGTACAGGCCCAAAAGTCAAATATATTTTCCTGTATAGGAGAAGACTGCAAATCTGAAATACATAATATACTAAATGGAAAAATACCTCTATTCTACTGCAGACATTCATTTCAATTTCTCTTCTTTAAACCTTTCAGCACAAATGAGTTAATGAGTGAAAACTTCATGAATAACTGGTAATTTCAATTTATCTTTTTCCTCTGAACCGCAGCCAATATTCTCCGTAGAACTACCTAACGCAATGTACTCGCTCGCTCTCTTCTTAAAAGGACTAGGTCAGGGATGTTTTGGTGACTTCAGCTTCAAGACTTTTTACTCTCTACAGCGAGCCATTCACAACAAATGAGTGCTCAGAAAGGCACGCAAGCAACTCAAATACCAGCAGAGATTCAAATAGCTTTTGGTAGGTACCAAGTAAAAATATGTTTTTATGTCCAACTCCTAATAAATAAGAGCAAATCTTCAAAATTCTAGCTTAGTGGAAACTCAATGATGAGACAGCTAACCTCGTAACTACTTTAAATAAAAAACTGTGACAGAAATGTATCTGACAAAACATTAAAGAAAACGTCATACCTCATTGCTTATGAGGAAGTTATAGAGGGTCCAAATATCTTGGAAACTACTGGTGGGGGTCAAAATTCTGAAAAAGAGAAGTTTTGGGATTTTTTTAAGCAAGTATAAAAGGAGTCTATGGAAGAGTTAAAAAATAGTCAGAAGTGCTTCATGAAAAAAAAAATCTAATTACTTTCTTTAAACAAAAAGAAAATTCTGATCTTTGAAGAATTTTCCCTTCCACCCATCTCTTTCCACTCCCCTAAAAGAATTAAATGAGCTTATTATTTCTGTAAGGACTTTCTATGAAGGTTTTTCCTAATTAAAAATTCAACTGATGTTTTTATGAGCAATTTCTCTATATAGACGGGAAGAAAAGCAGCAATAATTAAAAGCCTTTTATTTCACATAAGCAAAGCCTGCTGTATTAATGTGGAGCAACAGAAAAGTGACACGCAACACAAAAGTTTCCCACACTAGCTAAAGCTTTAACTCATTCCCTCCAGTACTCTAATGTACAGCTCAAATTCTACAATTTACATACCATTTTTGCTGCTTCTAATAATAACCAATTCCCACCCAATACTGAGAAGTGAAAATAGGGTTTGACAGATGAAGAGAGGTGTCCTTTTGACGAACCTAGTACCATGCGAAATACTGGTATTTTATTTAGCCACGAATGCACACAGCAGCCAGCAACATTTCAGTCTTTCCCGAAATCTAGTCCTTGTTCACCACATAGAATCATAGAATCATAGAATCATTAAAGGTTGGAAGAGACCTCCAAGATCATCGAGTCCAACCATCAACCCAACAACACCATGCCCACTAAACCATGTCCCTAAGCGCCTCATCTACCCGTCTTTTAAATACTTCCAGGGATGGGGACTCAACCCCTTCCCTGGGCAGCCTGTTCCAATGTTTAACTACTCTTTCAGTAAAGAAATTTTTCCTTACATCCAATCTAAACCTCCCCTGGCGCAACTTGAGGCCATTTCCTCTCGTCCTTTCGCCAGTTACTTGGGAGAAGAGACCGACACCCACCTCGCTACAACCTCCTTTCAGGTAGTTGTAGAGAGCAATGAGGTCTCCCCTCAGCCTCCTTTTCTCCAGGCTAAACAACCCCAGCTCCCTCAGCCGCTCCTCATAAGGCTTGTTCTCCAGACCCCTCACCAGCCTCGTTGCCCTTCTCTGGACACGTTCCAACATCTCAACATCCTTCTTGTAGTGAGGGGCCCAGAACTGAACACAGTATTCGAGGTGCGGCCGCACCAGTGCTGAGTACAGGGGCACTATCACTTCCCTGCTCCTGCTGGCCACACTATTTCTGATACAGGCCAGGATGCCGTTGGAGATACCACCCGCAGAAGAAAGCATCAGCTTTGGTCTCTCTGTAGGGTGTTGTGAAGTTCTGAGAGATGTGCACCCTTTTCCACAAGGCTCCAAAAATGATCCAATAAGGAAGTCATTCTCTCAAAAAATAATTCTCCTAATCTATTAAGCAGATATAATTCAGTTATACCTCAGTCTAACTTAATTTGCATTTGCTAGGAAAACACGGAAACCTCTTAAACGTTACAAAATGTACATTAGAAATCCACATTAAAAACCATGTAACACTTTACATATATTAAAAAATACTGATAAAATTCTGCCTTAAGTTTTAAGTATGTAAATAATGACTAAGAAAATGATTGGTTTGGAAAAAAAAATATTAACCAAAAAAAAAAAAATCTTCTTTTTGGGAAGCTCCATTTACTTTCCCATGGGAAAGTGCCCAAATTCTCCCCTCCTTCCCCTTGCAAGCTGTAAGCCTTTATAAATGAATGAATTAGGAATTGAAAAAAAACAGAAAACTAACAGAATAAGTTAAAAATCCCAGTTAACAAAGACACTGTATTTTAAATGAGCTGGAAGACCGTGACACGCCACAGGATTTATCGTAACAAGTAAGTCCGCTGCTTATTTTCATCATGATTTTACATAGGAATTATCACTGTTACAAAAATTAGTCACACATTCTTTCCCCCCTTCCTAAGAAGATGCACCCAGAATTTTTGTCTTAAACTAAAACACTTAACCTGCCAACTAAAAGTCGGCAAGAGAACCAATTGGCTAGTTTGCCTAAAAATACCTCGAAGCCTTCAACTGCTACCTCAGTGAGAAAGCTATCAGCTTTGACAGCGTAAAACCCCGGCAGAGACAATTTGGCAAATATCCTTGGAAACGCTGGGAATCTTGGCAGCTTGGACTGCATCGCAGCTAAGATTCCCACCGACCAGCTCCATCTAGCCATTAGCCAGCAACCCTGTCTGCATGGGACAATGCATCAGCTTTAGCTATGGCATCAGTCATCTGCAATATAAATGAATGAGTACACCCGAGCCTGGGAAAGCGTGATTTCTATTGCTGATGATTTTTGTACCATTCTGCCTTCTATTTCATGCAAAAAGGAGGAAAGCTTGCATGTTTGTTTTCATAAAATGGAATGCAAAACCGTACAAAACACAAAAGGTGAGATATTGCTAATAACTTCACCTGAAGGCCATTACATATTGCCACACAATATGTTGAGGCAAAATATGTTCATCACTGTATTTTTCCTGCTGTGCCAAGGACACATCTGGAAGGGTGTAGGATAAGTAAGACTGCTGCCACAGCTGAGCTGCTGGTGGGAAACCCAGCCAGGTAAGCTTTCTATAGGAAGGATGGAGGGTGGGAGGGAAAGGGCAGCTGGTGAGAGGAAGAAGACCTGTATTAATTATGGGCTTCTGGATTTTGTGGAAGAAAAATGTATGTACGAGCTACGAAAAGGTGAAGGAAGAGACTGAGAGCAGAGTGGGAGGCAGGATTAAACAGTGCTGCCTTTCCCTTTGACTATACGGCATCTCCGCCTGGCTATTTCTGTTCATCTGACTTCTGACTTCCCAGGGCAGAGAAGTGGCTAGAAACATCAAGTTTCACTCCGTCGTTCTTAGCAAGGCTACATTTAAAGAAAACCAGTTTGAAAGTAATTTTCGAAGCGATATTAGACTGTAATTCCAAGGTCATTTTTAGACCCCCTGGTTTTGCACAGATCTCTATTTGTACTGTGAGTATGACAGCAGCCAACACGCCACCCACGTTTCCTTTCCCTCAACAAACGTAACACCATGAAAGCACCAGCATCACCTACACTGTATTTGATCTTTTCTCACTGAAGGGAGCACTTTTCAACAATTACTGGCAGTCTGAATCTTGACACCAGCTAGGATGCTGCAGACTTAAAAATTACTCCATTGATGTTTCCCACACTATGCACTTAGACACTCAATAAGGTAACCCTCACCACTCTTCGTATTCATTTCTTGTCAGGACATCAAATTGGAAAACAAAATGTTAGTTTTGTACTGGTGACCAAAGCGTACTAGCAAACAGCTAACTTATTGGCTTAGCTCACTGTAAGTTACCAGACCCCAGGTAGATGTACAAACCAGCTGTGCTTCCGGTTCCTTGGAAAAAAAAAAAAGTAAAATGTGTAAATAAGCATACAAGTAACTTAATGTTAAATCCTGTAACTTATTTTATGGCGTTTGCTTGGATTATGACAACAATTCCTTCTGGGTTTATAACATGAAATGAGAAATTTGACATTTGGTTCAAAGCTTTACAACACCTTCAAATAAAAGACATTTGTTGTTTTCAGGGAAGAACCATTGCTACACATGGAGTACTGAAAAGAAGTTGGTGAGAGAAGAGCTTGCGGTAACTTCCCCCACAAATTCTCAACAGGTCAGCATTCATAAAACACGTTTATTGCTGTTTTCAGCTAAAATAGGAACTGGAATACAAGCGCCAGTCTTGGAATATATTTTTCTGTAGAAAACTGTAACACATTCCTGTCTGCAGGGCAATGATTTCACACCACTGCACCTGTCTACTGGTTTTAATCATTTTATGTTCCTTTCATCTCCTGTAGCCATCATTCCATGTTACGGAAAATAGAAATTTTAAGAGAAGATGTACATTGGGAAATCTGGACATGTTTGTATGCACATCGACTCTGCATCTATTACTTCATTAAATCAAGTTGATCTTGTTTTCATCAAAGTTTACCAGTGAAAAAAAGTCTGCCTCAGCTATAGAACTATGTCTAGAGAACACCCTCTAAATCAATAATACATGAAGCAAATGAGCTCTTATTTAAAACTCTTCTAATGAGCAATCTGAATCTCAGTATTGTGACCACTGCAATATTTAACCACTGCTTTTTCTTCTCTCTCAGCATGACATCAAATGTATTTCAAAAGCAGAGGGTGGAAAGCCACTGAATCATTTTGCCTTTCCTATCAGCACAGCCATGCAAAACTAAACCACAAACAACTCCACGTTACATACTTCAACTTTTAATTAATCCAAACACCATGCTCTGAGCAGGTGTGTTGGCAAGGATGCTGGGTGACATGAAAGTTGGATTGCCACTAAAATGCAATTTGTTGATCAAGCTAAAAACTATAGTATGGCTCTGTGCAGTTTTCTGAAAATATTTAGTACGTGAAGTAGAGAAGAGCATGTCATAGAAAGACACAAAAAGTGACTATGGGCACCAGCTACAAAACAGAGGTTAGATATTGTTCTTGGGGCAGAAGGGAGAAAGGAGTGAGTCAGATTTAATGATTTCTATCTCATAAGCAGTAGGGCTTCCCAAACCACTCAGAACGTTTCTTTACCTACTGGCATCAGATGAGTGACAGGACAAACGCATGCATAGAGCGTAAGATACGATAATCAAAAATGGAAATGGATAGGAAATAGGTCACAATGTGGTTCCTCACTTGTGCATATAGAAGACCTGGGAAACAAGCAAAGCCCATTTGGAAAGGATCAGAAAATTAACTTATCAAATAGAAGGAAAAAAAAACCCCAAAACAACCCACAAAACAATCTGGCAGTGAAAGCAGGTCAGCCTGCCAGCTGCTCACAAGCACTAAAATCCTGGGCAATGACAAGTAAAGCATATGGATAAAAGTCATATGAGACTACATGGTAATCACTCTCAAATCTGGCCAAACCTCTGTACCTCAGTATTTGCCACACTGAGCCATTCCTCTTTAACAGTTCTATGTAATTGCCTGTGGCGTAAGGCCGATAAGACTGTCATAAAGCACTAACCAATTCAATAAATCCATGCGGTTAATCAAAAAAGGCATATGACTTAATTGTATAAAAGTCAACTTAACCTATTAAAAGCCCTGTTTAACCTCACTGTCAGAAGATCAGGGAAGCAAAAAAGATGAGAAATGGAAAAACAAAACTTCTATGCAGCTTATTAACAATTCCTCATTACACTGCACTGCAATAAGGGACTCAAACTGGTGTTACAATGATCAACACATGCCAGAGTTTTGCTCAACATCAACCTGTTGGGAAATTAAGGGTGTTTTTCCCAAAATAAAGTCAAACTCATGCTTTCTTCTATTGTGGAAGTACTTCAGATGACAAAGAGGCCCTAGGATCTGACCAGATTCCTATTCCCTAGCTTTACACGGTCAGAAAGGACCATGACTTTTACAACACTAACTCATTTATTCAAACTTTTCTCCTTTTAGACTGGCTTAAAGGCCACAAGGCTTAAGCAGCTGCCACAGCATCACCTCTGCCCTGCACCTCGTTAAGCGCTGCCCAATTTCAGCTGTATTTGACAGAGGCAGGGGTCTCGAAACTTTTTAATTTCTTACAGCTCTCATTAAAATAGGCAGAAGGGTAAAGGACAAATTTGGACCCTGGCATTAGAGAAGGCTGTAGGTTAAGTTCAAATGTAATAGGAGATGGCAAAGAATCCATGTAGCAAAGGAAACACTACAACTAGGAGAAAACCTTTTGTCAGATACTGCACATTTTCAACTATATCAGACATGATAATTAAACTAAAGGATACAAAACTACAGAAAGATGAGCTTCAGAAATGCTATTACTAATGTAAAGTGTTTTTTTTCTTAGTAAAGAAGGGGATGCTTCCACGCTAGTGCTGACTGTGGGAGGGACATTTCTACATACAATGCCTCTCTGTAAGATGCCTTACGGCTCATCCAACCATAATCCTGCTCTCAACTGTGCCAATCTGACCATGTGCAGTCAAAATGCTCCATGGAGTTAATCCCAAAACATTCAATTCAGTAATCAGTTCCGATACAGTAACACTTTGCTGCACTACTGAGAAGATCTTAAAAAATTATATTTCTTAATTTACAAATGTTTATGGAGTCCTCGTCTAAATCAATGCCTTCCAAACAAACAAAATCATTGGGAACTTGAGAGAAATTCCGTTTAGATAATATATTGGAAAAGCAGAATTCAGGTTCCTTACTGCAGTAAGTAACAGATAAGTATTTTTATAGCTGACACTATATTAGTATAAATATTTATGAGTATTGTATCTAAGAGTATAAGCTGTAAATGGTGAGTGATTTTAAAGTTGGCATGTGAACAAAACAATTATTTCTTCGCAAACAGATGAAAAAAATCAAACTAGAAACAACTGTATCAATTCACCGAAGACTAAACTTTCTTTTCTTTTCTGTTAACAAGGCTTTCTTATCTAAAAGTAACTTGGGCAGGAAACATGAAGACATGTAAAATTCCCTAGGGGTGCATATAAACCTTTGAATCAGAAGTTATATTCAGCCAAGGGAAAACGTTGGCTAATGTAAACCCCTACAGATACATTTCAACGCTGCTGCTGAAGTCTTCGAAACGGGAAGAAAGCTATTTCTAGCCAATATGCCAATCAGTACGTTAATGGGAAGATTTAACAGCAACAAGACACAAAACATGTTTCAGATGACTGATCAGGAAAACCTACAAGTACTTCCAATCTTCTGCTGGTATTGGTGCACACACTAATTTCAACAGGTTAAAAGAGGAACACATCCTGCAAGCAGAAAGTGGAGAGAAGTTATGATGTAACTTCAGTATAGCGTCAAATATATCTCAAGTATATATACCCCCCAGCAGCGATATCTTGCAAGTCATTCTGCACTTCTTAGAACAAGATCTGTAAGAGTTAATTATCTGTGATAAGTACTAAACCTCTCTCCTCTCCAAAGATGAAGGGCTCAAACATCTTCCAGCAGAATCAGTGGAAGAATTTCTACAAGTGATGAAAGATTTGGCACAAACTTGAAAACCCTGAGTTGTAGAAATACTTCTGTTGCCTCAAAGAGCTACATGAAAACCAAGAAATTACTTTTAAAGATTTTTGAAGAGAATTATTTTAATTTATTTTAAAGATTTAATTTAAGAGACCTTAAATTAAGTCCCCTAGTTAACTGGTTCCAAATAATACCCAACCCAAATAACACACAACACAAATACAAGTGTAAACCATCACTGAAAACAGTCAGAAACATTATTCAATCCAAAATTATTTAAAAACATGTCATGGTTTTACAATTTGATTTGAAGTATAAATTTCAGGGGTTTAATAATCTTTGTTCGTTGCTAGTCAATGTAATATACATCAACACATATAATAACCTCTGCTGTCAAAAGTGGAAAATAGGTATTTCGTGCTCACTTCTTCAGTGAGTAAATCTCAAGAACACACCGATACAACAATGGCTGCGAGGATCAGCTATACTTGATGAGACAACTAACACATACTTGCTTAAATACGTTCCTGCTGCCAAAAGAAGCAGGTAGGTTATCAACAGTTGCTAACCATACTAGTTATTGTCTTCATTTTAGAGCTGAAGTACTGTAAAATATTTATGGGACACCATATTTTGCAGTATAAATACCATTCTGCTACCAATGTTGTTAGAGGAAGAAGCAAAGATAAAATTAAAGATCTATATGGTATGACAACAGTTACAAAAATAGGGTAAGATGCAAAAAGCTGTTAATAAGGCCCCTTCCATGAAACAGCTCTTTTTTTTTCCCCCTTTTTTAATATCTATATTTGTCATAAACATGTTCTGGTCATCAAGTCTACATAGTTGTAGTAGTGCCACTACTAGTGCCACTAGTGTAGCGTTTTCTTTATGAGGAAGGGTATCATTACACACATTTATCTCAGGAAGTGTGACTGTGCTTTTCTAATTGTTTCTAACAATCTGAAAATCTGAACTTTTAATGCAGTTGAACTTTCAATGTAACTTATTTGTTAAACTTCCAAACTTTCACAAGACAGTTTCTCTCTTCTTTGTTCTGGACAGCAAGGAATAGAAGGTAAAACAGAAAACACTTGTATTTTATCACTAAAAGCTGTATTACCTCCAAATATGCAAGCTAGAACTTTTTCACTACTTTTTCTCCAGATGTCCCCTTTTCTGCAATCACACCATTAGATTAACTATAAGTCACAGAAAGGAATTTTTTCAAGAATCAAGGAAAATAAGTATACTCTAAGTTCAGTTTTAAAAAGGCTGAGCGACCTAGGCAAAATAAGCCTCTTTCTTGCTTTTGAAAACTTCAGGCTTTTTGTTTTAATACTCTCTAATATACATATAAGCCTACAACGATTCATAAATATGGCTTCTGACTCTTTGGAAAACCTACTCTGAGTAGTCTCAAACTAACTTAAATACCTACACTCGAGACTAAAACAGAAGATTACATGTCACAGCCTCTCTGAATTTCTTGCTCCACGATGCCCCCTACTGCAAATCTGCAGAACAAACGCAGAGCAAGCATTTCCAAATGCAACCTTGCAAGAAAATGACTACACCCTGAGAATCATCCTGCATGCATAAATAACGTATTTCAGTTTAGTGGTAGAAAAGAAAATTTTAAGAAGTATGAAAGGAATTTTTAAAGCCATTTCATAAATGTTATTGAGTGTCATGGTAATCACATGGAACAGAAAATAGCCTCTCCATTTAAAATAAAGTCAAATGACAGAATCCTCATCATCTTTGCTCCAGATATTCTACTGACTCTAATCAATAAAGTACATCTTTTGTAAAATAGATTTCTCTGATGTAATGTTAGACCTTTTTATTTTTACAGAGCTCTCCCATAATGGGAAATACAGCAGATAAGTAGCTTTCACTAAAAGAAATAGCAAATGTCTTTCGTTATAGCCACACGAAGTTTTAATGAAACGCTTCTGTAACACAGAAATAACGACCTTGGAGTACCATATTCCCATTAAATCTCATTCACCACATATATAAACTGATACCACAGGATTTCTTGCAAGAACTTTAGGACTGGAATGAAAAGAACCAAGCTTAGCAGTAACCTGCTTTATTAAAACAATTTCTTTAGAGAAAAAACTGACATTGTCACTATGAAAATCTAATCTCAATTGGGAGTACTAAACCAAACAATCAACAATGAAAATTAATCAATTACCACCAAGCTATTCTAGCTCACATTTCTACCCATATTTTTCTGTTTCTACTTTCATAATATTTAGACCATTTATCTTTGAAAGAAAGACAATTCTTTGAATGGATTTGTCCCACTACTAGTTGTGCTGTACAGTAAAAAAATCACACCTATAACTTAGGCTGTAATACTACTGATGCATGGGTGGTCTTTTATGCTCATGTGAACACACTACTTCACAAGTGTACCTTGAAGCTTGTTTGGGACTTATAGAGTATGTATTTTACTGGAACATTTTAATTAAAGAAATATTCTTTTGACCATAATGAAAAAAAAAAGCAACGAAAACTTATTTAGGAGCGGTGACAAGTGAAGCAAATGTTTGCATGATTCTATCACAATTTTTATTAAATAAAAAAGAAATACTCTAGCAGTTAGAGATGAAAACTAGCTCAAGTCCCAAGTGACAGAGCTCCAGATCCCTGCTCCAGACTTCTGAAGTGCCTTGACAGGTCAGACCTCACGCTTGACAACTGGGATAACCATACATCCATACTTGGCAGGACTGTTGTGATAACTATAGCGTAAGGATGTGATCCTTCATCAAACATTGTAATGAACACCACTGATAATGCAAGTTTAAATGCGAGTTTAAAAGCTCACTACTATGGTAGAATGATAGAAAGAACATTTCTTGAAAAAAATTATATGCTTATTAGATAATCTCTAACAAAGCTGTGACAGTCCACAGTAGAAATGTAATATACCTCAACATTTACTTAAAAGGCAGATTGTCGATGTACAGGGCAAGCCCAATCGTTTGGATGCATCTATTTCACAGTTTTCTAACCTATTTGCATCGTTAGTATGCAAAAATGTGTGCAAAGTGGTGTTGTCTTCCCAAATTAAACAGCTCCAGCCACTCAGATTCACGGCCTCTAACACTTTAGGATGCTCATGGCAGTTATTGGAACTTTAACCACAATTACAAACCAGTTCCTACAAACACTCTTTAAAGTCAATGGGAAACTGAAGAACTCCACAACTGTAAAAGTGACAATGTAAAGCATTCTTCTGTAGCTGGTCCTGCCGGTGAATAAACTTCATTGCTATAAAAAAAAGGACTAAGCTAAGACTACACAGGAGATACCTTACTCTTTCCGAAGCTTCATTTTTATTATTCTGCACTCTTCAAAAAAGAAGGAAGACAGAGGGAATATTATCCTTCCTAAACTGAGAGTCCAGCTGATCGATTGTCATTGTTAGTGCTGCAACATCAGCTTTGACTCATGAAGAATACTCTAGGAACTGGTAACAGTGAAGTCCCAAAACTTTATGTCCTTCACTATATCAGAAATTTGCCCCAATTCCAGTGTGCCTCGCATGTGAAAAACAAATGGTCTGAATTATTCAAAGTTCTTGCCATCAGAGCTAATGTGTTAGTTAATCATGTCATAGCTCTGGTTACACTCAGGAGAGGTGAGTGGCTCGTCATCAAATACCGGAAAACAAGTCCTAAGTCATAAAAGGGAAACTCACTACAAGAGATCTGAATGTCTGCAACAGTTTCTTATTCTTTTGCTACCAAGAAATGGTTCTAGGTAGCCTTGATATCAAGATTTTTACTGAAAATCATGTAACTAAGCACGCATAATAAACTGTAGTTTGGCATGAAAAGATTTCAGTGACTTTTATGACTTTAAGTGGCTGTTACTGTCACTAGTTTTTATGACTAGCTTAAATACCTACCTACTAATTCCTTCACGGATATCATTCACAGCTGCCAACAGTTTCTGCAGACCTAAAAAAGCTTCTTCAAACGAAGACTTTGCAGTCAAAGTTACTGCGTTGGGGTCCAACTTTTGGAAAATTTCAATACTAACATTAAAAAGAAAGAAGAGACATTGAAAAGCAGTTAATAAAAATCCTCAAAATTCAGAGAAACCCAGTATCTATTGTATGCATTGTCAAATGTGTATCTATACTAAAACCATGTTATCTAAAACAGTCTTAGAATAAATAGTAGAAAGACCACACCCTACAATTGTACTTCTCTGTTTAAAATTTTCCTCGGCGACTATATTTTGTAACAGTATTTTACCTTTGACTTAAATAGATTTATCATCAAACTTCACTTGAGAATGAAACAGTCTCTTCAGGCACAACTTGAGCACACCTGAGTAAGCCTCTCTTAGAAGAGAACTGTTAGGTTAACGAAGCAAGATGAAGTGCTTTCCATCAATTTTCCAAGCAGCTTCATTCTCCAGATTTATTGGAATGGGCTTGACACCTTCCCTGCAATGGTTGCATTGGGACGATGAGCTGCAGTGCACTCATGAAAAATTATCCCCACAGGTGCGAGATAAGTAGTATTTTCTTGACATGAGCAAGAAGAGTGCGAAGTGACCTTTGATTCTAAAATTTTGTCCTCTTTTCACAGCATGGTCCTTAACAGGTGGCAAGAGCCAACAGTTCAGTTGTGTTTTCATTTTCAAGCGATACTTGAAAGAGTTTTTCCTTGATGCCTATATGAAACCTTCAAATTCATGATTACTATCCCAGTAAGAGAACTGTGAAGTAGGAGACTGTTCTCTGGCGCAGATCCTCAGCTGACCTCAACACCACACCAAGCCATCTCCTAACCAGCTTCAATTCAGATTAATTTGCACTGGTGTAAGCCCAGAGGACTTACACTGGTGCAGGTCTATAGTGCATTCAAATGCTAGCGTGGAAATGGCATTGGTAGAGTTATTATCACTGTTTACTAGGTGAGTCCTTAACAGACCACCAAAAATGGTGATCCTCTGTGCTTGATGTAACTCAGTGTCCCTCCTTTGAAAAGATTTCAGATTAAGACTACAAAAAGAAAACACAGTATCTATTCAGATTTTGTGACAGCATCCAAAACATGGCATCTCTCAATGATTTTCAAGCAGATTTTTCAACAATAACCAAAATACTAACAATGGTAAAACATCTAGACGGAGGGGGGTTTAGTTTCATGCAATTCTGAGTTTAGATGAGAACAGAAATTCATCACTAGATTCTTCATTTGGATTTTATAGAGTGAAGGATTTTGCTTAACAGGAAAACTTATATTTCAAATTGATTAAAGTTTAAAAAAAAGTAAACAATTTTGCATAGGCTAGTATACCTCCGCAGGATTTGGAAAGAAAATAACCACGACAAAACTTAGAGCTTGAATGCCTCTTTTTTTATGGATAAAGATGAGATTTCCATGGATGTCTCACATTTGGGGCTCTTACAGGGTTTTCAAAACCATTCTCTAAGGCCATTTATTTCAGCCACTGTCCAGAAAAAGAGCTAGACAGATCACTGACTCCATCCACATAACAATTTGTATGCTCCTAACTTCTTTGTGTGACAAGTTGTGTGATTTTTTTTTGCCAATTTTGATTAATTACTAATAGCTTCTTCTCTAAAATAGGGGAAAAAAATGCAATTTCTAAAGTGTGTTTGTTTGAAAATTATGTAAGATTATGTAGAGGTTCTGAATTTCTTTAGCATACTGTACCTGTACAAGTTTATTGTATTCCATACACCTTCAAGGACTGACCAGATTTCCTGGTGCCTGTTTTCTTGAGCTACATGAAAGCTTGGATGTAACTTTTTTTCTTCACAGTTTTGAAGATTTGGTGTCATTGCTTCCATTTTTTCACATACAGCATTTTCTGAAAGAACCATGATGTCTTCTGACAAATCCTGCTCACTGTCCGACCTCACCTTGTAAAACAGTTTAGCAAACAAATAATGAGTGTATTTGGTTCCGAACTTAAGAAAACTTGAACGCTTTTTTTTTTCTTTTAAAGCAATGCTCAAAAAAGCAAGGCAGATCTCTTCTAGTCATAACCATCTCTATTATAGTCTCTGCATCCAAAGCACCTCTCAGTCCTTCACCAAGTCTTTCTTCTATATGTATATATTGGTATTTCTACAGATAGGAAATGGAAGCACAGGGAAACCCTGTGCCCAAGCTTCCCAGGCATAGTAAGCTGGTATAAATGAGAACTGCTTCTTACTCTTACACCCTATCCCATGACTGATGGCACATTTTCCTCTGCAACAGCACAAAGTATTCATCTACTCATTTGGTAAACTGGTTCAGAAAATTTGTCCAGGTTAAATTGAAACTGATCTGGCACAACATAGTCTGTATAAGGGCAGTTCTTTGTGAAGTCAAACACCTGTCAGGACAAGGACAGCACGAAACAAGTTTTCAGACAGAAAGCCTGCTTCTTATGGCAGCACCGTTCACAGAACTGCGGACTAAAGCAGCTGACTGCAATGCACACAGAAGTTACAGCACAGTAGACAATCAAGACTCCCCAGATCATCCTTCCTCTCCTTGACCACCGTCTTCTTCCTTTACCCTTCAGCTTTCTCCAAAACTGCAAAGAACTTTTTACACACTCTGACCTGTATTCTTTCCCATATATAGAAATATTTCAAGTCATCCATGCTCATTATTCTGTTTTTTATGCCATTACATATGGAACTAACAGTAACCACAAACCAAGACACTGAAATTTCTTCCACAGCAACTCAGAGATGAGCTGGAGGTAAAGACATACTTCTCAGAACACAAAAGGTATCAGGACACCCCCCATTAACTATCACAAAGCACATGATACAAGCGAGTCCCTTCTTCATGTGTAGCACCAGAGCTACCAAGACAATGAAAGCTGAAATAACACACCTAGGAATAGTAGTGTTGGATCAATGTCAGAAGTAGAAACGACAATTTAAATTTTAATTTAGTCTTTAAGGCCCTTTTCCATCAGCTACAAATACAATAGAAAACTAAGACATTTTTCCTCAAAGCAGATAAATAATGTTTTTCAGTCACCCTCCCAGTACTAACACATTTATATTAGGGGGAAAAAAAAGTCTACCAAGCATATATATAAAGGCAGATATTTGCTACATGGAAATAAAAGTTAAATTTGAGGTCTATTAATTTTTAAAACAACATTTCTAGCAACATTTCCTGCAATAATTTGTTGAAATTATGGGAATAATTTAGAAATCTAAGCCAGGTTTATAATATAAACATGGAGCAACTTCAAGAAGATGTTAGGTGAACAAATACTAAAGCTCCCCTTACCTCTATAAATGTTTGGTATAGCTTACTCACTTCAGCATAAGCCTGGGGAAGTACACCATTATAGTCTGACCTTGAACTGAAAGCATGGAGTAATTTTTTGGATTCCTGGAGCAAGATACCCACTGTTGAGGAGTCAACTGTTTTACCTGATATTTAGACAGTAATATGGGAAATAGAAAAAAAAAAAAGTCTTAGGAGTTATCAATCCTAGGAGGCAAATTTAATACTCAAATATCTGGATTAACTGAAGCACATAAAAAGCCTTGAAAATGGTTCAGAAACATTACATAAAACAGTCTCAAGAGAAACGTGTGCGAGGTTAAGATTTCTCACTTCTTAATCAAGTCTTCCAAATTTATCCCAGGATCTGGCAAGAGGATCAACTAGCATATCTAAAATAATTCTGCAGAACAGCAATATCCCAAAAGAGGTATATCTGTTAAAATCAAATTCTTAAAGACATCTTTAAATAAATGAAAGGGGTTTAGTTTGGGGGTTTTTGTTGGCTTTTTTTGAAAACAAACCTCCCTGCCCTCTTCTATCACATTAAGTAGTCTTTACTCCTCCATAATTTATTTGACAAATGCAGATTATTTGGCCACACATAACATTGTGGCAAAGGAGGGAGAAAGATTATTTGCTTTTTAAAAATAGTTCAGAGACTTTGGTGACCATTAATATATATATATATTCATTAAAATGTTTTTCCCCTCATTTTTGCAGGTAGAGATGTGTGAAATAAATTCTTACATGCCTGACAGTGTCCATACATTTGCTTTTACTGTCTTTGTATAAAAACTAGAAAAAAGTCAGCAGAATACTGAATTACCACCACCCCCCCCAAACAAACAAACAAACAAACAAAACCCAAAACCCCCAACCATTTTGGAAATAATTTTCATGATTTTTGCAGGTGATATTTAGACCACCTGGGACCAGAGCCTGGACAGACTTGATCTTGGCACAAGCTTTCTTTTTTTCTTTCTTTTCTTTTTTTTTGTTAACGTAATTCATAGCTCATCAATTTCAGTTCAATTCTACAAGAACAGTGTTGGGATTTTGTCACCCATCTGGGGAATAAACTGTGGATCAATACAAAAGTAGATAAGACTGTCCAAGGTATGGCTCCATTTGGATAACCTTAAATTGAAAAAAAAGCAGAAGAGGATGGAACACATTACTATTTAAACATACTGAGTACATGCCTTTTCAAAGTGTCTACTTCTGTAACTACTAAAACCAGAACAGTGAGGTTTTTTAGAAGTTTACGATTAACATTCTCAGAGATTCTTACCTGTACAAAGGTGTTTATAGAGACATTCAATGGTTGAAAGTAAACTCCTTGGCACAACATAACCAAACACAGCCATCCAGTGTTTTTTATAACACTTCAGCAAGTTTGCTAATGTCCATGGTGGCTTCAGATACAGTATCTGAAATATAATGTGTTATAAATTCAAAGGCTGATTTTCACATAGACATATTGCTATACGTTTCACAACTGCTCTATTCTTCAATAATGTTATGATTTGTGCTTGCTGAAGTAGAATTCCAATGATTCCTCAGAAATAAGGCTATATTCAGATTTAACAAGTTTATCTATTAAAAGAGATTTGATTCAGCAGCATCATGGGTTAAACAGTGATGCTCATGTAGAAGCATTCGATGTACCATCATTTTCATGATTTTTGGTTCCCCTTTCCTCAAACGCTCTAAATACTCTTGAGTTATCTCTTAAAGTGATTTAATGCATTCTTGTGTACAAAAGCCAGAACAACACTAAATATGCCTTTGATTTTCTAGTACTGTTAAAAACATAAAAATAAACACAATTTTCCTAGCTGTGACTATATATACAAGAAGCAATATATGCATATGGCAATAAAATTGAAATTTATTACTACCAAGTGAAACCAGAGTTTGAAAAGATGTTAACAGAAATCAACTAAGTTAATCAGAAGCGCCCAAAAGCTTAATAGCTAATCAAAGCTCTATCTTGTGGAACAACAGTCATTCCATGCAAATGATTTTTTTTTTGAAAGCCATAGAGGCTTATCTGCAATAGGTGTAAACTTCTAACTAAACCCTACCAGCTATAAAATGGAATCTAAACCAAAGCATGGATAATTTGAAAGTGCCTTGTACACAAGTATTTATTTTCTTAACAATATTTTATTATTGTTATTAACATAATAATAAAATTGTAAATTTTATTATTATTTTATTAACAATACTTTTGAAAGAGTGAGTGTTTGGAGGTTCTTGTTAACGCCCCTGTAATTCTGCATCTGCATTGTAACCAATTTAGCTGTGAACAATTTTATCCACATGGTATCTAAAAACATCTGTTTTGATGGGGAAGAAGTGCCTGCAACAACCGTGCCTCAATATTATATAAAACGTGATGGAATAATTTCTTGAAGGACATTTACAATGCAGTGATTTAACCATACTACAAAAGCCGAAGTAGAAATTTAATGCAACTAATAAAAAGAGTTCTGAAAATTCACACTGAACAGCCAGCATCTCTGTTACCATATTATTAAAAAACTGTTAAAATACTGCACAGTCATTACTGGTCAAATAGAATAAACTTGTTATAAGATGAAATAGTAAAACTGAACACTGAAAAACAGTAAAACTGTTCACTGTTAGTGAACTGTTACATTAGTGAACTAGATGACTTAGCTGTTTGGCTTAGCAAAGGTACTAATATCATTAAAATACCAAGGACATTTAAACCTCTTAATACTTGAAATATCAAGCAAGATGACATAA
Organism: Pygoscelis adeliae; assembly: GCF_000699105.1. Classification (NCBI taxonomy): domain Eukaryota; kingdom Metazoa; phylum Chordata; class Aves; order Sphenisciformes; family Spheniscidae; genus Pygoscelis; species Pygoscelis adeliae. The sequence goes on along the minus strand of NW_008824896.1, from coordinate 1,254,608 downwards.
GAAACCACCTCCATCCATAGGTTTCCGAATGCAATTTTCATTTCAGTCTCCAAAATACAAGATAAAGCTTCTCCTAAGTTCTTTTCAAGGCCTGGAAGTATATTTGGGAATTGCGCAGTAAGACTAGCATCACCTCTTTCCGTTTCCTCGAATTCTGTATCTGTCAAACCAATGATAATAAAAGGTACTTATTGCAACTGTTTCTATATCTAATTTATGTTGATAGTACACAAATAACTTGTCCCCATAAAGACAGACTGCACTTTATGTTACAAAGCAGATGGGCTACATCTAATGAGGTTTCAAGAATTTCTAGTTATACCCACTTGTACTGTGGGTATTTTTAATTATAAGCTACTAACCAAGAGGATTCATTTCCTCAGAGCATTATTCATTTGTGATCTTACTCCACATTTCTTTTTTCCTTAAATAACTTAGATCATATACAGCCAGTGGGGTTATCAGCAATTATAAGAAGATCACTTCTTAATATTGTAAGCTGTATTTGTATCTTTGGAAAAACGAACAGGCAACTCAAGAATCAAACTCTACTGTTTGGGATGCAGGTAAAGGTATTAGCATAAAATGTAAGGATTGATCTTAGCATACTGAATTTTACAACTACTAAGAATAGGACCCAAACTGGCTTAACTGGAAAAACCTCTTCTCAATCCTAAAAAGTTCAGGACACCTTTTAAATGACTATAAACACAGGAAATTCATGCTGTGTTTTTTTCTATAAAACAAAAATACATCACATTTGAATTTCCTAGAACTCTGAGAAACAGATGTTTTAATAAAGGTCTCAAACTTTCAGAAAACCATCTACCTTTGAAAACAAAAGATCTGCTCCAAACAAAAAGCATTCCTAAGGATTCGAAGTATATGAAAACTGAAGTTATAGTAGAAACTATTCTCCCTCTCCTACACTGCTTATTACATGTCTCAAACACCAGCATATGTATACATGCACATTAAACAAGCTTACCACATTTTGACTGTTGCGGCTCAACGCAGTTCTGGTGCCTGTTTACATTCAGATTCTGTAGAGCAGTAACCAAATCAGCTTTGCAGAATGCCTTGACCTCACTCACAATGGCTTTACTACATAAATTTTTATCATCCCTAGAAGAGGAGAATTAATTGTTGACATAAAACTCACATTACTAGTCATAGTAAGTAATAAAAGCAACACACTGAAAAAACTGTCTTCTGTAAGCTTATTTTGCGAGCTTCATTATATACAAAGTTTTCTTTCTCAAGCAATTAGAATCAGTTCGAAAAATTAAACCAGAAAATTAACTAAAGCATCTATTCTGAAAAAATTAGAAACATACTGAAAAATGTTTCAGGCTCTAGGTTTGCTTTAAGAAAAAAACAGCTATAAATACTACAGCAATGATGCCTAGTTATTATGATCTTAGGATGCAAACAAGGCAATAATTTTTAAGACAGTAATATCTTATTAGATTGCTACAATAAATTCTCATTTTTGACACCCTTTTTTACGGTTCTACTGGTCAAATCATTGTCCCAGATGCCGCCCTGAGGTATACACTGCTCCAGCAGAACGACTATAAAGATGCAGTACAAAGTTGGATCCTAGTACTTTCTCAAAAATTCCCATTGCTTATATTGATAAAGGATAAAGGGATTTTCAGATGAAAAGTGCTTCTGAAGTCACCTCTTGTTCTTTACTCAGAGAAACCTAAAATCGTTATCAATAGTCCTACCAATACTGCCACTGAAATAGTTATTTTCAGCAGCAACCCAATCCACACATGTCAACTTAAACAAACCAACTGATGCCTAGTGCCTTAACCCCACTTACTGAAACTATGCAGGAAATGGTTCTAGCAAAGACCAAAGCAAGCTGTTTACAGTACCTGCCAAGGAGTATTAGCCCTTTAAAAACTAGCTTCATGTGACTTGTATGAAATTGAGAGTCAATACTCAGAAGTTAGCTGTTCTCCTCACAAAACAAGAACAGAGGCAAACCCACCTCCATCTTCCCCCTTTCTAAGGTTAACCCTCAATGCCTATCATCATCCCCAAACGAGAGGCAAATCTAACTCCATCTTCCCTCTAAGATTAAACCCTGACAATGTTTTTCACTGTTCCCGAGCAGGTGAGCAGAAACAAAGTATCTAACTGGATCTCAATCATTAATACAAATTGTTTTTCTATTTTGTAACTCCAGTAATATTTTTTATGAGAAATCAGAATAAAATCTGATAAATCTATGCTTTAAAAAGTTTTAAAATTTAATATTGAGTAAACTTAATTCTACTTCAGGCCTCAAGCACATGAAGGTAATTAAGTCTACAATCTTTGTATTTTATTATATCCTTCTACTCTAGCTTTTAGGAGGGTGATTGCTCTTCAAAAAGCTTACTTCAGAAACAGCTCTTCATTTGAAGATATGATTTGAAAATAGTGTATTTGGCTTGAGACTAGCTTACACCTCATAAGAGACCTAAAACCACGCAGGAACTCACGTGCAGAGTATTACAACAGCTTGAGGAAAGAGGTTCTGATACTGCAGACAACATTGTAAAACACGATCATCATTGTTCTCGTCACTCAGGCCATCTGCAAATTTAGTTAAGACAGTGCTGACGTGTTCAGAAGTAACTCAACGTAAGAAATACTTCAGTGTAGTCACGGTACTGTTTTTAAATTTAATACTTCCCAAACAAGGACAGAGAAGAGTAATCTAAACACAAATCTGAGCTTTGAATTCTTAGGTACAACTCCACTCAAAAATGCTATGGTTTTGCCAGAAAACATCAAGTGAACCACACGTAAATTTGAGTATGTTAGATTTTGTGACGACCGAGTCAAAAGCAAAAGCACACAACATATATTTAGCTCATAGGTAAAAGTAACTAGATGAATTTTCATTAAGTAATCCCCCACTTACAAAGAGATGTAGCTAAAAGCGAGAAACAATTGATAAAACAATAGCAAACAAAGCACTAATTTGAATAAGGTATTTGCATACTATAGCCTTGGATATGCTCTGAAGGCTGCTGTAAGCTATTAGCTAATTTTAATTAGCAAACTGCAGCATGAAGACTGTATTAAACTCAAAATTTAATGCTAAGGTTCACACTAGGTGAACTGCAAGGATTAAGTACCCAAAACAAATTAATTGCACATATATTACATATTTTTTGAGAAGCAAGCTGCATGGATTGCCCCCACAATTTTGAATCTTGGTTTTTGAGACACGTGTAGATGAACTGAACTGCGGGGATAGCTTTGTCCCGAACATGCTGCAACATTTTCCCCTTCTTTAAGTTGTCCAACTCTTGTAGAACGACCCAGGGAATTATTAATGCAAGTCTGCCAACCCCTATAAGGAAAAAAAAAAACAAACCACAACCAGAAAACAAAGACATTTTGAAGAGCCGCGCAAAGTACTACAGTTAACTTTTAATTCAAACATCATATTTATGTAAGTTCACACTTATCTCTTTTACCAGTAGTTTTCATATTCCGTGTTCAAGAGTATCTAGCATTAAAAAATGAACAACTGAAAAAGGCCAAGTTCCCTCTTTCTAATCTAACCTCAAACTGGCACTACGTTGGTCACAAGTAAAAATCAGGCAAACAAAAGGAATAAACAATTTTAATCTTTTAATTAGACAATTTTAAAATACTTTGACAACAGTGTGTAGTGATGTTGTAAAATACATTTGCAGCAATTAACATCCTATCACATACTCACTGTAAAATGTTAAAGCAAGGTGACAGCAGCTGAAAGAACAGGCTGAAAATACCTGAATGACCACCACAGTCACTGTGCAAAAACAATCGTCAAATAAAAGGAGCAATGGTTTGTGCTAATTGCCAGCCAGCATTCCTAAGCAAGGAACAGGAAGTATGGATATTGGACCATGGTTTTATTTGTATGTAAGTATGGTCTGAACTTTAAAACTATTAAATATGAAATACATGGTAAATCAGAAATTTAATGACTGTTCCCACCCACAACAAATACTTCAACTGTTTTCTTTCCCATTCACATTATAAGAACACAATTTTGAAAAAATACATTAATATCCATCTGCTTTGTAATAAACAGGTTAGTAATCAGCAGCCTTCTGAACCTTTTGCATAATGGGTCTGGTGCAGGACCAGAAATTGGGAGCTGCAATATTCTAAAAAAGGCATTCCAGTGTACACAATGCAACACCATTCCTAATATGGGAAAGAGAAATACAGTCTGACACACTCTTGAAAATTGCTCAGGCCCTTATTAAAGTTATTTTCCAGGTGGCTGGAATAAGTGTATTCATTAGCTGAAAGCAAAGCACCCTAAGTATTCTGATAGATTCCAAATATGTCTACCAACAACTGACACGCACAATCCTAATCCTGCTAACATTAAATCACTAAAAGCTTCACAACATATTAAAGCCAAACATTAAAGCCAAGGTCTGCAATCTGAATTCCTGAGAAATTGCTCACACCTCATGAATTCTGTGACCTTTACCAAGACAGAAACAAAGCACTGACTGACTACTTATCAGATTGTAAATGTTTTTAGATTTCTAGAAAACAAAAACTGCTAAAAAGAGAGTAGAAAACATCATTACCACTAGTAATGGATTAAATGCTTAAAAGTATGTTCTTACAATAGGTAATTTACCTCTAAGAATTCATGCACGTTCCTGGGAATGTCGACCATGATTCTCTATAGGTATGTAGGAATAAGCATAGTAGATTCTACTTTCATAGCTGAACTTTCCTTAAGAGGCAGACTATTTGGGTTCATAGAACCAGCCTCTTAAGTGTGAGCCTTTTGCCTCTATATGAAACCTGCTGCCTTTTTAAGGAGCCCAGGTTTGTTTTTCTTCACGTAGCCTGAAGTTCTTACAACATCTGTTTTTTCTTAAAATGTCTTATTGATCATCGTGTATTCACATACCTGGTATATCCTCAGATTTCAGGGATCTGACAAACTCAAGGTGACTAATCATTATATTTGTGTCAATCACCACTAATATGTTCAGACCAGAAGTAAAAGCCTCTGGGGGAAAAAAGAGAAGAAAAAAAAAACAAAAAAAAACCAAACAGTAAATCAGTTGTGTACTCTCTACTCAGACCATTAACCGACTGTAATAACTAGTTGCAAGTAGATACCAAAGAACATCAAATCATGACATACCAGCAGAAATATTCAAATCCTGTTCTGGAAGATCTATTTCCATACTTGTAAGTTCTCCACAAGTCTGTACTACAGACAGCGCCATCCTCTTTTCAACACGAGCAACATGCAAATCTTCAACTATCTGCATCTACAATGAAAAAAATGTGCATGTATGAAATCAATTGTAAGCAATCACTTATGAATTGTTCCCAAAAAAGATACTTTTGCATTAACGCTGTTGTGTTAAAACTGACTAAAAACAAAGCATGAAAAATTTTAAGTTGGTACAGCAAATGTAAAGCCATGAGAACCTTCTGCACATCCTCTACTATAAGAAGTCCACAAAAGACGTCCAAAATACAGCCCAGAAAGAAGATTTGTTTTATGACCTTTCTAGCTGGTACCCAAAAACTTTGTTCCATTTTTCACTACATAGACTGTACATTTCCTGACAGGTGTTTCTTAAAAAAAAAAAAGTTTCTTTTCCAACTTGAAAGTTAGAGGATGGAAAATGAGATAGCTAGAGTATGTAAGCAACTATGAAGGCCCCCTACATTGCAGAGAATAACAGAAAGGCAATCTTTCTATCTCAGAAAGTTCCTGATTAGCAGTCCTTCAGCAAGTTTGTTTAGATTTGAAAAAAATGCTCCACATTTTTTGAAGTGTAGATCATAAGCCAAGAATGCAAAATACTAGGAACGGTCATGGAATTGTCCAGCTACACAACCTCAGTGCCATGAGTTTTTCATACATCTGAGAAATGTTAAATTAAAGCATTACTAACCTCTTGGTCTGTTTCTGGGTTCTGACTGTCTTGAAGGGGTGGAAAGACTTCAAAGCTCTGTAGGAAGAATTAAGAAAAATGATACCAACAACATAAAATATCAAGGAAGACTGAGGAACACGTGATCCCCATGTCAAGAATTTCGGAATATAGCTCTCTAGTGTTAAACAAGTACATCACTAACCTTTTGGACAGACTTTATGCCCTCACCTTCTTGGTAGGAGTCAGATGTGCATGGGACCTCAAAATTCTAGAAAGAAGTAGGAACGGAAGTAGAACATGCATCAGTCTTTTAGAGAACATTGAATATTCCCAAGTGAATTGAATAGGTAACATAAAACATATTTTCGATATCAATGATGAAGCATCTACAGTATCATTTCAAAAGGGCTTAGAAGGATGGCTTTCTTTTAAAATAAATATAGTGGTTTACACAGTAAGCCTATTTTTCCAATCTCTTACGGGTTTGTGACTATGTTATTCTTGCTCTGGGCTTCCCAGTTCAAGACAGACATGAATTTGATGGAGTGAATTGAGCAAATGGTCACTAAGCTGATTAAAGGACTGGGGCATGTCATACAACAGGCTGAAAGAGCTGGGTCTGTTTGGCCTGGAGAAGAAAAGGGGGAATCTTATCAATGTTTATAAATATCTGATGAGAGGGTGTAAAGAAGATGGAACCAGACTCTTTGCAGTGCCCAGTGCCAGGACAAGAGGCAATGGGCACAAACTGAAACACAGCAAATTCCATCTGAACATAAAAATCCCCCACTTTTTTACAGTGAAGGTGCTTAACAGGCTGCCCAGAGAGGTTGTGGAGTCTCCATCCTTAGAGGTATTCAAAACCTGACTGGACACAGTCCTGGGCAGCCTGCTCTAGCTGACCCTGCTTGAGCAAGGGGGCTGGACTAGATGATCTCTAGAGGTGCCTTCCAACCTCAATGATTCTTTGGTTCTGTATGTAATTACTATCTTTGCGTACTCACAAAATGATCGTGCTACCGTAACATGAACTGAAATCATGTTGCTAGGCATGTTAACGAGAACATCAACAAAGAAGTAACCACGCTGAAGATAAGCTGAGGCACAGAGCCAAACACAAGCTAGAATTTAGAAAAAACCGATCACAGCCAATGTGAAGTTCTGCAGGAAACGTACAAATTTAGTCCTAGATCTACAACAAGTTCTCCTGGCGTCGCTTTGCCAGCAACAAGCAACCTGTTTTGGCAGGCAAGTTTTCATTGGTTCAGTTTATTCATTCAAAAATGATAGAACCACGTCAGCTCAAAAAAACCTTCTGTTGACTTACCTAAATGGAAGTATTCCACACCCCCAGCAGCAAAGTAAAGCTATGAAAGCATATGTGCAGACACGGTCCTGATACGCAAGACCTTTATTCTTCTAGTTTGTTTAACCATTTAGCAGAGCAGAGAAACATTTTAACATGGTTTACATTGGGATCAGAAAAATCCATCTAGTTAGCTGTGAAATCCTATTTGAAATCTGTAAGAAGATAGTCTGCTTATATAAAAACTGCCTGCCATTCAGAAACTAGCCCGAAACATCTACCTGCATAATACAAAGAACTGGGTTCTCATTACCTGCTTAAAACATAATGCTGTGGCTTCAAAGTCCCTTTCTTCAGCCCCTGAATTACCAGTAGCTTTATCAGAATCAGCATCCTTTTTTTTCCGTTTACAAGAGTCCCATTGTTGTGGTGTTTCAGTTAAATAGTGTGATGGTGTATGTTTATTCACATGCCTTTTTTTCTTAGAAAACTCCTTATATTCTTCTTCATACTCTTCTTCCCAAGTCCTAGATAACGTATTTGTCTTCTTAGTGAAAGGTCTATCATCATGCACAGTCCCTGTAGAGGTATCAGATGGCTTTTTTGGAATTCTGACATCTTCACTCCGTTTTTTTGATCCATCTGCCTTTTTATGTGGTACATGTGAATCGCACGCAGATGACATAAATTTTTCCAACATGGTTTGTTCCGCTTTTAACTTTAGTTTGCAGAGTTCAACTTTCTCTGTCTTTTTCTTCAGTGCCTTCTCCCTCTGAACTGCAAAGCTGTGCCAGAGTCTTCTTCCTTCTGTTCCATCAAAACAACTTTTGTTATAACTTTCCCTGCTAGTAGTCACTACATCAGGAGTGCGTGTACTTTTTCCATGTTTAATTTCTTTGGCTTTAAATTGGATAACTATTCTTTTTTGCTTTTCAGTTTGGATTAAAGAATTGTCTGTGGTTTTGCTTCTATTTGGAGATTTTCCTTGGGATCTTCCATCAGCGCCATGAGAAATATTAGAACTTCGGTCTCGCTTCTTCTCTTGCCCACCTTTCTCTATTTTGAATCTATAGAAACATTATGAAAAAAGTAATGTAATGTAATCTAGCTCAGTTAACATAAAAGAACAACAACAAAAAAAAGCCTGCACTTGATTTAAGCAGTTACAGATAAGTATTTATGAGTACCAGTTTGGTATGTTCTTAAATATGAACTTGCAGCAACATCCATCTTTTAAAATAGTTTGATACAGCATTTTTAGTATTCACATTTTTCCTAGCTGTACAGCTATTTTAGCTTACAAAATTGAGAAAAAGCTTTTTCTGTATTCACTATCTATTGGTTTGAGAGATGCCCTACAAAGTCGAGTTTCATCTTATCACACAGATAAGTTTTAACAGCAGTTTAACGATATATGAGTTGTGCCACCCTAAAATTTGAGCGTGCAGCAATTCACCTTGGTCGCACAGTGCCAAACACCGCACAGCTTTCAAACAGTGCAAGATAACCAGACTGGAGAACTTGGAAAACGAATGATTGATGGGAATATAGTAACATTCTACAGAAATCATGAATGATATGAAAACCGAATAGGAAACTTTCTTATAAGAGCAGAGAAAATACTCAAGACATTTATCATACGCTATGTTTAAAATAGCCAAAGAAAGTTTCTACCCTACTCTATAATAGTGTTGTCAAAAATGTTGGGGAGGTAAAGGCCATTTGACAAACTCATGTAGGACAGGTAACTTAAATGCACTGATTGGCATCCAACTTCTGACTTAGGAGACCGCTAACTGGTTCTTAGAAGCTGGAAGGGTGTACAACAGGAAAAATCATTTTGTACTTATCTTGTTTCACATATTCCTTCCTATGCAAGCCCCTACTGGCCACTGTCAGGGATGGGGTACTGGACTGGACAGAGTTTTGGCATGAACATAGTTACTGTTTTACGGTTATATCATACTGTACTAACAGTGCTTAACAGCATGTATACATGCAGCTAAATATCCTATGACTTACAACTCCAGTCTAAGAGAAAAACTGCAACAAGATTTTGCCATGATTAAGAAACAGCCCAAAGCTTTTCCATCTCAGGATTCATGAGAACATTCTCACTTTATATGAAGTAGTTTTCAAACACTGTTTACATTTGCTACGCTCAAGGTGAAAGATTGCTTTCTTTGCCTTGAAATCAATTACTTCAAACATCAGGAGAAATCAATGATTTCAGGACTACAGGAATCTATTAAGGGTACTAAGTTCACTGCAGAACTAACCTCCAGACTTCACTGGAGCCTTCTTTTGCTAACAAAACGTGTAATATGCAATACAGCCCGACAAGGTAGCGCTCAAGACAAAAAAAAATTGATCTTTTTATGACAGCAGTGTTGGAAGGATATAATTCCTACCTTATTTGAAGTGTAGTAGCATACATTAGAGTTAAAAAAAAATTCTGAATCCTGTCTTCTCAACTATCTCAAACAACCCAACGTAGACAGAATGCCAACACTTCATTAGTTAAAATACCATATTTTATTTCATGAACAAGTCAAACAAAATTCTTAAGTTCAGTATTAAAAAAAGTCTGTGATTGTTTTATTTTTAAGTAGTTCCATTTAATGACAGAGCAAGAATTTACCTCTGAAATTCTGTCTCTCCTTTCATAGTATGGTTATAAGATCTTGTGTCTTCAGAGTTCTGAAAGAAGGAAAAAAATCCAAGGGCTTATAGAGGAAACTGCAGTTAAAAAAAACCTTCATAAGATGGAACAAGCTATTATTTCATACTAGATTCACTATGATTTTGAATAAGTTAACCTTAAAAAAAGGCAGCCACATACCTTGCTATAATTTAGTGTTTAGATTTTGTTATATTTAAGGACAACACAAGGGGAAAGAAAAACTGGATGTGGCACACAGTCCTGGGTTATAAATAGAGAAAGCTCAACTAATTAAACACATTTAGGATTCACGTGTTTCATATACTCTACAAGTATATCAGTATGTAAAATACATATTTTTGTATATTCATAAAAATTCTTAGGGAAAAGAAAGTTACCTGAAGACTGCTTCCAACTACCCCCTAGGTAAGGCCAAAGAGAGGATATTTCTATGGGAGGTTTTTGTGCAGAAGAGGTGTTACTAATTCTCATCAGATTTACTAATTAGGTGGAACAGTGTGAAACTGCAGTGACATAGGCCTGGTTAAGAGCATAGATAGTCCCCAAACAAAGGACTTGAACAGTCCTTGTTTAGAAAGCAGTTATATCACTGCTTGGCATATATATATTGCAAGCTGCGTTGCATTTGTTGCGGAATAACTAGAAGGCGACTTTGATCGGGTCAGAACAGAAAGCAGTTTATTATTGCAGCTATCAGAGAGAACAGAGAGCAGCAAAATGACAGACTCTGCTGATAACAAACTCTGCTCAACAAGGCATTTAGTTTTTATATATCTTTGGGTTACATGACTTGGTTTTCCCAAAACTACAGCAAGATGTAGGAAATTACAACAGAGAATGGTAACATATGGATTACTTCAGACAAAGAAGCTCCAGACAGTACATCATTTTACAAATAATTCACTCCTTCAATAACTGGGTCTTGCTGACTCCATGAGGCCATTAGGTCACTGCCACAGAGGTTTTCCTAACTAGAGAGGCCTGCAAAAGCCTATGAGGCTTTTTACTTCCTTTACTTTTATGAGCTATTTTACTTCCACATTAGAAAGCGCTTCATTAAAAAATAAAAGGGTCGCAGAAGCCAGTGGAGTCCCAATGAATTAAGGAAGCTTTAAATCTCACACACCTGTATCACACATGATACACTTTGGCACACACACTCATGCTGTTGAAGATGTGGGTGCTCCAGTCATGTGTGCAGCCATACCACTTCCCACAATCTGCTAATTCACATGCTGGTGAGAGAGGCCCCCCATGAGGTCACGTACACACACCCAAGGTGTGGGACCCTATGGATGGCCCCCCTGTACTGTCACTCCACCAGCTGGAATGCAGGCTACTGACAGTGTCCGGCAGTGAAGGTGCTCCACAAGGGTAGGTGGAGGTCGCGATGCTGGTGGGACAACCTCTGGCAGTATCAAGCCCAGTTTGACTGCTGCTTAGTTACCGCTTTCTCTCTTCAAGGCCTATTCCCCTAGAACCATGAGTTTTCATGATGTTTTTAGTATTTCTTTTCAACCTAGCTCCTTCTTTTCTCAAAAGTCTCTTGATAATTCCATGATTTTCACTTAATTTGGTCATCTTAAGCAATGTTTCTTTACTGTTACTTTCCTCTTAGCATTATCAGTTTGGGGTGTCTTCTCAGAACAGACTGGTTTAGGTGTTCTGCTTACAGTCACATGGCTATCCTGTGATAGCCTGGTGTTACCCAGGCCATGTTACCAAGAAGCAGCTGTGCTGACTCCTAGCTCTGTGTAAAGCTGTTCTAATTTATACTGTGACAAATGTCCTTTCACTCATACTTACAGAATCATATGCCAAATTGCTAAAAGCCAACAGGCATAAAGTTTTCTGTAATCTGTGGTCATGCTTACACCACACAAAAAAACCCAAAGCCCCCACACAATCATGCCTAAATATGATTCTACTTAAATGGCTTACTCTCATCTGCATGAACTGAAGATACCTCTTATCTATACTGCGCTCACACTGAGGAAACACTTGCTACTATTCAGAGGTTTCCTTATCTTTTTGCTACTAATATTTTGGGTTGTCACTGTTGTTTACACTGGTCAATGTCTGCATATAGTAATATTTAATGCTGTCTCCAACAGATTGAGGTCATGTAACAGTTAAAACTCTGTATTGTTCAAATTGGTATAGGCATTAGCAATGCCAATACAGCTATAGTTTGAGGTTTTAAGCCAAGTTTTTGCCCTTTGTATTATAGAAGAAAAAAAAAAAGCCTTAGAATAAGTTAATGTTAAAAGACAACTTGAATAACAATAAGGAATTCAGGAGGAAAAAAGTTACAAATATTTGGCTTTGAACTACATTTACTACACAAGCAAAAGGTTTCTAACAGGTATAACTCAGTTTATAAGGCCATAATATCACGCTCATTTATAAATACTTCCAAACATTTTTTGAGACATTTATGACAAGACAGTTAAAAGCTCTCTTATTTTATGTATACTTTACAAAATCCAAGGGAAAAAAAATCTAGCAAACTTAAGTATGGATTTATTAAACTACTGATTTATTGGATGTGTATTACATTACCAGCAGGAAATAACTTCTTAGAAGGGTATACGAACAATGAAAGAATGGGAACATTCTACATACAAGCATGACAAGAAAGATTATCACCCCTGTAGCACCTGCATTTTACAAGTGATTCAGTGGAAGCTTACTCACTAGATACAAATATGTACCAGAGTATACTAAGAATCTACATCTGATTTTGGTCATTGATTTATGTCTCAGTAGTTAAGAGGAAATATTTCAGAGCTGCTTGCTAAAACACTGCAAAGTACAATTTGTGATTAATCAGAAAATTAAGATATATGATCCAAGATAAAGAACAATCCAGGAAACAGTACTGGTTTTGGTAATAGTTTTAAGCTCAACTTTCCTCAACCAGGAAGATATGACTGCTAAATAATTCATGCTCTTCTCTTGAATGTGGGGGTTTGAATTAAAATACTGATAATAGCAATAATACAGCTGTTCCTACTTTGTCATCCTGGCCATCCAAACAGTCTTCCTTTCCAGTTAATTTCTTCGGTTTCTTTTTAGACATCTTCAAATCCTAAGAAAAACAGTGTTGTCATTATTATTTATTTCAAGTTTTTATTTCCAGCTGGTATAAAAAAAAAATTTAACTACACAGAGAAAAAATACTCTAATACTCTTTTGTTTTCTCATTACAGAACCACGGCAGATTTCAACAGGGTTAATTATTCACATCTCACTACTAAGAGAACTTCACAGAAAAATGATGGCAATTACTTTACCATCTGCTCCAGAGACACGTATTTTGTACCAGCAAACATACCAGACTAATAGAGACAAACATCCTTTAACATTTAGTCATACAACCATCAAGTTTTAAAGCAGTTACAACTATGTAACTCTCGCCTTAGTCCCCCCCTTCCCCTGAGGTGGAGGTAATACCGTGACAACTCGCAACAGCTACACCACCCTCTACACAAACTAGTCCTGCGAGCCTGCCGCGAACAAGGAGAGGCTTAAGAGGGGCGTAAGAAAGCTTCACCAGAAGCTCCCAAAGCTCTCGAGGTGAATTTCCAGAGTACGGGTCAACTGCCTAAACAGATAAGCGACCGAAGTAGCTCGGCCATAAAGCAGGGAAGGCTAAGTAAACACACGGCTCTTTAAGACAGCCTTCAACAGAGGCGGGTTGAAGTGACTGCAGGAAGAGCTGCTCCTCCTCCAGGAGCACAGGGGGAAGCAGCCTCCTGCCCGCAACCCCACGCGTGAAGAAAACGCAAATACAGGGTGAGCCTCCGGGGCCCGTCAGAGCACAAGACGGACGGA
>NW_008824896.1:1212374-1239938 GCF_000699105.1 Pygoscelis adeliae | reverse complement strand
GGTTTGAATTTACAGCCGGGGCGCCTGGAGCCGCCTCCGTGCCTTCTCCTTTCTCCCTCCACCTGCGCCATGAAACCCCTGCGAGGTGAACAAAGCCCGGTTTTCCCCATTTAACAGACTTTGTGTCGAATTGGGCCGGCGCTGGGCCGGCGGCGGGGCCACACGTGCTCCTGCGGCAGCCCGGCCCGGCCCGGGGGCTGAGCCTTGGCGGGGGCCGCGGCGCCTCCCTCCGTGCTCGGGGAGCTTTGAAACAGCGAAACCAGGACTTGCGTCGCCCTTTTCTCGCTTTAAATCTAATAATATTTTTTTGTTGTTGACGATCTTTTATTGTTTCAAACGGTGGTCCGCAAGCTCCCGTTACAAAGCAGGGCCCGTTGGAGGTGGGATGGGGATGCGATGTGTGCCACGCCGTCTCTGCCCCTTACGTTTTCTTCTCTATTTTCTGCCAAATGTGTTTAAACTGGTTGTGCTAGTTTTCTAGCCGCGCCAAATGTGGCATTGATGCCAGTCATTTGCTACTGCAGTCTTACAGTTGAAGTGAACTGACTCTGCTGATTAAAAAAAAAAAAAGTATAATTTAGGCTCTTGGAAGCATTATTATGTTTGTGCATAATCAGTGATTCCTGATGGGCATTTTAAAAATCCTGCAATCTTGCTAGCAGCTTGCTTTTCTTAATCATTTAGTATGAAAGTTTACCTCTTTTCATGTAGATGTGTATATACAAACTATATGTATGTATATGGATACTCTCTTTTTCAACCATTTAACCTATACACTTGCTCTGAAGATGCAGACAGTCCAACTCTGGTGGACTTCGATCACTGCTATGCTCTCTACATTTTTGTAACAGTGTTATCAGTTTTTCTTCTAGCACATGTAGTCATAATCAATCATTGTTCTTCTCATGGATTTCTTACCAAAAATTCTTTTACTTCTTCATTTTCTTTATGTTAATAAAGTGTGTAGAAACTATCAGCAGGCATCTTGCAACTTTTTAATTGAGAAGTAGGCAGGAAACACAACTCTGTCTCAGGTGAGTTGTCAGCTTAAAAAAGATCTGTGAGAAACACAGCAATGCTCTCTGAGCAGCAATGCTGGTCTTGATATATTTTAAGGTAGGTAGAATAATTTTACTCTGTGCTTCCGTCTTTCTAAACAGTTTCTGTAACCCCTGTCTTGAGGTATTCCTTCCATTTCCTCTCTTTTTTTTATAATAGCAAAGATTTGTATCCAACTGCAGTGTTTAAAAGCAAACAAACAAAAAACCCCTGGGGAATTGTAAGAACTGCTATAACATTCTTTCAGCCCTTATTCTGTCTTCAGTAGTGGCCAGGAGTAGATGGCTAGAGAAGACTAGCAGAACAGAGCAACCATACATTAATGCATCCTCCAGAAATATCTTCACACAAACAGTTTGTTACTCCCTATTTTCTGGAGCCAAAGGTCGTGTTTTCGTATTTAAAATCCTTTAGTGGATTTCTCTTCCATAAAATTCTCACTTTGGCACTTGTAGACTTGCAGCAGCATCCACAATAGCCTGTGGCAGGGAGGTCCGCAACATTAACAGTAGGTCGTGTAGAGAACGTTCTTCTGCTCTGAATTTCCAGCTGATATCCCATGTGGTACATACCAGTTTTTGTGCTGGAATAGACAGTGAGTGGTTGACTTCTGTGCTCTCTCTGCGTCTCATGATCTTCCAGACATCTGTCGTATCCAGGCTGAAAAGTCATGGCCTGCTTTGTTGCTTCTCAGTAGCTAAGAAGCAATGCTGTAGCTTTGTTATTTCTTGTCACCCTTTTTTGAAACTTTCCTAGTTCTACCTGTCCCTTTGAAGCTTGGGGGATCAGAGGCAATACCGTTCAATATGCAGGCTGAGTGGGGCTTTCTTCATCCTTTCTAGTACTTCCTGATGTCAGTTGGTGGGGAGAGGGACCCACTGCTTCTGAGGATTTATACCTCTTCTTTTCGTCAAAACTGTATTTTAAAATCCCGAGGTGGTAGTCCTGACTGGTGGTGCTTAGCTCAAAGTCCATCCATTCATATGTGAAATCAAAATTAGTTTTTTCCCCCAAGTCCACCACTTGACTATTTTTTGTCATTTTATTGCCCAGTCACTCAGCCTCTTAAGTACTTTTGAAATTCTTCAGTAGGCCCATCTCTGCTCTACCCCAGAGAAGTCATTCACTTGCAAATGCTGATGGCACCAGCACTTAACCCTCATCATGGCCCCTGATGATAGCAAGTTCCTTCCTTACTCCCCTCCTTTTTTCAGATAAAGAGTTCTGAACTTCTGTTTTCAAATTTTCTTAGCCGCTAGTATATTGTTCTGAGTATTTGGACCTCCTCCTTGCCTGCTTTGTCTTGCTAGCACTGCATTTACATGTTATTTTGCCAGAAAATAACATGTAAATATTATTTTGTTAACTTTAAACATCTGATGATACAGATGGGCAAGTAGTTTCATCTGTCCAGGATGGCATTGTTTCACAGTGATCTCCAAGGATGAGCGATAATTAATCTCTTTATTCTTCAACATACTGTTGTGGGTTTTTTTTCTCCTTCACACTTGTAGTCATTTTTGCCTGTTAGAAGCACTAAATTATTGGAAACGAATGTATTTGTATATAATTCAGTTATATCAACAACACTTTTACTGTTGTTTTTTGTTTGTTTGATTTTGTTAAGATGGTGTGGTTGTCTCTGGAAAAGTGAAAAGGAACAACCTGGATGTTAAAGTTACTGAGTCAGAATTGGAAACTGAAGAAAAAGGAACGGAGGAAGAATCCACAAGGGAATCTGATAGCAACATTTTGGATGTATCATCTGATTATCCAAGAGGTTTGCTAATAAACTGTAAGAATATTTGTGTTGCGTGCTGGCAGAAACAAGGAGAAAAGGTAGAAATAGTGGGGAGGAAAGGTAAAGGGAATGTGTGAAATATCATTTTCTATACGTCCGATAGGTATGGATACTTTTTCCCATGCATCTGAATAAAATATTTTCCTAAGGCATTGGAAATCTCTTTCAAATGAGAGGCTGTTTTCCCCTTACTAACAGTTCTAGAAATCACTGCAGAAATTTGCACATACATAGTGACAAGTCAAGGTTAGATGAGGTATGATCTACATCAGGCTCTGATGCTAAAAGCACCACAGAGAGCAGAGAAAATCTATTGTATTTAAGTGCAGAAATTAAAAGCTAGAAATTGCTTTTAACCCTAGCTTTAATACTCACCTCTGTATCTTGAGTACATTGATAAATTGCTATCTTTGTTTCACGTAAGAAAACCTGAAGACTAATCTTGTAAAAACATCATAAAGGTTTAAAATCACTACAGAATCAGTATTACTGTAAACTGGGATGTTCTGTGTGCTGAAACCAATAAAGCTGATTTATTGGATAAGCTAATTCTCTTGCTTTTAGCAAATTCTCCACTGTTCCCATTGACTGATAAGTTTAAAAATCAGGAGGTAAATTTAAAGGTTAAACAGCCTCCTAAAGGGAAGAAAACAAGTGGCAGAATTGAATGTATCCTGGCTATACAGTGAATAATTGCTACTGACAATTGGTCCACTTCTAGCTGATATTGTAGTTTTGCCAGGCAGTTCGTAGGATGTTTTTATACTGCTTTGTGCATGATTCACATTCACTGATGATGCCGAGCAGTGAAATCGGGAGTAAATGGAATGTGACTTGATCTTTTCAGCTTGTTTTTTCAAGTGAAGGTCTTTCCAATTTGAGAAATTTGATGTGTGTCAGCATTAAAAAGCAAGTAGAAATATATGGAAATATATAGATCTTATTAAAGAACCATTCTGGGGATTAATTTTGCAGTCATTCCTTCCACCATGGAAGTTAAAGGATACAAACAAATATTCCAATTGGTACTATAGTCATTCTCTAATAGTGTTAGCTTTGAAATGATGCATAGAAAAATAGCAGTAAACTAAAAATAATTTTTAACTAAGAATGTTTAACTCTGCTTTTTAGAGAAACATATTTCAATTCAAAGACATCTTGCTGATCTAGAGAAACTAGCTGACCTGAAAGAAGGTGAGTTTACCATGGCAGTATCCCAGAACACAGATCTTCATGTTACAGGTATTTACATTTTTTCTTAGTTTTCATTTTTAACACACTACACATATATATACACACACACATATGTACATTTTTTATATATATATATAAAATGCTTGAAGACTTGGGGTTTCATAAAAAACAGCTTTATGATTTGTTCCCTTACTTATAGAATGTTGTACTCCCTTCAGTAAATTTAAGGCCTTAATGATTCCTTTCCATCTTTTTCCTCTGCATTGTAGCATTTCTTATATTGGCAGTGTGCATGGATAAGCAAAATGTTAATTCTAGCTATACATCAGCAGCTTAGTCTCATTTTTATTTTACTTCAAGTGCCACCATAACAGGGAAGCTAATTATTGTCTTTGCAGTGTTTAAATATCAGTTTAAATAAATATGTATTCTGTTTTGGATGTTCTCTCTTTTTTTTCCCCACTCTATATTAATTTCTGATGCAAATATATATTGGAGGATATCTTTAAGACTGCAAAATGTTTTTATTACAACTTTTAGTTTTTCTCTGATTACATGTATGTATTTAGTGCTGGTAGTGGCAGCCCTTGCAACTGAAACTAGTTTTTATTCACAAATCAAGAAAAACATCAAGGTCCATATAGGCTCTGCATCATATGACTCTTGCGCCTTAATCATCTTTTAGAGTGGCCACTGATGGAAATGATAGCCTACCTCCATGTCTGTTTAATTTTACTAACAAATATGCCAAAAACTTCTATAGAGAGTTTGTTCCATTTTTAATGAGGAGATAGATCATAAGTATCTCATATGTCTGGTACTTGTAGCTGTTGCTGAGCCGAGTTATATGTAAATTCATGGTAGTGATAAGAAACTTATTATTCCCTTGCCTATTCTCAATAGTAATTTTTTTTCTTCTGCCATGGATGTAGCATTCTTCTGCCACGTGTTAATGGACTGACTGGTATTTATTACCATCGCCTCGTGTATTTGATAGTCAGTAAATCATAAGTCAATAAAAGAGGCTGATCAACATTAGAGAACAGTGGTGATTTATTTGGTGAGCTGTAGGCTGCCTCTGTTGGCTTCAGTGGCATGGGACTCTGTGTGGACATAGTAATCCACTCATAAAAAAAGTCATAAAAAAGGAATTTTACTGTTGTGCAAGTCTAAGATAAGTAATTATTATAGATGCCCATTCTGTGTGGCATGTTTCAGTATTCATCCTGTACTATTCTAACACATAGAAGACCTTCTGCTAAATTCTGCGTGAGAGGTTGGTTGACATTCAGCAGTCTGAAGACCCAGCAGCAGCCGTATGCATGCTCTGATACATAAGTCCTATGTACAGCTCTACAACATATGTCTCCCAATAGCTAGTTTTTATTTAGGTTAGTACTTCAAGTGCTTCAACACCTTTGATGTCAGATAATCTTGCCTTTGCTTTTTTGTCCCTTATGCAAGATTCCAAGAAGAAAAATTATTTTAACATAGAGTACATCATCTTTTTTGCAGCTTAAAAAGATACCAGGTGCTTGTTTTATCTAAAAGATTCAGGAAGAGGAAAGACAAATTCTTGTTCTAGCCTCTTCGGTTGTTGGGTTTTGTTTTGGTTTTTTTTTGTTGGTTTTTTTTTTTTTGAAACATTGTAAGTCTCTAGACTTCATCTATAAAATTCTGTTATTCTGCAGTACTCTTCAGATGTTGCATGAGCCTCATGGTGCTGGAGTAAAAAAATACTACAAAACAAAAACTAAACATCGTAGCAGTTAATGATCTTTAAAGTAATAGTGGTTCTTGTCTATATTCTATGGAGTAGAAAGAGGCAATCCATAAATTAGAAGTTTGTGTGTGCCTGAAATAGAATATACCCTGGGTAATTCATCTTTAACTCCCATTGATAGTACCTTCATTCTTTTTTCTCTTAGCATGCATCTCTTTTAATAGGAGTGGTAAGTGCATTTCATATATTTCTCATACTTTTTGTATATTTGTATTTTCAGATGAAAAGAAGCCTTGTCCATTGTGTCCTGAGGAGAAATTCAAAGCTTGCTATAGTCATAAGCTCCATCGTCACCTTCAGAATTTGCACTGGAAAGTTTCTGTTGAATTTGAAGGTAATGGCAATCATATTTGAATAGTAAATACTAGAAGAAATTGTGAACATGTAGGACATTGTTCTGTGTTTCATCTTTTTAAATTCCTTTTGACTTAAGCATCTTGTTACTAGCTCTGAATTAGAACCATATTCTGACATAATGAATTTTGACCTGGGACGTAAAATGTAAACATAAAATAGCTCTGTATTGTTCTACATGCCAAAATAGTTACAGTGTGCATTTTCCCATTTTAAAAAAACAACAATTGCTTGGCATGTCATGAAAATTACTATAAAACTTAAAATATGTATATAATGAAAATTACTTTAATAAAAGTTTTTGTTATATTGTTAATAATCAGACACGTGCGTGGTCATTTTTGGCTCATCATAAAGATTCCATACTTTCAGATAAATACTTAAAGTATTTATTTAGTATTAGTATTTAGTAGCCTTACCTGTTTTTTAACAAACTCTGTGATCTGCTTGTAAGATGCATTAAAATCCCTACAGGAAGTTTAGGAAGGAAAAGAAAGTGAGCAGTATGTGTTTTTAAAGAGCTAGGCATGTGAGTTTGTGAGAAATAAAATTACTAATCAGAAGATGGACAAGATTAAAGTTAAATTAAAAATTACCTAACTGGAGTTCTGTTTTTGTGTGCACTAGTAGATATCCTTTTTGCTGGGTTTGCTTTTTGTGTTTTTTTTAAACTGTGGAATATATGTTTTATAGGAGTATTCACACAAGTTTTTTAGCCAGGTAACAATACTTTTGTAAAATACTCACAAGTACTTTTGAAAGTTATATACCACGTAGCCTGAAGACTTGCCGTAGCTTTGTAGGATGCTAACAGACTTATTAAAATGAATTGCCTGTACGTAATTTTTTTTTAATTTTAAAAATTTATAATGTATAATTAGCTGATAAATTTCTCTGTGTGGAAGGTGAGTTTATCATATAATTGGTAATGTTTTCTTGTCGCTGTCTTGTGGCAATATTTGGGAATCTTAAATGAGATCATGCCCTAAAAATAAAGAACATTTTGCATCAGAGTTTGTGGTATAGGACATATGCATTCTGTTTACTTACTGTACTGTGATGTGACAAGAATTTGTTTTCCAGGGTACAGAATGTGCATCTGCCACTTACCTTGTCGTCCAGTAAAACCAAACCTTGTTGGAGACCAGGTGAAATGCTGAATCACAGAAATATTTGTTACCCTAGAAGGCGGGGGAAATGGGTCTCAAAATATGTCTTGCTATCCAGTGTGGGATACAAAAGCTTATCGGTCCAGAATATAAGTATCAAATATAACCCTTGGGTAGTTGAATGTAGTTGTATCTCTCTCTTATTTTGGTGGGTAGCTGCCTAGATCATGTAAAACACTGTCACAGTTTGGAGTAAACAGCAGCTTTGTGTGGAAGAGATGAAGGGTTCATTAGGCCAGGCAGTGGATGCTTCTCCGTTCCTTCCCTGTGCACCGAGTATTTGGAGTAGTGGCAGAGTTTAATTGGTTGTGGTGCTGTGGCAGGATAGCTGTGCTGTGCTGGCTCTGCGGGTATGGTTATTTACAGTCTCTGTGGCTGTAGATTCAGAGTATTTTGTATGCGCTAGAGATAACAGACAGATGACTTCTTCATATGCCTGTGTTCAGGTACAGTTCTACTTTAACCGTGTTTATGTATTCTGAAACTACACATATTATATTTAACAGACATTTTCAAAGATGGGAGCCCATTACCATTGTATCATCTGTTCGGCAACTATCACGCGAAGAACTGACATGATAGGTCACATTAATCGTCATGTGAATAAAGGAGAAACTGAATCAAGGTTTATTACAGGTAGGTTCTTACTTCTATAAAACATTAAATCTTTTTATACTATCTAGCACATGGAATAACTATGATATGTGAGTGAGAGACATGAGAAAAAATCTGAAACAGATTTAGCTTTACTAATGAGAAATCTGCTCTTAATATTTCAGAACTTTTTTTTTTTCCCTCAAAGGTGTAGCAGTGTTGTGATTTAGTCTCTGCATTGACCAGCTACTCTATTCTTACTGATAAATAATATTCCATTCACAATTAGTTTAATGTTGTAAATGTAGGCTTCTGTCTCTCCAAAAGAATGGAGGACGTGGAATCCATGAAACAAAATCTGTATAGAGAATTTAATGCCTATGTATTTGGCTGTGTGTGTTTGTGAATCGGTCTTGAGTAAATCTCTCCAATATAAAAATGCTTTGCTTTTTATCCAAACTGTATCAGCACAGAATCACAAAACAAGATGACTTTTTTCAGTCCTGGAGAGTCATGACAGAGCTGTCCGTAGTTCTTTGGTAAATGACAATCCTGTCTGACTTTCTCCAGAATTAGACTTTTGTTTCTAAATTTGTAGAAACTAGATTGGAAGCATTTTAAATAATTGGAATGCCAAATCTTGTTTTTGCAAGTTGTCTGTTCTCTACAGCTGTCAAGTAAAAAGCACATTATTGATTAGCTGGTGTGTAAAAATTAAGGCTTTTTTGACAACGCAGACTGTTACTGTTGAAAATTGGTCTGATTTTTTCTCTGTCTCTGTGTAGATGTATGGATTTTATCTAAATATAATATAATAAAAATGAGACTGGGAGCTATGAGGGTCACACTTTTTTCTGTTGCCCATATGCAGTTTAGGACTAGTAGTTTAGTGTCTGGGGATCAGTTTGCGTGTCTGAGAAGCGATAGTAGTACCATCCATACCATATTCCATACCTTTAACTTAAATAGAGCTTGTGTTGTGAAATACATTAATCTCTGTATGGTTCCCTTCAGAGCTGTTAGTAAAGAATGGCCCATTTGTCACTTTTTAACAAAATGCATGTGACTATTTTTCCTCATGGGGAGAGGAGAAATTCAGAGGTCAGATATTTCATGCTTTGTAGGCGCTTCAGCAACACTTGGGGGCTATGAACGTGGAGCACATGGTAGAGTGGTTCACAGATAAGTCTGTGTATTCGAAAGCACTGAGAGATAGGCAGGCTGAGCCCTGAAAGGTATCTAGTTGATAGCTAACAAATTTTTCCTGGTCATTCCTGCGTAAATTTTGCTACTGGTAGACTGGGAATAACTGCTCAGAGGAATGACAGCATGTGTTTACAGCTGTCATATCAGAAAGCTTGTTTTGCCGCAGACTATTTTATATAAAGCTTAAGTGCTGAAATTGTCCCTATGCGTGTGCTGTCTATACACATTTCATGAAGCTGTTTGATAATTTACGGAGATTAGATCAAGGATTTTGAGGGATTTTTGCAATTCATTGATACACATTCAGGACTATGTTATTAGGGTTTTAATTAATTAGCAATGTATTATGTTTGAACATGCAAAACAAATCTGCTAAGGCTCAGGCTCAGGGGCTTGCTTTCCTAAATTTGAGTGGATACCTAGGAGCCCAACTGAGAAACAAATCTGATGTTTCATGGGAAGAAAATTGTGGTAGAGCTTGATCCTTATCTGCCACTCTTAGAACTAGAAGATAAATGGTTGCCTGCTTTTTTTCCCCCACATACTTGTTAACAGATCCATGTGCTAGTTGGCATAACCCAGCATAACCCAGACTTCTTGCTATATGGGAGCAGATGTTCAATTTAATTTGTTAGATGCGCTAATGTTAATTTCAATTGTCACTCTTTACCTCCCTAACTTTCTTCTTGTTCCTGCTCCCAAGTCTTCTCATGAAGTGCTGAAAGAGTCAGCCACCGATGTGCAGGTTCTTCCCAACTACTCCACACCTCAGAAAACAGATTCCTATTTTAATCCTAAAATGAAACTCAACAGGTAAGAGAACAGAGAGTGGGAGTATGCACCAGAGGGGTGGTGAGTTTGTAGTGAAAAATACTCGTGTGTTTTGAAAAGCAAACCCTGTGAAACTTTTGTTCACAGGGCAGGAGAAATAGTTTTCCATCAGAAAACTCTTCTTGACAAATAATATTTAAACCCAAGAACACTGTATGGGAAATAGTGTGGGAAATAGAAATACTGTCATTTCTGGAGCAATTAAGTATTTTTCTGTAATGAGTAGTTTACGGAGAAGAAGAGGATTTGAAAGGAGCACACTTGAAAACTGAATTAATTGTATATGCTTAAGATGTTTTTCTGTGAATCTCCACAAGATACTATGGATAGTCACTGCTCTCTCTCCTCTAACTGAACAGCAGCATAACTATAATTTACAGTTTTCATATTCTAGGCCTTTTTCTCTTGGGACTCAGATTCTCTTGAGTGTCTTCTCATTATTTGCATTAAAAAAGATGAAGGAAGAAACATTGTCTTTTTTTAAGGAGAGTCATAAATGGTGTCTGTATGTCCTGGTTTTGGCTGGGATAGAGTTAATTTTCTTCCCAGTAGCTGGTACAGTGCTGTGTTCTGGATTTAGGATGGGAATAATGTTGATAACACACTGATGTTTTAGTTGTTGCTAAGTAGTGCTTACACTAGTCAAGGACTTTTCAGCTTCTCATGCCCTGCCAGCGAGAAGCTGGGAGGGGACACAGCCAGGACAGCTGACCCAAACTGGCCAAAGGGATATTCCATACCATCTGACGTCATGCTCAGTATATAAACTGGGGGGAGTTAGCCAGGGGGGACTGCTGCTCGGGAACTGGCTGGACATCGGTCAATGGGTCGTGAGCAGTTGCATTGTGCATAACTTATTTTGTATATTATTATTCTATTATTATTATTTTTATTTTTCCTTCCTTTTCTGTCCTATTAAATTGTCTTTATCTCAACCCATGAATTTTATTACCCCCCCCCCTCCCCCCAATTCTCTCCCCATCCTGCTGTGGGGGGGAGTGAGCGAATGGCTGTGTGGTGTTTAGCTGCCTGCCGGGTTAAACCACAACTGAAAGGTGCAAGCGTTGACACCAACGCATGGGACTGTGCTTCAGCCTGCGCTGACCCCTCATGTTCTCAGTGCTGTTGATATCTGAGCTTCTGGGTTTAAAGTTAGCTCAGATAGGTCTGTGAAAGCTAAGGCATGCCTCTGAAGAAGGCCATTGCAACTAAGGTTATGGCCATGTCTAAAACAACAAGACCTGTTCCTCAACACAGTGGAATTTCATTGCTCTACAGTAATTCCTGACATCTTTTTAAACACAGAGCCTTTAGTAGGGTAGTATCAGACTGTGTTAGGAAAGTAAGAAAAACACTATTTGCTTTTGAATGCTAGCCACTTTTCCCAGTGTTTGAGTAACTAGTAAGTTGATTCAGGATCTTACCGTACGAATATCCTGCTGTAGAATTAAACTTTTAAGGGTAGTTGAGGTTTTTGATTTACAATTCTTCTGTGTAAAAGGTAGAGTTTAGCTTAAATGTTCTAGTATTACATTCAAGGGAAATAAATAAGGAAAAGGAAGGAAAAATATTTTTCCTAACTTACTTACTATGACCATTCTTTTTTATTTTCAAGGCAATTGATATTCTGCGCATTAGCTGTTCTAGCTGAGGAACGTAAACCAATAGAATGTTTGGATGCTTTTGGTGCCACAGGTAAAGTCAATTTCTTTAATCTCTTGGCTAATATCCAGTAGTATGAAGCTGCAGAAATCAGTAGTAACTGACATCGCATATTCAAAAATAATGTGAGGTACACAATAATTTTCTTCCTTAGGCAGGCGGTCATTAGCTTCCATACAAAAAAACCAGCCTTCCAAGAGCCTGGTATTAGGCCTTTTAAAAAGACTGTAAATAATATTAAGTCAAAGTTTAGTGGTCTCCTTAAAATCTGTTGCCTTAATGTCCACGCAATGGCATCTTCCTAAACTTGTATCCAAGGTCACAGATCTCTTGTGACTCCGTGGCTGTTGAATTTGGTTGTAAAATCAACCTGTGGTTTAAAAATGGTGATGAATCCAACCTTCTTTATCAGAATCATCTCTTACTTGATTACAAAAATTCTGAACATGAACTAAATGTAAAGTAGTTATATCAGCGTCTATTAACCATCTGTAACAAAAATCTGAAGAGATCTGGATTGCTGCCTCATCAGCCAGCTACTGTAAACTTGAGGTTGTAGTTGAGAACAGCAGTAACCGCTCAGCATTTTGCATAAAAATTCTTGATAATGAATTTATCACCATTCTGAACTAGGCCAGACTTCACAAGTGCATCCTGTCCTGCACTTCTACAATGTAATCATGGACTTCACCATGAAAGTCAGCAATAAATGTTTGGAGGCAGCCTAAAAATCTTCACAGTACCTATTCTCATGTTTGAGTTTTACTGTGGTCTGTCACAGGAGTCCATCTGCTACACTGGAGTGTTAAACAAGCCAAGGGGCTTTCCTGCAGATGGCGGGTCCAGCCTGCTGCAAAAATCACAGGTCTTTTGGTCTATAGCCCCGATTCTAATGTAAGAAAGTGACAAATAGACTGTCCCTTTACATACCCCATTGTCACTCTGTGCTGAGGTAGAAGGTGACCAACACATTCTTGCAGGAACATGACAAAATTTGCATCACACACTTCTGTATTATAAGCATTTAAAAGGATGAATTTTTTTCTTAGCAAGTTCAGTGACCCAGGAACCAACTCCTTATTCTGTCATGGAGTTACAATTCTGTCTTTCCTTAGGTATAATGGGATTACAATGGGCAAAGCATCTCAGAAGTTCTGTGAAAGTTACAATTAATGATTGTAATGAAAATTCTGTGACAATGATTCATGAAAACTGCCATTTAAACAAAATGAAGGTGAAACTGAACACTAAGGAAGACGACAATGATGAAGCTATGGGAGATGGAGAAGAAAATACTGACACCATTGAGGTGACAAAAATGGATGCCAATGTTATAATGCATTTGAGGTCATTTGATTTCATGTAAGTGTTGAATGTTTCTGTTAATAATTTTCTGGTAATGACACACCCCACTCCATCTCCCAGTGTATGAATATTTAGGGAAGTTGGAATGAAAGAAGCAACCAACAGTCAAATCGCTTGGTATTTTAAACGTAACTCTATTGTCCCAGAAATGGTGTGGGAACAGAACTTTAATCTTAAATGTTTTAGAAATCACTGGAAAAATATTAAGCCACCCTTCTGACATCCAGAATGGACTGTAAACGTACATGAAGATTTTAAGCCAAACTGGTTTTGATATAACTTCACTGTCTGATGAAGAGAATTTTTTTTTTTTTCTTAGAACTTTTAATTACTTGAAAATTCGTACCTTTGCGTATTGTTGTGTAGGACTTTATTGCATCTCTTGTTTTAATCCATTTTGCAGCATATTCACTTTCAATTAAAGTAGGATAATTCTTCCAAGTTGGGTTTATAGATGCATACATTCAAAATGTATACAGGCATCAAAATAAGTGATTGGATTTTTTTTTTATTGATTAACGTCCAGATCTAAGCTAATTAAGCAGCAGGTATTCAGGCTGAAAATTAGTCTAATTATTTAGTACATAAACTGGAATGCATACATTTGAAGATATTTTTGTTTTTAGAAACAAAAATACGAACTGACTAATTGAAGTTACAAGAATATTGGCCTGATGAAGGTAAGCATCAGGCCAATATTCTTGTAATTTGAATTAGTCAGTGGGTCAGGATGCAAAAAATAACCAAACTTGCTGGCTTTGTGCTGATGTGGTTTTTTTTCCAGCACAGTGCTGCCCTGGCTCTTGCAATTTGACACTTGAGTATTCCAGAGTAATTCATGAGAGGTGTGCAGTAAATTTTAGTCCTGTTTTCTCATTTTCTTCACCATAGGTGAAGCTTATAAAATAGTGTTTTCCTGAGATTAAAGCTAAACTCTTGAGCATCTATAGATACTCAGTGGGACTTCCTTTCTTTTCAGCCATTTGGACCCCTTTGGAACTTCTGTGAATTATCTGGATTCTGCCTTTAGAAATGTGAGAAATCTTGGAATTGTGTCATTGACGTCCACAGACATCAGTTCTCTGTATGCAAAGGCTCAACACGTTGCCCTGCGCCATTATGGATGTAATATTGTCAGAACAGAGTACTACAAGGAGCTGGCAGCCAGAATAGTAATTGCTGCTGTGACAAGGTACTGCTAAAACAAATTTGCTCAAATTCTGGTAGAAACTTATTAGAAAAGTATTAGCGATACAAAACTTAGAACTGCTGCTGCAGGTTGTACGTGTTCGGTTTCCAGAATTCTGTAATTCTAAAAGCCAGACTTCTCGATACAAAATTAATGTTTCATATTTTGTGTGCTGCTGTGGGATAATGTAAATTTTAAACTAAAAGACTGGGCAAGGTGAAAATGCATAAATAGCGTAGGAGTTTGGGGCGGTAGGGAGGGTTTTTTGGTGGTGGGGAGGGATGGTAATGTAAAAAGTAATACCCGGACTTGCCTATCTGCAAACTCTTTTATCCCTCTCTCAATTTTGCGGTCATTTTAGTGCTGCATAGGACTTTGTAAATATTAATTAAACTGCTTGAATGGCTTCTAGCTAAGCATTAGTTAGACTTGCTTCTGTGATGTTCACTTCAGATCCTCATGCTTGAGGTTAAAAAGATATATGTAATTACTAACTTGTGAAATTAGTCATTTGCCTATAGATATTCTCAGTAAATTTAGTCTGTTAAATAAATGAAAACATAAAAACTGGTCCCTAATTGGGGAAAAAAAGATACAGGCAAGAGGATGGGACAACTGCTCAGAAAGACAGGGGATCCCCTAAAGATTTCTTCTTCCTTCTCAATGCTTACCTATTCAGGAACTGCTCACTTACCTTCCTACAGTCCTTATTTAATTAACATTTGATGATTTACCATCATGTGTGTCCCTCTGCATTTCTACTTTCTTGGATTTTCATTTAGCTTGCTTATATTTTTTGTTACAGTATCGTGGCAATAGGTAGGTATTTGGATAGAAAGATGATGCAGATGGCAGACCAGTATTTCTAGACGTGATAAAAAGAAGTAAACCAAGATTTGCTTAGCCTTAGAGGAAGTAGACAAAACTAGGCATTTAAGAAACAAAACTTTCTCCTGATCACTTTCTGAGATCTTTAGTATCTCTTTCTAGAAAGTGGATGAGCTCAAGAATCTTTCAGCAGGTTCAGGTGTCCATGGCAATCTTAGTCTGCTGATTTCAGTACAATGTGGTTTTGTTTGTTTTTCCTTTGTAGAGCTGCAGCTCGCTGTAACAAAGGCATTGAAGTTTTACTCGCAGTAGCTCTAGAACATTTTGTTCTAGTAGTGGTCAGAGTTTTAAGGGGACCATCTCCTGCAGATGATTCAGCAAAGAAAATAAGATACCTCATCCATTGCCAGTGGTGCGAAGAGAGAATTTTTCAGAAAGAGGGTAATATGGTAGAAGGTAAATGGATTTTCCTTTGTTCTTTCTAGGTGGTCTGATTCCCCTATCTCCGTTTTGTGCTTGTTTAGGCCTTGTTTATATTTACATCCCTTTAGTAAAGTAGTAATTCCTTTTAATGTAACAATGAGTGTATTGTATGAGGTGGAGAAGGTACCATGCTTTATGGTAGTGGGTTAGATTAGTTGTCTGCATGGATTTTGCTGTAAATATACTGGATTTGTTTCTACGTGGGACACATTCCAACTAGCTGTAGCTGTGGAAGCTGCTGGGATGCCTGATATGCCCGTGGATCTATCCTTTCAGTGAAGGGCGTGAAGACTGGGACAGTCTTTGCTACCATTCAGTTCCTCCATACAGTGGCAGCTGGATAGATTTTGGTGTCAGAATGCTTTTCTAAAAGTGTTCGTTAACACTTACCTTAAAATGTGGTGGACTAAACAGTATCGCTTTCCCCTCAGATGAGGGTGTATTCTGCCTGGCCTTGGACAGTATCTGTAAATGCCTGATGGAGATAACTTGGCAGGTGTGGTAGGAAAGGTATGCCACATTCCTGTAATTCATCTAACGCTTGGTGGTAAGAAGGCAGCCTCTAGGTTAAAAACCGACTGTTCGTGCGCTGTCTGTATACACGAGTTAGCAAAGGTAGGAGACAAAAATTAAGCTAGGAAGTAGCTGCTAGCCAGATGGTAGTTTGAATGAATAGAAAAGGAAAAACCTTGTTTCGAAGTTACAGGTTCTTGGATATCTAACTACTAACTGGTGGTGTCTTTGAGTGCCCTGCTCAAAGTCAGGTGCATGAGCGTGCAATGAGCTTGTTAGTAAAAAGATTTTAAAAAAATTAGATAAAGTTTTAAGAACAGGAATGAGTAACCAATAAGTACAGTGTTATGGTAGAGATCTTAATTAGTAAATGAATTGTTTACTTAATGCCTTAATTGCAAGCAAGCTGACTTACGGCTTAGACAACTTGTAGGTGGGCTGTATTTTGTAGATGTAATTGGCAGATGTCTGAAAATTTTTTTGTTGGTATTTACTGTTAACCTGGACAGCTACTTATGCAAGTGTAGGAAGGCTAAGAATTTCCTCATTACTTGAAATCTGCCAAGAAACATAGGTAGTTATGTGGCTTTTTTATTTTTCTTTTAACAATGATTAAAGATCAAGTCATTAATCACTACGTTCTCATAAGCACTGTTTGGCATTGTTCTCACAGAAGTGAGAACAATGACACACTTCTGCTGTTGCTTGCCCTTCCAAATACCTCCACTGAAGTAAACCACTACTTGATAGCTATGTCATCCCTCTCCAGTAAAGCAGGCATTGCTGACTATTTCAAAACAACTTAAATCCTGTTTTTTTTTGTTGTAGAAAACCCTTATCAGCAGCTGCCTTGTGATTGTCACGGCAGTATGCCTGGGAAGACGGCAGTAGTTCTTGGTCCTCTCTGGTAAGTACAGGACACAATACAGAATCGGAGAATAATTTAGGTTGGAAAGACCTCTGGAGGTCAGCTATTCAGTCATATAATAAAAATGAAGTCTGCTGGATATTTTAGCACTATAAAAGGCAGTATAGCAATCAGGAGGAATCTAGGAAACATTTAATTGATTTGAATTTAGTAGGGTGTTCAGTTTTTTGCTTTTGTTCATAGAGTTCAAACCAGTTAATAAATAATAAGAAATTTGCTTTAAATTTCACATTCAGTGCAACTTATGTAATACGTCCTGCATAGGAGAACCTGGCTGTGTGTTCCTCTAGTTGCCAAATATTAAGCAACGGTTTATAACTTGATAATTGTGGATAATTTATTTAGTAAATCCTTACATGTGCTGGCGGTAATAAATCATACACTGCTTGATAATTAATACTTAGAATTTTTTGTTGTGAGAAACAAGAATAAATCCTTTTGTTAATACTGCTTTGAATTGGTAAAAGACTTAAAAATGGTTGACAATTGACAGTACCTTTCTTCTGGGGGTTAAATTACTTTCTCAACGTAGTAGGGCAAGTCAGTGGTGGAAATAAAATTACCATTGTTGAGATCTTGATTTTTAACACGAGACCAATGTTACTGTCATTGGAAACAAAGCAATTCAATATCACTAAGTTAAGAACACAGTCAGCCAGATGCAGCACTTTGTTGTAAAAAAATTGCTGATTGATTTGGGCAAGAGATTTTTAGAGCAACTTTTTTGCTTTCATTAAGAAGTCTTAACTTTTCACTTGTCTTGTATTTCGTAGGTCAGGAGCCCTCTTTAACACTGGATTCCTCAGAAGAATGCTGTTTGAGGCTGTCCAGTATGGTTTGGATGAAGCTCAGCCACTTTTGAAGACGTTAGTTTGCGAAGCTGAGTGCACAACTTTAAAACATTTTTCTACCCATAGTCCTTATGATGAGAACAAACAAGGTAAGAAAAATGGCAGATTGTTCACAAAAAGGACTGGCTTTGTGGTGATTTAGAGAGGTACTGCTCTCTGATAACTTACTACTAACAGCACTGCATACATAAAAAGGTCAAGAAAATGTTTGTTGCTTTGAATGCAGTGTGGGACTTGTCAGCTCTTGTCAGCTCTCGTCAGATGGTCTTTGGTGCTGCAGAAAGAGTAGGGTCTGTCAGAGGCAGAGCGCTGGATTTAGACATCTTTAATCAGTATGACAGGTCCTAAACCAAATAAACATCATGCAGGCAGGTTGACTGCCATGAAATCCAGCATGTTCCCTGAAGGAGATGGAAATACTAAGTGTCTGCTAGTTCTTTGGTGTATCCCGATCCCAATCTGAGAGCATGTGCTGTTAGGAAGAGAGGACTCCAGCTGTCATGCTCTGCATACTCCCCAGGGACTGCAAATCCAGTGTGCCAAAAGAAATGGCTTTCTGTACAGGAATGCTGTTCTTCTATTAAATGAAATTGTATTTGAATATCCCCTCTAAATTCAAGTTACTGAGTTAGGAAGTAGAAGTTAGCCATATGTATGCTTCTTACTACACTTCCTTCTTTAGGCCAGAATGTGGTATTATTTCTTTCTGTTTAACCAAGGCATTTTGCCATTTTACTGTCTTACAGTAGAATTAATTTTGACTTTTAATTGTATTCTAGAAGAGTGTGGCGTATATATTAAAACACCAAATACTTCTGCAGAATCCTACTTGGTACATCGTAAGTAGATCATTTTGGTGTAGCTCTAGCAGTGTCAAATTAAACTATAGTTTAAGTGATGGCAAAACCAACCTAGTATTCACATATTTTTTGTATTTAACAATACTGGTACTCAGGATTTATTTTCCCACTGAATACCAATTTTACTTTACCTTCATCCAGAATCATATTCACCGGTAAAAGCAGAATGCTAAATACTCCACGAAGCCTTCTTGACTTCACTTTTTATTACTGAAAATGGCATGTTAATTAAATTCAGGCTAGATTTTAACTGCAAAATACTAGTTTATAAAAGCAGACACAAAGGTGTAGTTGCTATGTGGCTTTTTTTGTATGTACTGTCTTCAGCTTCACTGGCATTTTTTGTAGTCTCGCTGAATATTCACTGGTTTCACTGGCATTTTTTGTGGTCCAGGAAAAAGAAAAAGTGAAGAAGTGATTCGAAATGCAGCCAAGCGACAAAAATCTGAGAACAGTGCTGAGCACCCTGCATTTTACTACAATATCCACAGACATAGTATTAAAGGAATGAACATGCCAAAGTAAGGTTTTCATTTAAGTTCCACTCTTATATTATTATTATGATAACTGATATATAACTTGTATTGAATCAGCCTTATTAGCATTAACTCCTTTTTAAATGTTGGGGTGGGTTTTTTTCAGGTTAAATAAGTTCTTAAACTATCTCTCTGAAGCTGGATACAGAGTAAGCAGAACCCACTTTGATCCTATGGGAGTTCGCACGAATGCGCCCTTGGCACAATTTAAGACTATTCTTATGAAGTACAGCACCCCCACGTACGCGGGGGGGCAGGCAGAAGGCCCTGTCCATCTCACTGAAGATGTCCAGGCAGGAGAACAGGTTCAAGCTGCTGCAGATTGCAAGGCAGAAGATGCCGAGTTTCTGGAAGATGATAAATCTGGAGTTGCTGTCGCCATGTTCACAAAAGACTACCCTACTCACTGTGCAGCTGATTAATGCAAATCATTTTGTTCATAGATCAGGATATTACAGGCTTGCAAGCACACCCTGTTCAAGTAAGCCAGTACTTCTTACCAAACTGGGTTTTGAAAATTTGAGTTGCCTGCTACTTTAATTTGAAAAGAAGTTTTAGAATTATGTAGCAGAACTTACCCCTGATCACAGAGTGTGTGGTCAGGGTACTGTTACTGCGAGAAGGTCTCCGCGACAGTTACTTGCTTTTACGCTCACATCCACTTTCACACTGAGGCATTGTGGCCACTCCCGAGTCTTTGTTAAAGCCTTATTGCTAGCACAGAATCCGGAAGGGTGGATGGGGCCAAAAGTCCTAAGCATTTCTGAACATGAGGTTAATATGAAACAGAATATTCCTGAAATGAATCATTCCTAAAACCTGACTGGATACAATTCAGAGGGAGGCCGTGTTAAGATGATAAAATATCATGGGATAAAATGTGATCTGAGTTTAAGCAAGCCAGAAAGTCCTGACTCGGTGTACTTCTAACTCCAGATTGCACATGTAGTTTGGCATTCAGTTCTGTTTTCATAGTTCTGCCTACAAGCAAGGACCTAACACAAGTGAGAACGGAAAGGAATGGTTCCAAGACTGTTACTGAAACTTCAGTTTATAACCAAACTTTAGTGAATTGTGTTAGTCACTCTAGGTAGTTGTTTGTTCAGAGATTGCATTCGGTTGTGTACTGCAAAAAGGTACAGTGACAAGGCACCACAAGTTGAAGTTCTAAGTGAAGTTTTGCTATGAATTGTCAATAATACAATCTTAGCTGTTAAAAAGATCTCTTCTGTGAATGAGCAAAGATGCTGTGTGTTGGTGGTCGGTTCTGGTTTCCTTAAATGTATGGCAGCATTCCAGCCAAATAAGCTTGACTTTGTCCTTTCTTTCCCCCAAACTTTGTTCAGATACCTCCATATATTTCACTTGAATTGGGAACAACTATCACAATTGAACTAGTCGTTCCAGTTTTTCACAGGTTTAGTGTTCAACCTGGCCCCCAGTGTTAGGTTTATCTAAGAGCAGAATCTGAGGGGTTGTTATTATTCTTACTTACCCATCTCTGAAACTTCACAGTAAGTGTTGCTTCTCTCTCACTGAGCGCCAAGAGTAACATGACTGATAACACTTCTGGTTATGCAAAACTTCTAAGCTCCTATCAGGCCAGAATTAAGTTATTGCCTCTTACACCATCTTAAATTCAGGACTGCTTTGGTAACGAGTTATTTTCATTCTGTCCTAATTTAAAAAAAAAAACACAAAATCGCTAAAGGGATAATAGATTGCACTTCAGCAGTGAAACAGCAACAAACTAAGTTTCCCTCAAAAATTTAGTGCTTATCGTTCTTTTCCAAAGATAACTTGGGATCGAATTGGAGGGATAAACGCAAAGAGAAAGAAAAGTTAGTGTTCCTTAGTTGTTCTGAACTAAGTCTTTTTTTTAAGTGCAGAGACTTGGAAGGCTTTGCTTGCACATAACACACTGCTCACATCAGTGTTAATGTAAGTGGGATAGAATCAGTCATAAAGTCGGTTAACTGGAGCAAAAGAGTGTTCCAATTACAATAAAGTAGGCTAAAACGAAAGTTTAACTGAAGCCTGTTGTGGGAACTATTTTTGATTACTTACAGCTCCTCCTAAGTAACAGAAGGCATTGTGCATCTTTTCCAAGTCAAAGCAACTGTTCCTTAGTGTTTGCAGCTGTGCACAAGGAGGGGCAGAGAAAGTGAAGTTCAGGCTTGTTCATACAATTTGGGCTTTTTTCCTCTGTCCCAGAAGCCATTATAATCTGGGACAAGGAGTTTTGCCTGTTGGAAGTAAGTGACCAGCAGAAGGGGTGTTTGTAACTCAGGCCTGTGAGAATTCTCTTTCTGTTCAATAGTTGTCTCAGTTGTTCATCAGGTAGGGTCAGTCCTGCAATAATTAGTTAACATTAGTGTGGGTTCAAGGCTGTTGTTTGGGGGCTTCTCCTTGTTATTTCTTGATTCTATTAGAAGGTACAACTACTGCGTTGTCCTCATCCTGTATGGAAACAGGGTTTGGGGAACCCGGGGAACAGTCTGCTTGGCTGCGTCTCAAAGCAAGTCATCAACGGCACAGCAGTGCAGCACACTCTGTGCACAACAGCATGACCCAAGGCTGTTTTGATCAGCTTGGGTAATCCATATTGCCATGGTTGGCTACTACAGTAGTAAATATAGTAGTAAATAAATTAGGATGATGCAGGTGTTGGTGGCAAGGTTACTGCTGGTTCTCTTTAAATTCTTGGAGCTGGCCGATGTTGTACCACCAGGCCTGAGCTGGTACTTGGTATAGTTCTTTGCCAGGCACTCTGTGCCACTATCACTAATGACAGACCTTCAACACGCAACAAATCTGTGTTGGATCCAGGTGTTACTGCAAGTGGCTTGTGCTGAACAGAAAATCAGAACTGATTAACTGCTGGAACCATTAGGGTACTGAAATCAGTATTGGGTTAATCAGCTGATTAATGGATGATGGAAAATTAAGTTTTAGGATATGATCTAGTTACCAGTATAGGTAGTGCAGTGGCACCTCTAATGCTTTTTAGCTGACGAACATGTCCACCTACCCACTGCATATAGCAGAGAGTAGCTGCCTATGAGCACATGAGCTCTCTGAGTGTTTTCTGTTTAGCGGTGATTGAGGGAAGCTTTAAGGGAGTTAAAGCTGTTCAAAGAAGGCTCTGAAAAATCAGCGTCAGCATAGCAAGCAGCAGGAGTACAGGCAGAAAGGGACCTGGACCTCCTTCTGCAGTCAGAGAGTGCTTAAGTTCAGTATGTCTCAAGAAAGCCTACTCTCGGTGTACACAAGCATTCCCTCTTAACTCAAGGTGCATCCTTCTGGGTGAAAGTTGTAATAACTGTAGAGATAAAACAAGGAAGGGAACAGAACTTCACTTTTTTTAATAATGTACCTCAACCCAAGTGATTTGTTACAGTTGTGTTACGCTGTGTCTGTTGAAGCTGCTTAATACACAACTAAATGCAACCAAAGTTGCTGGGTTTAACCCAAGTGCTGTGGAAATCCTTCATCCCATTTCTCAAGCTACAGGATCTGATTAGGACAG
Source organism: Pygoscelis adeliae (assembly GCF_000699105.1). Taxonomy (NCBI): domain Eukaryota; kingdom Metazoa; phylum Chordata; class Aves; order Sphenisciformes; family Spheniscidae; genus Pygoscelis; species Pygoscelis adeliae. Next base: position 1,217,203 of record NW_008824896.1, on the reverse strand, counting down.
CAGCACCTATGACAGGTCACTGGAAGAGCTGCTATCTTCAGGTGCCTCTGTATTTCTCATTTAAGGCACGAAACACAGGAGTTCAGTTGGTTTCAGTGGACTGTAACAGTGCTCAGGGCCAGACTCAACTCGGATTAACACATGTGGAGGTCAGCTGTGCCTACTCACCCTTCTCTCTGGACAACCACAAACACTGCAGCACTAACAAACAAGCAAAACTGTCCAAAAGGTTTCTTTTATGAATTATAAGAGGAAGCAGCACTGGAATTTCCAATACGTTGTTGGTAACATTTTTGCTTTTATTGTCAGTTTGAGAATTTCAGTGTGACTTTAGTTGGATACTAGAGCTATTAGGCTTACCCGTACCTAACACACGTTATGTACTTAAAAAAATAACATGGCTTTAAAAGGTGGAAGAGTAAAGTCATTTTGAAAATAAAATAGTTTATAGCACTAAAGAGTCACAGTGCAATCAATGGTTTAATCAAACAACTACATTATATATATAATATTTAAAGAACATAAATATTCAGTAAATTCACTACAACATGAAAATAAAAGCTTCACATTCTCCCACGCTTTTTAAAGAACTGGGGACAAAGTGACAGACAGCTCCTAGACAGACTGCTCAGCTTCACAAACACCTCTCTTGCTTAAGGGACTGGACATTACCTTAGCTATCACAATGGGAAGGTATGCTGCAACTAATCTAGAAGTTTCCCCATAAATTTTAAAGCATTTATAATCACCATTCCCCCACCCCCCAGATGATTATATTTAGTGGGCATGCACTACTAGTCTATACAATGCAACATTTCACCAGAAAGTCATGAATAATATATTTCCTTAAAAACTGCCCCCTCTGTGTTTTGGGGCCTGAAAACTTCCGTTTCATGTCACAAAAAGGCAAGTCTTTCCAGTAAGAGAGAATAATTAAGTTACTCAAAGAAGCCTGTGCAGTTTTCACATCGGGATGAAGCTGATCTGAAACAGCAATCGGAATGGACATGTATTTACAAGTGCAAGGCTTGAAAGACGGAAGCGATGGAAGGGTACTTCCTTCCCGAGAGAATCCCCGAGCATCTGAATGCTTACGTACCACATGCCAAAAACAGTCTAACTACGGGCAAAACAAAGAAGGAGCAGTACCGTATGGTTTAAAGTATATTCTCACCTATCAGTCAGCAACATTTTTTGCTTCTAGCTTCAGGTGCAAACAGGTGAAGCCTTCATCGGCAAGTCTTACAGCAAAGGGAATCTCACAGTACCATCGCTTCCCTTAAGACAGAATGCTAATAGGTAAAGCAACCCCCCATTAAGTGACAGCAAGGTCCAGAGCGAGGGAAGAGGAGTTTAACATGCAAATGTACAGTAGCTACTGGACTTCACACAACAGCCTACTGCCAAGTTTTAAAACTTGAACCTAAATTTAAGACACTAAATGGTAAACTTTGTCAAGTACTAAAATTGTCTTCCAAAGTGCTAAGCCACATTTGTTAAAGCTATGGCAAAGGAAATAATTAAAAAAAAAAAAGGGGGGGGGGGTAAAATCTTCAAGCAGCTTATGGTTGAAGTTCTCCCTACTCAAACTGAAGCCCGGATAAGCTCACAGCTGGGGTGGCACGAATTCTATGAAGCAAAGCGTTTTGATGTTGCATTATGTCCATGTGCTGGAATTTTGGGGATTTGCTTTAAAAAAAGCTTTCTAGATAGTTCTTTGCAGAAGGTTCCGATACATTCACAATTAAAATCTGTTACTCTAGGGAACAGAGTAGGGCTGTAAAACTTCCAGAATATTTTGTTCAATTAAGCTTGTGAGGACAGGGTAACAGTGCAACAGGGGCCAGACAGGAAGCTGCAGTGTGCATCAAGACTGGCGTGTTCTACATGGGGAAGGAGTTACGGGTTTAGGTTGTTTGTGGGTTTTTTGACTGAAATATTCATTAAAAAGCAAACCAATCTCATGAATCACCTTGCACTGAAGTATTAAGCCTAGTAAACAGCAAGGTTTTAAAGTGTCAGTTTTCTCACTACAGCTCTATTTGTTCACAAGAAAATGACTAATAAATCTTTTCTAGGGAATCAGATGACCTCTAGCTGCAAGACCATCAGAAATCAATTGTCTACCAGTCTTTTATATGGATAACCATTAGCAAATTACAACATTTAACACATTCCTTGGCATATGTTACTATTGAATAGACTTACTTAGCCATCCAATGCTCAATACTTCACAGAGGCTACTATAACTGTGTCAAATGTATTAGAAATCCAGATTTACCTGGACAAAATTAAGACATTCCAAACCGGAACACTCATTTAGTTATCATGCATTAGGAACCAAAAAAGCATGTCAAACACTGGAATGCACTGGACGAGGTCATTTAGTCTCCTAGGGAAAAACCAAAAACCCGAAACAAAGACTAAATTCAATACAACCCAGAATACTGTCTAATCATATTAATAAGTATACTGAGAGAGCCTGAAGGCATCATGTGTATTGTCCATGAAGATAATGGTGGTGCCTTCTTTTAATATTAAAGAAGTCATAGCTATAAAAAAAGTTAGTCCCATCTCAGTTTTCCAGCACAGCTTATTTATGTTCCTTTGTTGGCGCATAGTACAGTTCCATGGGTTTGTTCACTTTCCAGTACTTCTCACTGACCAGTTCCAAGGAAAATGACCCATTTAATACCTAGAAGAGAACACCAAAACAGAAATGAAATCTGATGGCTTGCGCAGGTAGTACTGTAGCAACAGACAACTACTTAAATTGGAGGAATGTGCCAACTTAAAGAAGTCACTGATAATGTGGAACAAGATATTAGCTAACCACTCAGCATCAAAAAGCAACAATGCAAGCTATTCTGAACTCCTGCTGATCTCACTAAAACAGCACTGAAAAACACTTTTGCAAAGTGGAATAGTTGTAAATAAAGTGAACTCGAGTTTTTTCTCTTTCCTCTCTCTGCAAACAGAGGGAGTAGTAGATGTGTATTTACACCAGAAGCATCTCTGCTTTTGTCTTAAGGGACAATCTGTAGTCATGTTTGAAGCTGTTTGAGATAGACTTATTGCAAAGCATCTGCCCATCTCTTAACCAGAAGACTTACTTTACTCAGATAAATGCCCAAGTGTAAGACCAGGCTCAGAGTTCAACCTAATTGCGATATTGCCTTGTTGTTGTATCTGTATATTCTGAAGTCAGCAACTGGAAGGAGGGATTCTTCCCTAAGTGTAGTCACAGCTGTTTCATAGCGGAACATAAGAAGCCTACACAGAAGTGGAGAAACGCCACCACCTTACAACAGATGCTTCTTGGTGCTAGAGCTATCTGCTCTTGAAACAAGATTCTCAGATGAAGTAATATTCTTCCTCTTCAATTTTAACTGTAAAATAATGGCATAAGTCAGCTAGTAGTTGCTGGCATCACTGGATTTTTCCCAAGTAACTTATATGCCTCCTTTTCCACTAACCAAGCTTCTGCTGTATACATTTTCCTACAAAGGAATTGATCTTCTAAATAAACAGCCTGGTGCTATGAATTTTATCCCTAAGCCAACTCAGAAAAAGTCCAGCTGAGTGGATTTTAATCAAATCTGTATCAAAGATGTATTGATGTTCAGTTTTAGAGAGAAGTTCTGCTTACAGTGAACTGCCCATTGGCGGTAGCAATGTAAATGGTATACTGCTTCTCACTGGCCGTGTCAAGGTTCATCTGGTTTGATTCTCCTTTGCTACGAAGCTCCTCCAAAGCCAATCTCACAGCTAGGTACTTGGACAAGTGATCAACGGTGGCATTGCCTGAGGTCTTGATGTATCTGTGACAACAACCACAAAGATAATCAAAGACTTTTGAGTTGCAGATATGGGAAAAAGACATCTGGAACACCCCCAAATACTAAGCATCAAGTGTGAAAAGGCCTTTAAAGACGGTTCACAAACAAGAATATGAATTGCTTTCACCCAAGACATGCAAGGAGCTTACCAAATTATATTGTTCCAAAGTGCCCTTACATCTTTTTGACACTTGTCCCAGAGGCCCTCCTGCTCTTTGTAGAGAGAAGATAGCACTGCCCTGTCATCTGCTTGAAATGAAAAACCTAGTAACAGGTTGTCAAGGGGTTTTGAGAACTACTCACAAGTGCTGAAATCTTCTTAGCATAGATACAGTCTGAAGTGCTTGGACAGAACACTGTACGGTGCGAGAGCTATACACGCGACGCTCTCTGCACCTCGTTAAAGTTACTCTTCCATATTGTCTCACTATCTGTTCCACTTTAATTCTTCACGCAAGAATTAAAGGCTGACACAAGTGCTGCAGAGGCCTCTCCCAGAAGCTTAGCTTTCTCTTTGCCTTTCAGAACAACCCCCAGAACTCCCTTGCAATTCCAAACCAAAAAGAAAAGCTGGCTGAAACTTGTATTTATAGGCACTACAGAGGGATGTCTCATCAGGAGAGAAAGCCAGGAAGAGATCTGAGGAAACTCCACGAGACTGCTCATTGCTGTGATCCAAAATTTGCAGTCTGTGCTTGGACTGGATCATGAAAAAAATGCCAGGAAAAGCTTCCAGCCTATAAATACTGCTGACACAACGCTGCTCCGAAAACTGCTGACCCTTATGCAAGGTTTGTTTATTCCCAAAGACTCTTATAGTAAGTAGAAAGGGGCTGATATACCATCATCCTAGTGCCTACTGTAAACTACCATGCTAGAAACCCTTAAAAACACCTTTATTTCTGATCAAAGGCTTAAAACAGATTGTTACTGTATTCTTGGTAACAGTTGAGCAGCACCATCTACCTGACTTGCAATGGAAAGAGGGAA
>NW_008824896.1:1199345-1211939 GCF_000699105.1 Pygoscelis adeliae | reverse complement strand
AGGATGTGGTGTGACCGAGGTAAGTTGATTTTCAAAAGCCCCGAGGAGTGATAGAAAACAAAAGCAACAGAAAATAACAGCAGAATACATGAAGAGGAATAGAAGACATTTACCTCGTCTGTGCACTGTCATCATTTTCCATGAGGGTCGGATGAGGCCTGAAGACTAATTCAATTTCACTAGCACCATCCATTACAGGGTCTATTGCCACAGCTGTGTTGTTATTGTCCAGTTCTAGCCCAGAATCATCCGAAGTTTTGGTCCTCTTATTACTAGGCCCCGCTTCCTGATTGCTGTGTGTTGAGGCATTGCTACAGTGTGAACTGTCACCGTTATCTTCTGCTCCACTACCATTCTCAATCTGTTGTTTCTTGCCCCTCTGTAGCCTGATCAGAAAATAACGCTAAATATATGCTATATAAACGCTAATCCACATTCAGAATTCACCCAATGTACAGGCCCACAATGCTTGTACAACTCCTCCCTCTCCCAGTCTCCGTCGTGCCAGAAGTTAGACATAGGCACACACAAGCACTAAACGTTTCACAGATATTTAAAGTTAAAAAAAAAAAAAAATTCATTCTTTCTTTTAAAAAGATACTCATAGACAAGACCATGGATTTTTTCCTATCCCTCAAACACCTTTTAGACATGTTTTAAGATCATTTTTAACTTCATACAATTATTTTTATTTTTCAGGCAATTTCAGGCCATTATTTTCATCTAAATATGAATCCATACGTGATTAAAAATATAAATCACACCATGCTTCACCACAACATAAAGTTTGGGGCCTCTTTCCCAGCTGGCTCTCTTCAGTTTAAATGCACACCCAGAATTTCAATACTGTGTAAACACCATATATTCCAGCCTCGTGAATTAAGTTCCAATTAAAACCTATGTTCTAGCATTATGTGCATTTATTTGCACATAATGGTAATATGTTGGTACAGGATTCATTGTATTACACTTTATTATCTAAGTGTATTATTATCTAAGACATGATAGCCATAATTTGGTAAAGCTAAGCCGAAATCTGCTGTCTACATCAGGCTGCCACAGAAGTTGCAAGGAGTGATACAAAGGTTTCTATTAGTAGACGAGAGATTAAAAATTATTTTGGCAGACTTCAGAGGAGAGAAGAGGAATCTCAAGCTATACAGGGAGTGAGGACAGACGGTGTATTTTAGTGTTAAGGCAAACAAGGTTACACGTGGACAAATTACGTGGATTACATACCTGTTCATAGCCTGAATCTTTAATCCTTCCTCAATGCTGTGACTTAAAGCTTGCTGGTTATTGTGCTTGCTGATTCTTGCTAGCACTCTCTCCTGATGAGCTTCATATTCATCTCGGCTTGGATAAATTTTACTGATGAGAGCATCAAAATTGGGATCTGGTCTCAGTGATCTTTTTGAAACTAGCTTTTTACGACATGTGGGACATTCTTTGTTGCTGGACATGAACAAGAAGGAAGAAAACAATACTAACTCTCCAGCAATAACAAAAGTCTGCCCTAATGCTGCAATTCTTAGTCAAATTGCTCAGCAAGACTCAATATTTATAGTAAATCTGGAATGGGGCTTCTATCTTTTGACAGATCAGGTAGTTCCAGATATTTAAACAAAAACCCCCAAACATACTTTAAAAAAAAAAAAAAAAAGAAGCAGGGAGATGTATGTTTGAGCAACCTCTATTTAGACTGAAGAGTTCAAAAGTTCCACTCTGCAAAACGGTTCTTCCCTTAACCCTCGTGATGGATTTTCACCTAGAAAAAATGCATGTCTAGTGGGAATTATATTAAAGCATAGTCTTCCTAGCACTCACGGGACAAAACAGAGATTAAGGAACCTATTCTGAACCTATTAAGGAACCTATTAGTTCAAGCACTAATTACTGGAAAAACTGAAACAGTCTTGTCCTTCCTACCATTTTGTTCTCGTTTAACTAAAATGTCAGGTTCACACAATTTTTTTCCTGTCATAGGAAGAGGGCCTCAATAGCTGAAACCCCAGTGTCTTTACTCCTGATGGTTTTCTTGTTTCCCTCTAATGTATTTTTGCTAATTACTCATGAGAATTTACACAGGCACAGCAAATTAAGTGTGACCTCTGAACACAGGTAATTGCCATTATCAGAAATAGATACATCATTGACTTAATTGCTGTTGGTTACCTTAGAATTCTATTGCTTTTAGGAAAATATGAACTTGTAACTGAAGGATACAAGAAAAATTATTTGTACTTTAGCACAGGTTGTTTCAGTAGCGAAGCTTGGAAGCAGGACTACTGCGGAAAGGCCACACAATTTGCAATTTATTATTAGGAAAAGGAAGAATAAGGGAAATGAGACTCATTTTTGTAAGTAATGTAGTGTTTTGGGTTTTTTTCCAATCCAGTAGCAGCAAAACAAAAAGAGAAGAGAAAAGAGGTTTTCAACTGCTTGCAGGAAAGTTAGTTATGGGATGATTTTTCATGAGAGGAAAAAAACAGATCTGGCCTGCCACAGATGGCTGAACACACAAGAATGAAATATGAAAGGTGTGCTACACTTTCAGAATCTTGCAGTGCACAGGCACGTAACTTCCACATTGACACCCAGGACTTAAAGGCTTGATCACATTTTAATCTTAAGTGAAATCCCTTTTCCCTGTAATAATATTTACGTACCCACTCCTGAGGGCTGTAATGATACAGTCAGCACAGAAGCGATGCAAACATTCTTTTGTCGTCATCGTGTTTTTTAACATATCCAAACAGATGGGACACATCAGTTCACTGTGCAGGCTCCTCGGTGACACCACTATTTCCAAGCCATCAGTGATTGCTTCCTAGTGTAAAATAAAGTAAAAGTTCTTTAATGGAATTAGTAACTTCCTCACAGAGATTTTCCTCTCAGCATGTTTTACTATTCTTTTAAAGAGAAACACAGTAAAAAGACAAAACAAGACACATACACAACCACAAAAACACAGACGCAGCTAAAGGAAGGAAAAAAGAAATAAAGATCAAGCATCGGGTTATATTTCTAATATTGTAATACAGCTTTTGTTTTGGGAGGATTTTTTTAACACATACTATCATTTAAAATAGGCAGTTAGCACTCCTAAAGGAAAAAAGAAAATCTTAAACATCAAGCTTCAAGTTCTAAAAAGTATAAAAAAAAGCCTTGCCATAAAGGCCAGCTCTTTAACACGCATTACCTGAGGCGTTCTTTGCAGTTCGTACAAACTGAGCTCCCATGTTTTGCTTAAAGGTTGCGTCCCGTTCGTCTGCACGGCTTGAGACATGGCTGGGAAGGAAAAGAGAAACAAGTTGCATGCTCAGGAACAAGGAGCCAGCTCCCTCTCCCGAGCCAGCTTCTCTGGCAAGTGAGGCGTCCCTGCGCCCATAGAGACACAGCTGTGTCTGTGCCAACAAAGCAGAAGTACAGGGGCAACGCTTGTTCATCCAAGTACCAGGCTCCACTGTGTTACACACGGATAATCCCATGCACTGTACTGCTCCAGAAAGACTGAGGGAGTCAGTCAGTCAGCCATGAACACTTTGCAAAAATCAATTAAGGTTGTTAGACAGAAGTGACATAGAACCGAAGGCCATAAAACTTTGGCTGTGTGGTGCAAAAGCTGCAAATGCCACCTGATGTGGAAAACACTCATAAAACATCCACTTACAAACGTGCATACGGGTCAAGTAGGGTCTACTTCCTAACCAAGTCGAAGGTCAAAATTATACACACACACAGAAAACTAGCTAAACAAGTTCACTGGAAGCACGCTATAATGCCTTTCTTTTTCCTCCTGAAAATGCATCACTAGGAGCTTCCAGTCAGAAGTTTGGAGAATACTGAAAGATCAAGTAAAACCTAGTCACTGGGTAATTTCAATCAGGAGGTCCGGTCTTCCTGTACTTCAGTGGATGTGCACCTAACTTGCAATGACATTGGGGGAGAGGGGAAGGGGGGGAAGTCAGAAGTTTTTATGTTTCAGAAACCCAAATCATACACACATTATCAGGGTTTTGCTCATTTTTTGTATCAGTACTGGTAGACAAGCATTCCTGGAAACAGACAGGGCTAAAAATAATTGCACTCGACAGACAACTGATACACTCCACAACCACTGCTGCAGAATTTGCTTACAGGCAAAGGCACACATGACCTTTTAATTAAAAAAAAAAAAAACCCAAAACCAAAACAACCCCCAACCAAAACACACCACACACATAAATAAAACAAACACCAAAAAAAAAAAAATTTACACAGATAAACTGTAATGCTTTCCCATCAAAATTTTGAGATTATTGTATGAGATGAGGCAAAACTACCACACATGGTCACTGCAGACATGTGAAAGAAAGTCAGGTCAAAACAACTGAAGAAAAAGATGTTTCTGAACAGAAAATATTTTCACACTGGGGAAGAGGGGGCAATCCTCCCCATCTCTCAAAAAATGCCTGCCTTGAAGCAGGAAAACTTACCCCAGACTGTGTGGTATGTTTAAAAAAGTAAATGTAACCATGTAAGAGGCAAGATTGCAGTTGCAGACATTTCTACTAGGTGGAAAAAGCAGAAGTGCTTTCTTCCTTTCTTTTATAAACCTTTTTTAAAATCTAGGTTTGTATTTCCAGACCCTTCAAATCAACAGCCAAATGCAGATTCTGTTGGCATTTACCAGGTACATTATAATCCAGTTTCCAATTCATCAAGTTCTAGATGAAAAGGGTCAACCTCTCTGGAGAACAAGTTATGTTATAAGCTTGTTGAGGTAAAAGTGAGAGAAGCAGTGCAGCAAAGATTATTGTATCTACTTTTATCCAGGCACAGAAATTAAGTTTTCCCACTTTATGAAAAAAGGAAGGGGGGGAAAAAAAGGCCTGACATGAAGTAGCCATGTCCACTATTATGTCTAATAAGTAGCAAGGGTCTGAAGAGGTATCAAAAGAAATAATTAGGAGATGACAGACCGTCAACTCCAATTTTTACTATATAAATATTGTGCCCTAAAAATACAGTTTACTTGTCACAAAGGACATGTTCCTCTGTGCAGAATAGAAAAGATGTCCAGTTAGGACCTCACCTCCCCATTAAAAGTGACAAGCCACCATGACCCAGCTGCAGACTGTCAGCTCCCAGTTTGGCCAAGCATTGGACTGTCCTGACAGGATTCCGGGCATTTTATTTAAATTATTCAGAGGTATGAATTTAATGATGGTATTGAGTGACACATCTCAGCAAAGAAGCAATGTTGGAAGGAAACAGTATTTCTCTGTGTTCTAATTTCCACTATTATTTAAGGTAATTCCAGGCGTACAGGAAGTCGAGTCCTTCGGGGTAAGGATTTTTGTTATGTGTTGTTGCCAGTCAGTTGTTCTAACAGAAGCCCAAGATTATTATTCCGTGTTTGCACTGGATACTACTCGAGTGCTTTTAAATCTGACGCATTTAATTCACTATCATTTCAACTACTCAAAGAAATTCATGAAGCTGCTAATCATTCACACCCTTCCCAAAATCTGCTGACGCATACAGTCAGACTGCAGCAGATTAAGACACCAAAGTCCCAGTAAATCCAGCCTCTCTTAACAGAGAAGCCTGCTCCCAACATTAGGCAGCTCAATCACAGTGAAGAGCCCATCTAAGTAGCCCCATAGTAAAAGAGATCATTGCATGCACAAGTAGTATCTTGCCTAAACTTGCCTGCTTTCACTGGCTAACACAGAACAGCAGCTCTCTGGGTGCCACTGTCAGCAAACCTATCAATCTGGAGAACAAGTGTATTAACACTATCATTTATATTGCAGCCTTGCCTACAAGCCCGCGGCTACACTGCAGAAGACACGATACAAGTGTCATGATAAATAATTGACCTCCTTTATTCTAAAAGCTGCTAGTCTGAGATGCTGAGTGCTTCTTTCTCACCCTAAGGTCTGCAGTGATAGCACTTTCAAATTTTAAGAGGAAAAACACTGGCCTTAAAGCCAGCTGAAAGCTGGAGAGATACACATAGTCCACTTTATCACTAGCAAACACCTCCTCTGCCTGTGGTATGTATGAAGTTGAAATCTGAGGAACAGTGGAAACACAGTCAATTCAAACATGCTGAAAAGTCGCCCCCACCCCCCCCCCCCCCAAAAAAAAAAACACCACCAAAAAAACCCCAGTCACATTAAACTGCATGGAGTCTTCCATCTAATTGAAGATCAATAAATAAGCCTCCTTAGTTTTGTTCCTGTTCCCCTACAGTTTCCAGGTCTGTATTGGGCCTGAAAAATGCATGTGAATGAGGTTTGCCTTCTCTTCCTTATGACGTTGTTGGACATCAGATTGGATTATGTTTCTTCACACTGCTGAAATCTAACACAGCCACATCAACAGCTGGCACCAGTATCAAAGATCAAACTCCACAATCAGGAGAGGCATTTCGACCTAAAATTGCACTGACCATGTAATAGCCACCAAGTATCAATTAGCAGTCTCAAAATCATAACCAGGGAACCATTTCTTTAGATGTTCTCATCAACAACTGTTCTTCTCCATTCGCTTGGGGAACAGAGGTAGGAAAAACCTCTACAGTTAGCTGACTTGAAAGTCAAGCTTTACAACCAAGGAGGAGGAGATTGCACTGGCCCCTTGCTCTCAGGTTTAACAGCAAATAGTCAGGCAACTATGCTGACATCTGTTTTAAGTAAGCAAGTACTCTTTAGAGGCAGTCATTTTCAAAGCACATCCCAAACAGCACTGTTTAGTTTATTTTCAGGTGTCATTTAATCTGTTGGTCTCCAGTAGAAAAAACCTAACCAGCAAGACACAACTGGACTGGACTCCACCATTCTCTATGTTCTTGTGCTGGCTGTGGAGCTGAATTGCTGTGGACAGACCATCTCCAGCTCTCCTTGCCTGGCACGAAGGTGAATCCGACAGAAGGGCTTTTTCCAGCTGTTCTGACAGTGCCAAGACATTCACAGCCTGCAACAGTAAGACAGAGATTACTCCTCAGTTCAGTTTTCTTTTAAGACTGTCCACCACTACTAGATTTGAAGCAGGCATCTGCTAAAAGAAATCCTGAATGATACAGGCCAGACTAGCTGATTCTTTCTAAAGCTACAAAATTAGGAAAAGTCTTTCATGAGCCAAAGAAAGATTTTTCTTCTGTTGTTGACACTTTGTTCAGAGTTATAAAGTGGAAAGTTTCTAGACAGAAGGAACAACAGACTTTTTATTAACTACTACTGGCAAGGGGAGAAAAGATACAGAATAAATATAAAACCTCACATTTACTCTTCAGTCTTGAAATTTATTCCACCAAAATCTCACATTCTTAAGTTGGATCTTCACTGACATAGTTCACTATTCCTCTGCATCCCTTTCAGCATTTTTTTTTTTAAAGTCTTGCGTAACAATTTTCTCACGCTCATTTTTCCAACTCAAAATATGAAGCAGATTTCATCACAACAATATCTACTTAAGTTTTCAGCTATTCAACATTTCAGATCTTTTCCACTTTATAAACGAAGAAGACGAGATCTCTTCTTCACAGGTTGCAGGTTTTAGCATTGGGAACAATGTGAAGTCAGATACCCTCTGTGAGCCTTTTTTCATCATTAAGTTTTTGAAACAACTTCTAACACATCACGCCTTTATACTTTTTATCATTTTTTACCTTTATGACTTATCTACATCCTTTGGATATAAGAGGAAAGCAATCAGTCACACAACAGGGCAGTATGAAGGGGAGAAGCCACATTCCTATAGGCAGATCAAACACCTTTCTCTTGAAGCCACTAACAAGTACTAGCTGTTGTGATTTATGCTATAGCCAGAGGGCCACTCCTGTCAGTCATTAAAAAAAAAAACAAAACTAACCAATATTATAAGGACACCTGCAATCCTTCAGACTGACTCAGTCTTCAAGCAGAGTAGAACTCTTAAGCACAAACTTGGCAATTACAGAGTATGCACATCTGTCACTATCAAAGCAAGAGCTAACTGATATAACCAAAAGAATGTATTACAAATCTGAGAACCAGAAATGCTATGGATCTCTTCAGGTTCTTAAAAAAGGGAAACAAGCAACATTTACTATCTAGTCATAAAACTTGCTTAGTTGCTTCATGTCTTTTATAGAAGAAAACTGGAAGATGAAAAGGGAGGTTGCTAAAGATTATCAGAATATGTCAAATTTTGATTTCTTTGTACCCAGGACGTTTCTCAGTTCTCCACATTGCCAGAACATTAAAAACAAAAGAAAACAAAACCCACCTGTGCTGTTCTTAAGGAGCTTCAGAAACTTCTGATGGATTTTATATAACCAAACTCTATGCACAAGTTGAATAGCTCCCTAACTGGAGCTGGGATGAGCCTGCCGGCTTCAATAAAAAGTACCGCATCACTTCATTTGAAAGACTTGCTATTTAAGCCTGATTTCCTTGGAAAACAGGGCTTACGCAATCTTGCTCTTTGTGCTCATCCATCTGTAGACTATTTTCCAAAACAAATTTGAAGACAAACGGCTGGGGTTTAAAAACATAACAACAAAATAAGTCTTGTTCCTGAAGCGCTGGAAAACAGAGTTATAGGAAAAAATAACAGTATGAAAGACCCCATCAGAAAAGCCCCTCTGATCTCCTGCCTGCTTACTGACCCGAGAATTTATGCCAGAGTCTCCTTCCAAAGTACTTGGAAAAAACTCCAGCAGAGGAACATCCGCACTTGTCACACACCACATCCACTTTACAAGCTTTTATACTGAAATACGCTTAATGATTTGCTCAAATATAGTCGTGAGTCACAGGAGGTTGGGCATTCAGGTATCCCATTCCTGAACCTGTCCAGTAAAAATAAAATCCAACTGGCAACAAGTACACTTCAGGCCACTCAGAGCTGCGGGCAGACAGGCTGTTCTGGCTAGAAGGCAGCCAAAGGAAGAGCTCGGCAGCAGCGTGTCACTGCTCCTGCTCTTCCCTGCTTTACCTTTTCAGAGGTTTACCACCCTTAGATTCACCAACTTACAATCGCTCCTTAGTATTCCTTCTCAAAATTTGTCTTCTGTGAAAATTTAAGATTTCCTTACCTCTAGCTTGGAACTAACCTTGATGGTGGTCCTACTTTAACCAGGGAGCGCGGGACATTCTACCGGATGGCATCCAAAGATCCCCCAGAACCTGAATTATTTTCCAAAACACTTCACAGTCCCTCTTTTAGCCCAGGCAAAGGCTAAAGAGCAACTGCACACATGGTAGTGTCAGCACACCTTGAGATCAGAGAAAGGGTGGAATGGTGCCAAGCAGCTGGAAGAGATAACCCACAAACCCAGCTCAGGTGTGGCCATAACCATACCAGCTGCTATTTAACTCAAAACAGTGTACTGATCTCTGACACCTTCATGAAAAAACACTTTTGAGGGGAAAAAAAAAAAATGCATCAGGCTCTTTAAAAAAAAAAATAATACACACATTTTTACACAGTATTAAATCCTTAGAAATCAACTGATTTTTGTTCCAAGTTTTAAAAGGTAAATATTTAGACTTAAAACAGTAAGAGTTAGACCTCTATTTGGTATGCCAAGTTCAACAGCACCTTCAACCATTCCCATTTTTTTTTTTCCAAAGGATTAGTTCTTTTAAAAACAGGTATCATAGTGCAGTTACTTTGGAAACTTAACAGGATTATAGTTTTATGTTTTACTCTCTCAGATACTGTAACTAGTATTAGGGACAAATTGCATGTTTTGACAAAGTATTCAATTCAATCATTCATTTCAATTTATTCAATTAAAGCATTCTGAAATTTAAGTTTTTCTGCCTTTACTTTCTGGCTAAGAGCTTGATTTGAAAAAAAATCCTGGAAAGACATTATTTGAAGGAATTAATCTTCACTGCAGTTCACTGGCAGCGCAGATTGCTTTACATTCAGTTGTAATCTAGGACAACTAGTACTAGATTACAATCTAGTACTTTTAGCATTCACTCTTAAGTTTTTTTCATCTCTGAATCTCAAATCCCTGGGAGACAGCCAAATCAGGTTCTGGCCTGGAGCTCATTTTGTTCCCAGCTCTGAAATTAACTGCTCGATGATCCTGAACAAGTATGTCACTGCATTTGTCTGTGCCCCCCCTTCCTCTTCTGCTTGTTTACTCATATTGTCACCACTCTTCACACTGTCTCTTGCTATGTTTCTATTGCACTCACTATATTTATATACTGACCTCAAAAGGGGATAAGCTCAAGAGAGGAATGTCTTACTAAAGTGGTTTTAGTTCATTCAGCTATCAGTCCTTGTCCTCCTGATATCAAGTTCAGTGTCACAATGGCCCTTACTGGGAAGGTTTTCATTTCTTTATTTTTCTTTATATATATATTTTTATATTATATTTTTTTATATTATATAAATATATTTTATATATATATTCTTTATATTTGCAAATTGAATTCAGTGTTGTATTAGCCACGTGTACAGTCATCTCTTGACACAATCAGTCGTGATCTATGATAAGAAATTCAAGCTCATCGAATCATGTTCAGAGTTGCAATCAAAACACAGCGCCTCTGTAGTGCAGCTCACCTCCAATGTGCAAGGTTTCAAGTTGTCAGTCTTGCAGACATGTAAGAGATAAGATATGATTTGGTATCCATCATAATCTCTTACAGTCATTAAAACTCTATTTAAAAATCTTTAGGAGCTTGTGCTGTGGACTCATACCATGAGCCAGACATAAAGCAACAATTACGTAAGCTACCAAAACCAAAATGAGAAAGTATTTGCCATGACAAAAGGCATATGCACAGACAGAATAAACTGTTAAGTGTCGAGCAGTAAAATTCATAGGGGAAACTAATTCTATACTGAAAGCATAAAGCTACAGCAAAAGGATCACTAATAAAAGGTCATTTCAGAGAGGCTGTGGAATGTCGACTCTTGGAGACAGTCACATTCAACCGGATGTAGTAGTGAACAACCTGATCTAATCGGCCTTGCTTTTACCAGGAGGTTGTATTAGATGATCTCTGGAGGTCTCTTCCAACCCAAGTTTTTCTAATTATGGGGTTATCTCACTATCAGAGACATTTATACTTAGTTTTGCTGTATAGAAAGTGACCCAGCCAAGAAAAGCCAACAGCAACTAACACTAATCAGCCAGTAGAGCATTGCCATAATGAAAAGCTGAAGAAACCTGAACAGGACCTTCTACTCCACACCTGCATACACGCACCTTTTACAATCTATGTGGCTGAATACGATTATATGAACATCCTCCTTACCCACAAAAGAAACATCAGAAGGCTTTTTTGGGACTACAGTGACCACTAGCTTTATACAAAGTAGAATCCATTTGTTTGAACTGCGTGAAAACAGCAACAAGAGAATTGGGCCTTCAGACACCTAGCATGTTATAAAAAATACCCAGCAAGTCTGCTTAAGATGGGAGTTTCCTCTGTAAACACATGATATAACAACATATTTAAGAAAAAGAACACTTTCTTTAAATATCTTCTGAGAACTTGTGAAATCAGCAGTAAAATTTGCAGCTAGGTATTTTTGGCTAAACTGGAAAATTAACAAATAAGCCCCAAAACACCTTACAAATGTTTTCTGAGAATATAGTTTCTCTCTCCTGTACGTATATTTAAATTGGCCAACAGCAAGCAAAAATGCCTTTGGTTTTGACCATCTACTGAAAAGCGGGCCTCTTCTGAGCTGAAGGTATCTGCCCAAATTTAACATTTGTAGCTGTTAGAATAGAGCTGTAAATGGTGACGGATTAGTAGTCAATCTGCAAATTCGTGAGGATCAGATATAAATTACAAAACATATGTTATCAAGTGAATAGTTTCAGCTACTATCACAGAACGCCTGAAAGTATACTCACAGGCTAATTTCAAAATTATTACCAAACACTTTATCAGTTAATAATCTATAGTAACGTAAGTCAGCTCCTTTGTAAATGCCTACTACATTTAAAAATGAGTGGTTAGCAACGCTTACACAAAGCCAGTGTTTAAAATACTTTTGTACACATTAACTAGAAGTCTATCATCTGCAAAGCACAATCAAAGCCAATTAAAATACTATTAAAGATGCCAAATTAATAAAAACTGTGAAGCTGAAACTTCAAATAGCAATTACATGCTCCAGAAGTCAAATCTGATAACAAATAATGAGTACTTACACCATGCTTTCCACCCTTAAGATGTATCAGCTTGCAAACAAACAACGTCCTTGCACTCCATTTGTGGGGTAGAAACACTGAATTAGAGAAAAATGAGGGAGAAGAGACATAGCTACAGCTCATTACATGCTCCATGAAAGAGATGAAAACAGCACACCAGCAACTCCAGGGGCAACAGCGCTGCTGGGAAATAAGAAAGCAATCAGATTCTTGTCAGGGCATCATCCTTGGATCTTTAACTGGGCTTTGGTAGTGCGTGTTTAAAACGATCTGCATCATTACAACCCTAACCACCACCTTCACTCCCCCAAAACCCTCACAAATGCCAGCACAGTCCTCCCCCAACTCCTTCCCAAACACCACAAGGAAAGGCACTGTTACCCCTACGTCCCCCCGTGATCACCCAAAGCCTTCAGAGCACTGCAGGA
>NW_008824896.1:1191615-1199314 GCF_000699105.1 Pygoscelis adeliae | reverse complement strand
TTCCACCTCTCTCCAAACCTACTGCAAGAGCAAAGATCGTGTCAACCCAGAGAGAAACCCCCATCTACCTCCACTGCAGATTTGACTGCTGGCCTTACACTCTTCCCTGGACAACTGAATAACGGTACAAAGACCACATTTATGATTGCTTGAAGGCTAACATTATAACCCATACCTTAGGAAAACTATTAGCCACAAGGCACTCACATAGCTAAGTATCCTCTCTCCTTTCTTCCCAGATCCATTTTTAAGGGATTCTGTATTTCGTTCTTAAAAAGCAAACCTGGAAACCTGTTTTTGAGCTAAACAAAAGAAACAGAAACTAAGTCTGAAAAAAAATGTATGAACATAAAGAACGGCTGGACTATCCTGAGGCCACATATCACCATAAATGATGATGTATATTAATGCAAGCAATCTGACTGTGGTGCACATTACAGTCGATGTTTAATGTGATGAAACAACTTAAAGCAGGTCTACCCTTTCACTGCTTCAAGTCACTCCAATTTCAGGTACACTTGAAGGATAGCGTGATACACACCGAGTAAGAAATAGACACAATGTGATAACCATCCTGACAATCCCATTTTAACAATGTCTGCATCTGGTTCCTTGCCATCCTATCTTCCTACTTCATTTACAGAAGTAAATGAAGAAATTAACATTCAAATGTTTTGATCAATTATATCAATATAGCCCCACTATGGCTGAGAAAACAATTTAACTATAATAAAACCAGAAAATATATTAATATGAAAACACAAATTGTACTTTCAGATGGGTACATCCAACTCCCACTGACTGTTAGATAACTGATTGACTGGCACAATGAAGAAATTACTAATACAATAAAATTATTTGTACATACATGAGTGCCAGATGTTTCCCACACTCAAGGTTGTGCCAAGTTCTAAATTTAAGATATAAATCCAGCCTGTTCTGTATGAAAAAATAACATATTCTCCTTTTCTTTATAGTATTGTGTCACCAGAATGCGTATTAGAAGTTATAAGTATGCATTTCTACAAGCTGCTTGAAAGCACATCATCTTTAAGACAGTTTGTCAGATTCTCTCATTTGCCACTTAAAATCCAGTCTAGATTTCTCAAAATGTGAAACTCATTGAAATCCATTGTAAAGACCACCCTAGAAAGATTCACACTTTTTCCTCTCATCCCATTACTTTCAATAACAAAGCTTTTCACCTAGAAGAGACTTGACTACATAAGAAGTTATTTTATGAACGTCAGCAGTGGAAGTACATAAAGATTAGGGAAGCTGTGTTTATTCCCAAAGTAAGTATTATAAAGCTCTTCATTTTCAGATGGTCAAAGTGAGAAACCCAAAGTTTGTCAGCCTATAAAGTGCAACTAGCAAAGAGAGACAACCTCATTTCCGTCCTAGAGTGCTAGCAGCCGGGGGAGGGGGGGGGGGGGGGGGGGGGGTAAGAAAAAAGAAAAAAGTTGTATAATTAATTCAAGACCACAGACTCAAAAATGTCCCAAAGCAGCCAATAAAACTGAGGAATGCAGAGGAACCTGACGCACAGGCGCAGTTTAACAGCCTTCACAGTCGATAACACTACAGACATTTTCCCAACATGATTGTCCCTCTCAATCACACTAGGTCTGAGAATTTAGTTTTCCTGATAACTAGTCCCAAACTCCCATTTTCCCCCAACCTGCCCCATAAACTTAACAGGCATTTCTCTTCAACATAAAAAAAATCCTTCCTTGAAAACCAAGTAACAACACCTAAAGCTGTGATTATGAAACGTCCAGTAGGCTACCGGACAGATGACATCTGACAAAGGGGAAAAAAATAGTATTGGCATTTCTGAAACACACTAGCTTGCTAGCACACGGTCTTTTACAGTTTCTTCACTGTATTTATTCTCCTAAGGAAGAATGATGAATCGATCCATAGAGTATGGCAGCATTTCCAATCTGGCTGTCAAGCTGCTCATCCTGGCCTTTAGAAACATTTGTGCTGTGACCTCATACAAACCATCTGCTGTACACATGTACACCTATGGAAGAATTCAATGAATCTAACGCTAATAGAAGTGACCAAAGAGAGATAATCCTCCCGTTTTAGATGTCAAGAG
This sequence comes from Pygoscelis adeliae, assembly GCF_000699105.1. Lineage (NCBI taxonomy): Eukaryota > Metazoa > Chordata > Aves > Sphenisciformes > Spheniscidae > Pygoscelis > Pygoscelis adeliae. Next base: position 1,197,207 of record NW_008824896.1, on the reverse strand, counting down.
CATTAAGAAAAAAAAAGTATCAAATTAAACTTTGGATCATACTCAAGGCTGTTTTATCACAGTGTTAAGAACAGTCACGTACTTTTGGACATGACAGAAGTATGTGATTTTTAAGTTGGTGCTTCTCTGTATATTTATAGTAGTAAAGTACAATAGCATGCAAGCACTATATGTCCATGTACATTGCTCTTATGTAGATGATGCTCAAATACCAGTTTATTCTAATGGGTTCTATATTCCCTCCTAGGGGCATCAGTGGCCTTTTCATACTGCCTCCTGGATCACTCCATTGCTGTCGAAAACCTCAGTCCCTAGTGTTCAACTTATTTACAGTTCTGTGTCATACCCTCTTGGACATCTCCTGAGCTACAAAAACTGGAACACACAAAATTATCACAACATTTGCAGAGAGCTCTCTCTATATCATGTTAGTTGCCTCCAGATAGTCCAGAATTCACCCATCTTCCTCTAGCTGTCATACCTGCAAATGCTCAAACTCATCACATTTCAAAATCAGGCTATTCCTAAACTAAAAAGCTTGGATTTTTTTTTTTATCTTGGAGGGATTAAGTAAAAAAATTTTCACGTTTTGGTACCAAAAAAAAAAAGCAAACATTTCCCGCTGTTCTAATGCAACAGGTAGTTAGATTTTTTTTTTCCTTAGCTTTAATGATTAAAATAAAAGGTACTTACCCTTTACATACCATTTACATGTTGTCCAAAGTCAGTACTAAAATACGATACAACATTAATGCCTTCTGCCAGGAGTGAAAACAAAACTGTTACAGGAACAGTACCTTTTCACTCTTGATGTAGGCCAATAGATCAGGCAAGCACTTGACCTCAAATGTGCCAAAGACCTTCGCCAACAATCCATATAAAAAGGAAAACAGCCATTACCAAGCCATAATTTAGCCGTGTGAAGTAACAATATCAAGCAGAACTCTGGGGGGAGTGAATAGAATTGCGATTTTCTCTGTTACTTGTTAAATTTTATGCAAAGTTTCTCGTATTATGAAGCACACTACTATATACTGTGTGTATGACTACCCAGGTGAGTTTCAAAAATGAAGTTCTTAAGCTCTTAGAGTTAAATGAACCTTAGACTTCAGAATTAATAACCAGCTGTGAAGAAGAAAGGCAAAAATGCCTTTCTAAAATCCTGCCTAAAATTCATGTCAGTGCTGTATCAGATCAGAGTAGGAGGGATAAAGGATTGAAAATTTTTGGGAGCAAACAAAAGTAAACTCCAGAAAAGTTGAATCTGTCACAGCAACTAAATACATACAAACAGGCCAGGAATTATACATGTTGCCTTAGGATATTTTTAACCAGACTTTCTTTTTTAAATTAATTGTCTAGTATCACATTTATAGTGCACTGGACCTCACAGTCTGCAGTAAAAGACTGCATCTCCATGGAAGTGACTGTATCAAAATACCATGTACCCTGCTATTGTGCAGCGTACCCCCTTGCCACGGAATTATGCTTCTGAACCACTGTTTTTGTTTTTACAGTACTTTCTAACCCTCACAGCACTGCTGGCACATTTTTTGAGGCTAACCAATTTCTTGCTGTCTCCCTGAAATAACAGCTGCTGAAAGCAAGAACTGACCGCTCCAATCAATAAGGTTAAATTAGATGATTTCAATACCCCTGTTCTTAGCCTTTTAGTTTGCCATATATTTTAATAGAAATCCTATGAACATACTTGCACTACAATTCAAATGATCCTTCCCATCTCCACAAATGCTGTTACTAGTTTGGCAGCAAAGGTTAGGTCTCTAGAAAACTAGTCTTCTACTTTCAGTTTTTACATTGGGAATGTGGAGAAATGCAGTCCTTGACTGATGACTGTGCTGGTAGACATAATTTCTGTAGCTACAGTTACACCAGAAGAAAAAACCCGCAGCTGTTTTTTACCCAACAGCTCAACCCACTTTTGGCGGTGATAATAAAACACACTGATTCAATTTCACCTTCACAACTTCGCAGTTTTAATACAACACTGTGCTCACCCAGATTAAAAAAAAAAAAAAGCCTTCTGCCAGAGGTATGCGTAGTCACGGCTTCCAGGTTCCTTCCTGACAGTTGTGGTGGTCTCAGGCACTGCCAACATCAAAACCTGCACCCTGTTCAATTGCAAACATGAGGATAACTTTAACAGGATCTTAATAAACAGCAGCTACAGAATTGATACATTACTTCCATAGTTAATTTGTTAGAGTGCTCTTCAGGGTTGTACCTCCTGCTCCCCCACTGCAATGCGGTGGCTGTTCCAGCCTTCAGGTGCCCCTCCTGAGCCCACAGCAGAACAACTCACTCACCATCCAGTTGCTGAGACAGTGTAAAACTGAAGGCATGTAGAAATTACCACGCTAGACCCTGAACTGCAATGCTTTAGGAGCCAGCACAGATCTGCTTCCACTTCCACTGGGAAACCAACATGGGTTTGTTATTTTTCATTCCACCAGCAGAAAATATGAAAGCCTGCTCATCAGCTCCTTGGACTACTGCTTTGGCTGCTTTGTTACGGTGCTACAGGATCCAAGATGCTTATAAGCAAGTTTTAAGAAAAATTGTAGAAGCTCAAGCCAAATATACTGTAAATCAGGTGTACTGCTGTCCCCGGACTACTGGGATCACATCAAGTGAACCACTTTGTTATCCTTCTCTTCAGCATACAACATACCTACTATCCATCACATTTATTAATATAAATGGCAGTAAGCAGTAGTATTCTAATGAGTTTATATTGTGGGAGAAGTTCTGAGAATATCAGATCAAGAAATATGCTTGGTTTTCAGTTTTTCTAGAGCTATGTTAGATAGCCACAAAAAATTTCTCAACCAGTTATCTTAGTAAAGCTATCTTTTATCTTACCAGTTATCATAGTAAAGCTAGCCACAACCAATAGTGATATAATTTTCTTAATGAGAACAAAAGACGGATTGGTTATTAATAAACAGAAAATAAACTCCCCCACAACACTTGAGAGACAAAAAGAAAGACTCAAGTCATTTTATGTATGAGTGACTTGATAGCTACAATAAATATATAGAAACAAAATTGTTAATTTGGCAACCAGATAGCTTTCATCTGAAGCTGGGTGACAGCTAAGAACAATTTGTGTTTTAAGGACTCTCAAATAAAACTGTACATTTTGTAAACAGTATTGCAGGAGCAATACTTACACAGTTTAAACCCAGTAATCATCCAAAATAGTTTAATTTTATCCCTGAGTAGTAAAGAATGGATTAGGTTTTTAATTAGTTAGCAAAATACTACTGCTAACTCCCAGCTGTTTGCAAGAGAGCTCCACGATCCAGAAGTGGGGGGAAGGCAGACGGGGATAATTCCTGAAATACTTCTCCACTGCAACAAATCTAAACAGCTCCATAATACCAAACACTGCTCATTCCTCAGAAAATTAAGAATTTAAGGTCAGCTTCAAAGGCCAGTTATTTTCACCAACAAGCAGAACCAAGTTTAGGCTCAACAATATCCCTTCTCCAATCTCTTTTATCTCTGTTTGCATCACTATTAAATTGCTGATCTATTCAGTAAAAATAGGTAAAGGGTACTTAAGCAAGAAAAAAAAAGCAGAAGGAATCCCTTTACTCTGATACTTCTTTCATGCATGTTCTCTGAACTGATGCTTCAGTAACAGTAGATACAATGCTCCTTTTAAGAAAAATACAACCAAGCGGTTGCAGACTCATGTCTCATTTTTGAAGCTCCCTTTTCCCCGTGCCTTTTTCCCCCTCCAATGCATTCTTTTTTTTTGAAAGAGAAACATTTAAAGAAAGCTGAAGAAATTCACATCTCCCAACATTTACTACATGTATAAGACCAATGGCTTTCCTATAGGTGCCAACCACATTTCTATTTCATGATAACACAGCCCTGAAAATGCCAGAATTCTGCTCTAATCACCCAAGATGCCCAACCAAGTCTTTATACTCAAAATATTACCTTGCATCACTCTTAAAACACCAAGTGTCATCGATAAAGGGAGTCCCATGCCATTTATTACACTGGCACTTGTGTATTACTAAAACTCTTACGACATGATAGGCAGTGCTTTTCTTGGCAACTGCAGTAGGGCTGGTGTTTCAAAGCTTTGATGCCGAAGGTCAAAATTTTAGCCACAGAAGAAGTTCAATTCCTCCAATGCAAAATCTGTGTCCCACCATTACTATGAAGCTGAATGCAGAAAATAATAAGGCATTTATTAAACACTGTAAATAACAATTCACAGGGTCAATAAGGTCTAAAGGTGTTCTAAACTTATTTAAAGTATCATCACTGAAGTGTTCCATAACATCCAGCCACAAAGCTTGCTACCTGACAGCATGGCTCATGCTAACATCTGTCCAGTGGAAATTCCTCCCATCTCCAAACAACTGACAAAGCTAATCCTTCAAACAAGTATATCTTTTAATGCAAAATATACTGCTTATTGATATCTGCTACTTTCAAAGTGAGCACCTCTGACTTAGCTGACAAGTTGAATGTCAGCTCTGAGCTTGATATGATGTATAAAAATGTCAAATTATCTCATTACAAAAGTTTTAATGAAAACATAGATGAATACAAATGAGAGTACCTCTGCAGGGAGCTCCTATGACAAATCGAGTCTTTGTCACTGAATGAATGATATATTTGATTAAAGAATTTTCCCCAAGCAAAAATAATTTCACCCACACACCAGTCACGTTTTTTCAAATGCAAGCAACTTCCTTTAATCCTTAAAAGCCTGCATGCAATGCATAGTTATTACACAGAGCTATAACCACTTCCAAACAGGACTGGGTTATGATTTATCATACTGGAAACCAGCTTTCTCCACTAGCTGTCCTCTGGATTTCTATGGAATTAGGCACTTGATCAAATTATTTTCCATGGAAGAGGGTCTGAAAAACAAATAGCTTAACAAAAATCCCAGGAAGAATATTGCTCAGAGTGTTCGTTTCATATATACACTATGCCATGGGGTGGGTCCAAGGAAGGCAAACAATTTCAAAGAGCCAGCTGCCACAGAGTATAAAAGTTAGCAAGAAACAGGTGCTAGATTCATTATTGGAAGCAGTGAGAGCGAGTGCGAAGGGAGGAGACGCACCTACAGCTCCCGACACAGTGTCTTTCTCCACCTGATGCCCTGTTGGAAACGATGACATTTTCACAAGAGCAGTTAGATCCTTCCTAGTATCAGTTTATCAGCCTTGCAAATACTGTTCAGCATGGTGATGTGCACAGGCTTCAGGAGAAACAAAAGGCTGGGAATGCAGAGCAATAAATGATATTGAATATTGTATTTTAAGCAGGGGCAACTTATTAAAACAACAATAACAGCTTGTGACTGTGTTAATCAGCTCTCCCTTCCCAAGCAAGGCATTTGGCAATGCCTTGCTCTCTGGGTTGGTGTTACGGTATGCGGTTGTGATACAGAGCTGTGTACAGTACCTCTCCCTGCAGCTTCCAGAGTGTGTGTGTTCACATACATACACACACATACATATATATATATATATATCCCCGCACCTCCGGGCTTCGTGGTCACACGCCAGCCCCCCCCCGGGGATGGCTCCG
>NW_008824896.1:1165941-1190398 GCF_000699105.1 Pygoscelis adeliae | reverse complement strand
GATGGCGGTAGCGGTGTCCTGGCTGAAGTCTGGACTGACCGCAAGCAGCCGCTTGTGTCTCATCCCGAGGTGAAGCGATGGAGTGAGGTTATTAAATTGTCTTTGGGCAAGAGCAGGTCCGCCAGCCCCAGGACCCAGTGGGCCAAACGCATGGCCTCTGGCTGGCCTTTGCTGGGCTTTTCTCCTTGAATGTGCCCTCTAAACTCCACGGCTCTGCACCGGTCTTGCTCTCAGCCACCTTTCTGAAGAGAGGAATATCCCTGTTGCTTGTAGGCCATGAGACGAAGCTGGACCCCCGGGCAGGACTGAACCGTGAGGCTGGGGCAGCGTGGCCCCAAGCCCAACGTAAAGGCATGCTGCCATCTTCATGATCCTCAAACAAGGGTCAGAAACTGAAGCAGGACTCAGTGTGCTTGTATTTAAGGTACAAAAATGCACATTAGATGTTTTCAAGCATCTCAAGTCTACTCTGCAGTCATAATGTAAAATAAGCATTTGTCTTCCAGTGTCTGCGTTTTAATGTTTGTTAAATGAAGATAGCTTTTATAAGCTTTGGGTCTTTAGTGGTGCCTTTATTGGTCTTGTCATTGACTGTTTTATAGCAAAAGCGAAGCAGTACACTTAGTGTAATTAAATCTGGTGCGAGTAAAAAGTGAACAGAGATCACCTTGTGAGACGTAAATTTGAATTAATAAAGTCTTTAATGATGCAGCAACATCATTTAAGAGTATTCAATATGGAGTATTTGAAACAATTCAATATGGAGTATTTTAAGTTTTCCTAGAGTTCTGCAGTTAATATTCTCATAATTGGAATGTTAGCAAAGTCCTGGTTTGGACTTTTTCCCTCTTTGCAAAACTTCATGTGTTTTTAAGAAATTCTAGCCTATGTCAGGTTATTCCTGGTCATTCTAAGTAACTATTTTTATGTAGTAGCTTTCACTCCCCCACAATACTTGTGACCTACACCGCAACCTATATAATTAAATCCTCACAAGAGCTTGATAAGGTAGACAGCAATAACATCTCTGTTTTCTAAGTGTGATCAAATGTCTCAGCTAAACCTCAGAGGGAGTTGACTGGGGATAGGATTTAACAGTCCTTTTTTTGTTCCTGATTAGGTTTTTTTAAAGAATTATTTTTCTTAAGTGGGTTGTGTTGAGCTCTTTGAATGTTAAAGTTCAAAGCTGGTACAGAACGGAAAAAGAGATTCTGATAAGTTCCTCTCTTTAGAATGAAGCTAGTCAGAATTAATGACTGAAATTTTCCTGATGTTTCAGCTGTTTGTCAGTGCCGAGGAAAGGAAGACTTTGTCTGTCAAGCTATTGCTGTACCAGAAAGTGTCCTTTGGTGAAAAAACTGCTTCACTTTTTAATTGTCTGCAGTACTGCAGTGAGTGAAGTAGTTTCTACGTTAATATACCACTGTTAGTAAAATTTTTTCGAGATTAAAAAAGCTAAATGAATATTAGGTCATTGAATATTGCAAAAATAAGATTTGCAAAATGAAAGCACACAACTGGAAGGAAGGCAGATCTCCAAAGGCAGATGGAGCGCAAGGTGAGTTGGAAGCCTCTGGTAAAATGCAAAACTATAGTGGCATGTAAATTAACAAACTATAAACATTTTTAAGAACATTTTGCTGAAAGGGAGACAAAAAGGAATTCAACACAGTTAAGTTGTGCCAGTGGTGTCCAGCTCACCATATTTATAAGAATATTTATTTGATTTTGTTTTATATTTCCTGTATTTACCATTTAATAGTAGCACCACAGATACTCTCTGCAATGTAGTGTTCTTGCTACTTCTAAGGATGTAAAAAAAGGCTACTAAATACTTTTCAAGTGCATGCTGTCAGTCTGCCAAGACATCACTTGAAGGTTTCCTGTTCAGGGGAAAAATGTGGTGCAGATGCACAGTTCTGCTCCATAACAGGTACCCTGCTCGGCGTAGGAGCCAGGACACTACTGCCTCTGCGGGGAAGGCCCTGGGGTCAGCATCCTGGGTGGCACAAACAGGGGCATGGCCAGGCAATCAAGGGGGAGATCAGTCCCTTCTGCTCAGCACTTGTTAGCTCACATCCAGATACCGTGTCCGGTTTTGGGCTTCTAGTACAGGAAAGGCATTGACAAACTGGAGCAAGGTCAGGGAGGCCCCCAGGGTGGTTGGGGCTGGAGCACATGCCCTGAGAGGAGAGGCCACAGGAATGGTCCTTGGTCAGCCTGGGACAGGGAAGGCTTCGGGAACCCTACGCCATCCAACCCCTTCGTATGAGGTTATTGAGAATATGGAGCCAGGCTTTTTTCAGTGTTGCAAGGGAGCAAGGTGAGAGGTGACAATAAACTGAAACAAGAAAGGTTTGGGCTGAATGTAGCGAAAACCTATTCACCATGAGGACACTCAAGCAGTGGCACATTTTGCCCAGTGAGGTTGTGCCATCTCCGTTCTTGGAGGTTTTCCAGACCCAACTGGTTCAAGCCCTAAGCAACCTGGTCTGACCCCAGAGCTGACCTGCTTTGAGCGGGAGGTTGGACCAGGACCTCCTGAGGTCACCTCAAGCCCAAGTTATCCCATCATTCTGTGATTCTGCACTCACAGTGCACACAAGAAAGCCTGGGACATGGATAATACTGTATTTCAAACCCTTACGTTTGTGAACATTTTTGTTCTTTGCAGCCTTGTCTGCAGCAGGTAGAAAAAAATGCAGCATGATAGCTGAAAAAGCTTTCATCAGCTCGTGGTTTCCACTGTTCCTGGTGTAATGGAAACATTTCTTCTGCTCCTCGCAGCAGCAAAATAATAGTAAAGAAAATTACTCCAGTCAACTGAGACATGCTGTTTCCATGTCCTCCTTCCAGGTAAAATATTTATTACCTGTTGAAGTGATTGAAGGTCACCCATTCACTGCCTTTTAGAAACCAGTATATAGAGAGAAGAAAAAGGAAAATAAAGTACTCCCATTTTAAAAGTCTGGAGGCAGGGAACTGTAAATAATACACAAAAGGTGGGAGAAGGGAGGAGGAAATGTCAATCTTGGTGCGTTACTCTGCTGTGGTACATTACAGTAAAGAAAGATGAGTGTATAAGTGATAGCAAGGGAAAAATAAATGGGCAGTGGATTGGTAAGATGAGATGAGGTAATTGGTGGTGTCCCAGGTAGGCTGAGAGACTTGTCTGCCCAAACATTAGTAAAATACTCAATCCTTTTTCCCATGCTGGCTGCCCCTGTCAAACAGAGCAAGAGAGATTTCTGAGGCATTTACCCTTTTTGCAGGTTACAAAGTGTATACTAAGCAGCCTTCCTTAAGATCAAATCAGATGTGAGGCAGGAAGAAAGGGCACTGAGGTTGTTTTTCTGAACCAATGCTGGCTCAGAATTGATGGTTTTGCTACAATTTAAGATTTAGATTCTTTAAAAACAAAGCAGAGGCAAGCAAGCTGCGTGATCTTTAATGAAAAATGTTCAATATTATGAATAGGAAAGGAGGGAAATTAAACAAGATTGCTCTGCACAGATTGTATTGTAGCAGGTCACATTCTAGAGGAAGTTCAGAACACAAGAAAATCCTCTGTATGGTTGCATGTGATGCTAATGCTTATTTCAGCTTCAAAACTAAATTAAGATACCTTGACAAGAAACATTTGCTTGACAATGGTATCTTGAACTGACAGACACCGTTGGCACAGGTAGATGGACTGATGTGACATTGCCGTAGTGTGGCTGTAACTGCAATGTACCTCTTCCTCTTGCTAGAGCTATAACAATCCGGTGAAAATGTACAGTAGCAATCCAGAGGAAAAGCCCTTTGTTGGATCATAAGAAAGCTGCACAAAGATATGGTAAAGGCAGGAATTCAACCCTTCCATCAAGTAATAGTTAACTTTCATGAAGACATCATGTTTGAAGCAGGGCTCCCTGGCAGTAGACGGGTTTACTAGACCCAAAGAAATCAGTGATAGAGGGTATTTTTCACGGCAAGGCAGAAGTTATGTCACTTTATGCAACATTCAAATGGGCATCTTGAAGTGTAAGGAGTTACTTTGGATATACTTGCTAACGGTGTAGAAGGTTATGCTCAGCAGTAATAAACGTCTGGAGACATAGGCTTATCATCTGTTTCAGTAGTGGGTCACACATTCTAGATGCTTGTTTGTGTATGTGATGAAAATAATTCAATGTGTGTCAGAAACAGTCAGCTCTGCTATAATCTGTATTAATTTCCTGGACTGATAGGTAACATAATACCCCGGTAATATATTTTCAGAACTTTGAAAAGACTGTGGCTTTATTTGAGACTTGTAGACAAAAATCAGTGAGAAGGAGAAAGCCATGGCATATTAACTGCTCACACAGGTAACGTGAATAAATGTGAATTGTAGCAGAATCCATGTTACTCAAGGATCAAAATGCACAAATTAGGGATTCTATCAGCTTTATTCCTTTGGAAAAGAAGTTTTGTATGAGACGCTACAGGATCTTCAGTTTTCAGGCCCCACCATTAAGTTCTTGCTTTCAAAAAAGTTGCTGAAAACGAGTATGTGGCCAGCATTTGGACAATCAATGCTGACCCAAGAGGAAAAGATATTGCTAAAAATAGCAGTTTTTAAGTAAGTCCTGAATGAGCTAGGAGTAGCAGAGATGGGAGCAGATAGTAACATAGTGGATCTTGTTTAGGAAGGGTCAAAGACTTGTTTTCCCCTCCAATGTATCTTAAAAATGTTGATGTATCTGACCCTAATATAGCCTTAATAAACTCACGACTGCAATGCACCTCTTAAGCAGCATGCAGAACGGCAACAGATTTTGAGCGAGCAGGGGCATAAAATCTTTAACCAGCTTTGATGGAAACAGTATCAGGCCAAGTTCTGTAATGCAGATTACTTATAAGAAGGCAAAGATGAGAGAGAGGGTAGGAAAAAAATTATCTCAACTCTTAAGATCAGCATTCCAGTGTAGATACAAGCCAAACAATCATACAACCATGACTGGTGAACAACAGTAGTAGTGGTATCAGTAACTGGTAGTAATTCAGCAATATTTAGTATTTTCCAGGCAGTGTTTTCATAATACCATTAAACTGCATGGTTCTGAGAGTAATCATATCAGCAAAGTAAAAACAGAGGTCAAAACTAGCCAAGAACTTCAGGAGTAGCCGCAAGATAATATTATCTACTTCACAAAATGAAGTTTCAGGCAGTGATCAAAGGATTTTGCCAAGTTAAAAAATGAAGGATAGTTCAAAACAGCAAACTCCCGAATTATAGAAATGGCTATACAAATGAAAAAGTTAGTACATGAAATTCAGATTCTTAAACATTTCAGAAGGCAAAACCCCAAACTCACTTAGAATGAAAAAAAAGTATTTACAAAATCTATAGCCTTAGGGTTTGTACTCAAAAATACACAGCGTTTGCAGAATATTCATACTTTGAGTAGACATTTTATGCCTCCTTAGTTTGTGAAATATCTTTAAGGCATATTAAGACATTTGACTGAAATAACAAAGCTGGATAATTATAGGTATCATTTGTAAAGACATGCTTAACTTGGACTTCTGGAGTGGGGTAGCATGCACTTAATGGCTGGTATTAATTCTGAATTTGATATTTAAGACAGTATATTAACAGGTGTAGAAATGCAGGGAGACAATTTAATTATTTAATCAGGTAATTAGCTATTAAAAATATTTTTGTTTGATGGGAACTTTATTTTAGGCTTTTCCTTTATCCCTTTAAAAAGGTAAGAGAAGAGAATTAATTCCATTTATCTAAAACATACTGTTTAGCCACAACAAAAACAATGGTAATAATTGGTTCTTCTTGCATGTGCTGCCAAATAAAATCATAACTGAATAGGTAGAAGCTGTTTATCTGCCCGAAGTAGCAACTTTCTGAAAGTGTTTATAGCCATTCAGGTACCCTAGCATAGGTGTGACTTTACTGTTGCTAGTTTACATTCTCGTGTAGATTCTTGTACATGAAACCAGGTGTCTGGTCCTGCTTTCTTGTCCTCTAAGCTGTACTTTCAGAGTACGCTGAACTTTTTGGCTTGAATTCACCAGTTATTTCATCTCTGATAACAGAATATTCTTCTTGTCCAGCTTATTTCAAGGGATGAGAGCAACACACTAAACACATGTGGTTTCCTTCTACTTGTGAGATGTTGTGTGTTATGACCTGTTCCGTGTAGCTAATGGATATTCAAAATTCAGGCTATAAAAGATAAATTGTTAAAGGATACCCTTCTATTCCCAGAAATCCAGGGCCAGGAGATAAAGACAAAAGAAAGAGTGGTCACACATTATAAGCAACTAGGAAAGCAATAAAATGTTGCTCCTCTTGAATGCTAAGTCAGATGAGTCTTCTAATTAAGCATATGTCTAGAAACAAAAACATGAAAAGGAACTCCACTCTTTATAGTAACTGCTTGAAGACTTAATACTCCTAGCCTGGGAGTATTCTTCACTTTCCCACTGAGCATTTTTGTTCCCTTTTGAAGGAGATCAGAGTATGTGTGTGGCTGGCGAACTGTCACTGACCTTCTATTATCTCGTCACCATGTGCAATGAAGATTCTTAATCCTTTCTTCTCTTGAGGGACAAAGTCCTGTCATCCCATAACATGCTTCCTACTAGTGTCATGGCTAGGGGCCAAGGCTAGTTTGTGCTAGTGCAGTTATTGCTTGCAAAGGTGTGAATGAAAAGCAAAGTCCGGAAGAAAAAATTCCAAAGGTGAATGAGAGAGGTGTGTGTTATCACCCAAAACTACTTTTGCTACATGAATGATAATAAGAAGGAAGCAGGAACTCAGAAAGCAGCAGCAGTGTGAGAGTTTCTGAGTGAGTGGTGGACAGAATAGCAGAAAAAGTCCCCCACAAGAAAGAGAATTGTAGTGGGGGTACAGGACTAGGAATTTCTCTACTCCCACTCTTTGACAGAATGATTCAGGCCCACTTTGTTTTCCAGTGTGTCAAATCACTACATCTGAAATCCACAGTGTGGGTTGGTAGCAAAGAGAAAGCACACAGCTCAAGCATTAGAGTTTGTTGTTGTTCTAACAGAGAAGTTCCCCCAAGATATTTAGGGCAAGTCACTAGAGATATATCCAGCCAGTTCTGGAGTGTGCCAGAACCTCTTCTTGGGACTTGGATTTCCAAGCAAGTTTGTGTTTTGTGCTGCTGGTAACTTTTCAGAATTTAACCAAAAGCCATGATTTCTTTTTTCCTAATTATCTTTCCTGTGCTGTGCAGGGACTTGTTCAATTAAGCAGTTGTTTCAAAATGATTACAAATGAATCATTGCAAATCTGCTTTAAAGACTTAACATTTCTCTGTTAGATTTGCAAAGAATGACTTTTTGAAGTGCTTTATTGAAACAGAAGCTATTCCTGTGGTTACCTTTTTCTGCAAAAAGGGCAGTAAAGAGGACAGAATCCAGGCTAGGTGTCAGGCTGCATCTGTTTTTCCTTTTTTACTACTTTATTTATCTTTTGCATTATAACAAGTGGGTTGAGAGGAAAGAGATAATTTTTAGTTAGTTTTTTATGTTCTGGTTTCCTCAAAATAGTTGAGGAGATTGTATACATCCTTTCAGAAGGATCTAAGTAGGCTCAGGGCAAAGAGGAATGCAGAATGCTTCAGCTCCGGTGCCTAGCAGAGGTAATTTGAACAGAAATAGGGACATCATAAAACCATTTTTACAAATTTTTAATTTGTGATTCAGCAAAGATGTTTGTAACATCCTGTCCTCTGCAGTAAGGAGACAAGTGTGATTAACACCTATCAAATATGGTTTCCCATAGGGGAAATTCTGTACACAATGTTTTTAAATAGCTTGTTGGGGTTTTTTTAAATAACTATATACACATTGCAAAGACAATGGTGAAAGGCCTTTGAGGCATGGAAGGTTTGGGGGAGTAGCTCTACAGACTGAGACTAACCCATAATAAAGCTGTCTCTTGCACTGATGAACTTTTCATTTGTGGTGAAAAAATTGCACTGTGCCCTGGAAAACAAATTTAACAATCGCTGTTCTCATCCTAGAGCTCTAGGCAGTATTTTAGGTATGTGCAATATTTTAGGTATGTGACAGAAGACGGCACGGCAGTAAGATTAGAAATGGGGCAATGTTTGTAGGTAGAAGCAATACCTGCATACAAGCTCTCCTTGGGATCTGAAACAGAAGCAGCAAACTTCACGCTGAGTGTAGATGGAAACACCAAACTTGCCACTGAATACTTCTATATTGAAGACGTAACTTGTAGTTGGTTAATACAGCTATTGATCCCTAATTAGGTGCAAGTAACAGCTTTTTCACAATAGCTGCCTGGATGATACTTAAGATAACTATCTGGTGCCCTCTTGCGGAGTTTTAAACATCAGACAATAGTAGAATGAAGTACCTTACTCTTGTCTTCACACCATCCGCAAAGATCGCTTTAAAGGAGGGTACAAATAAGTGTAATCACATTCGTAATTGTAGCTATATGAAACAGATGCAATCAAATATAGATTTTTTTCTGCAATTATTAGTTCTGCAAATATAGAGTTTTTTCTGCAATTATTAGTAGAATCCTGTGAGTGAATGGCCCGATGAAGAACACTTTTGCTGAAGTTGTTGATTTATGCTTGCACTGAAAAGCATGCAAGAGGTAAGTAAGTATGAGGATATCTTGGCCTGTTGTGTTTATCTCTACAAGGCCATTTAAAAAGTGATGAACAGAAGTATATTTTTAAATAGACAGTCAAGGATAAGGACAGAAGCAGGCAAAGAAGAGGAGAAGGGGAAAAAATCCTGAAAAAAAAAATCAGGATATAGTCATCCCTGGCTTAAGCATTAGTTATAGCAAATGAATGACTACTCCTTCCCTCTTTTTATACCTTATTTTAAAGGATTTTGCATAGCACAGACTTACCTTGTTCTGTAGCTGGTCAAAGCATGCGATCCCCATACAACTGTATCGTCAAGTGTGTGCTCATTTCCGTAAGTGGAGAAGCTCAACAGATGATTGTGCCATACTTTCCAGAGGCTGGTTAAATTTTGCAAGACTATCCCTGAGCTATGTGTTTCAAATATAATTCAAAGAGGTTTTCTTTTAACTCATCTGGTTTTCCCATTATTTGAACTTAAGCAGTGACCTCAAGAAATTGTGAAAAATAGGTGTATGTGTTCTTGTTCCAAGTCAGCATGTGACTCACCAAAGCAATTCTGCCCACTTCTTTGTAACACAGCTCTTTTCTCATAAACGTTAAGAGTTGTCTAACTCAGAGACAGTCCTGCTGCTACAGTCTGGACAGCCCTTGAGTTTGGGGCACATAGATCTGAGCTCTAATTTATTTGGGGGTAGTAATGCATATTGCACACACTGACATTTCAGTCCAACATATTAAATAGGATTTTGCAGTTAGAGAGTTTCTTTCCAAGGAGGCTCAGCCCAATTTCCACTTGCACTACAGACTGACTGTGTGAACCTAAGCAAGTCACTTAAGGTTTGTGAATCAGCTCCCACACCTGAAGACAAAGATAACAATTGTCAGATAATCTTCTAAACAGCCTTATGAATTAGGGATCTGTAGCGGACTTTTGATAGGTGCTGGGGGCAGGCATTATGTTAGGGTAGAGGTTTAAAGAAGAAATAATTTCCATTTTTGGGTTTCACCTCCACTGTTCTTTCATTATTTTCAGGCTAAGGGATGGAAAAGTGAGACCTTGGCTGTATGTCCTTTCTTGTTTTTAAAGTCTGTGGTTCTGCTATTTGGAAAATTTTTGCCTTCCAAATGACCAGCACAGTTTGGAGAAAAATAGCCTACAACTATTCTCTACAGCCTCACACATCTGGTTCAAATTTGCAGTAAGAGGGGAAATGAGCTGTGTAATACAGGTTTATGAATACAGCAGATATGTATGTCCATACATGCACACACACGTACGCATGCACACTGGATACAGAAGACTTAAACCTTTTGGATTCAGTTAAATGAGGCATAAGGCTAGTGAGAAGTACATAACTATTTGTTATAATGGTTTCCACGTCACTTGTAAAGAACCTGCATTTACAAAGTCCACCCTACTTCTCAATACAGTCTGATACTGAGGAGTGCCTTTTTCCTGAATGTCTTCATACAGTAAGACAGGAAAGGGAGTTCAGCACTTACTCTTGAATTGTTCTTTTTTCCTCAGGTGAAATCTCTCACAATATGGATTTAGAAGTTAACTGCCTGGAAGTGAAATCCCATAGAACTGAGGGTCTGTGTTAGAAGTTCTCAGAATTTATTATTATCCTTAGAACAAGCAGTGGAAAGGCTACAAACTATTTAAGGCAAAGAGGGAAAATGGAACAAGCCAATCTTTCCAGACAAAGAAACTGATGAGTATTAATGTATGGTCATTTTAAAATTCTGACAGGAGATAATTCCCTACAATATTTGCATTGTGTAGTTATAGAATGGCAGTATTAATGCATGTTTAAAATTAATCTGTTTCCATCACCCTCTTCATGGTTAGTTGATTGGAAAGTTTGATAATGTTCCTCAGGTTCCCTGTCATTATGAATTTATTCTTCTATATTGATTATTGCAACATATCTGAGTAAGGGTGATCAAAACAGATTATTTACATTACACCACGGTGTGGTCTGTTGGGGCAGCACATTTACAAAGCCATCGAAAATGGTTACAGAGAGAGCTGACAGATTACTACAATGTTTATCATTGTTACAGTCTCAATGGGAGTCTGATTTAATCTAATTACCATAACAGTGGGAACACAATGACAATAAAAATTAGAAGCACTAAAGAACTCTCCCTATTATGTAGCCAGTGTGACTGACTGGAAAAAAGAGGCATTGCAATGAATGCAGAACAGGAGAATGCTCAAGGGTGACTAATAGGTCAAAGAAGCTTTTTTTTTGTACTCATAATGTTAAGCTGGGTTTTTTTTTTCCGCACAATGTGCTCTAAGCACCTACTTTAGGTATTCTGAATTGTCCTCTCTGTGCTTACATGCCTCTGAACTGACTAAGCTAGCAAGATAGCTTTGGTCCTCTCAATCATACTTAAGTTAGATGTATAGAGCTAAAGGTGAAGTTTGAGATTCTGCCTGGGTCCAAACTTGTAAAAGTAAGCTACAGTACAATTTGAAGCTGAGCTTAGAAAGCTAAGGAAGAGAAATTGTGGAAGGTATGATTTGACAGATTTAATCAGAAAGACAAAAACCTGATTTCAAGTTCTTAAAACCAGATCTTCATTAGGTTTGGGTTTGTTTGGTTTTTTTTAAAAATCTGTTTCAATTACAACTTTGGAATAAAAAAATTGGGGGGAAAGAAAGGAAGAAAGAAAATAGAACGTAGTGATTCTCTTCAGGTAATGATTTCATAGTATCTACATGACTAAGATGCATAAATCATATCTACTTTCAAAAAGAACATGAGTTGCTTTGACAACTACATTTTCTCAAAGGTCAAAGCTAAAGATTTTGAAACACCTTGAAGTTAGTGGAAGCAGGTGGGAGAAAGTTAACATCTTTTTTTAGACATGAGCCACAAAAATAAGTTTTTTGGGGAATAATTGAGCAACAATAGAGAACACCGTTAAGAAAAGTTAAAACAAGCCTACTTCAAACCGTGGAAACAATTTAAAGAATACTGTTTGAAGGGAGTTCCAGGCATCATTAGTAATAAGCTAAGTGGTAGTGGGAGGAAACTGTCAATAGATACCAAAACATTTACTGCCATAAAAGAGTAGGCATTCTTGGAAGCTTTGTTACGTTCTTTTATATTCTTTACAGAACTACCTACTGTGCTTCAGGAACAGGTATGCTGAAGTAAATCATACAGTAGGCGGTTTCAATTCATGAAACTTCATGGGTTCCTTTTCCCACTACTTTCAGTGGTTTATTTTGCAGAAATCTAGTGGGTTGGTGTGCATCGGGAGGTTTGGGGGGGAGGGACGACTTAAATCCACAACACAAGCATAGAAATAGCTTTCACAAACTTCCAGGCTTAGCACATGTCCTGGTCCTAAACACTTACCTCCGGCAGGAACAGTTGGAGCCACGCTATCTTATTCACCTAGGAGATATAACATAACATTGCATCATAGGTTAGTCAGACAAACAAAAATTACAAGGGCATTTTTAGGAGGCTTCATCCTGACACTCAGCACTGGTTCAGGAAGTCTGTAGGACAAAAAATAAATCGGTGTCTAAAGAACTCAGTGATACAGAATTCTTGGACAATGAAACTATAGCGTACACACCTGTTTCCACAAAGAAGCTGGATTTAAGTTTCCACAAAGCAGCTGAAAAGAAGTTTTTAATGTATGTTCTGGTGAAATAATTTACAGTAGTATTGTGTAGCCATTGATCAGGGAATAATCAAACAGGCCACCCTGCAGAAAGATTTTTCAAAGGCATCTACAGAAAATGAATGGCCAGTATCTATGAATTTTTACTACTTCTCATCCCCAACCTACAACTAAAAAGCCTTCTAAAATGTATAGATCAAATACAGTAGACATTGCAGCAGAGCATTAGCCAAAAGTCAAAGCATTCTCTGTGTTGTTCTCTAAGACATAATTTCTCTTCTTAGTTTCTTGCAGCTTTTTGATGATAAACTAGGAAAATATGATAAAGAGAAGTCTTGGAACACTGAGCAGGGATGAGGAAGCAGTGTGAATGACTTGACAGAGTGTAAAAAAGACAACAGGGAGGAAGGAAACAGAAGAGAAAGTGGTTTGGCAATCAGCCCTTGAGAGGAGGATGTAGAAATGTGGTGATTAAGTGCTAGCCCCATATTGCTTCCTCTTATATGAATTCTTAAACTCCTCAGGGTTTGTGCCCCATTGCTTGCCTTTTGTGGGAGTTGGGACCATAGATTTTCATCTCCAGATAAAGAGTTGGGTTCATTCTCTCTCACACAAGGGAAGAGGACCCATACGTGGAGCAAATTTTCTATCTCAGAGCTGCTGCTTCAGATTGTTATAATCTCAGCTGGATGTCCAGAGAACCTGCCATCAGGAGGCAGAGGTCAAGTCACACCTCTCTGAACTTCCTCTGCTGCAGATAGAATGGTCCTTCTGTGCAAAACACTTAGGTTTGGAACAGAGACACAAAATCTGTCTGGTTTTTCTTGCATCTACTGAGTGCAGGGACAATCACTGCTACATAGCTATTGCTACCTTACTACAGAGATGGAGTAGCAAGAATGCTGAAGGTGGTATGATGGTGGTGAGGAAGCAGTGAGGCTCAGATCAATTTGCTTCAACTTCAGCTGAACTCTATGAGGGGAAAGGTAGAAGAGGTAGAAAGATTATGCTGAGGAGGTAAAGACACTAATACCTGTTCAGTGCATTTTGTGGCAAGGGTAATTATTGTCAATAAACCAGAGACAACCAGCTGGAGAGCTGGACCATGGTAGTTGAGGATGCTAGGAATAATTTTGCTTTGTAAAGAAAACTAATTGCCTGATAACTCTTCATTAACAAAGCTAAGGTTGCTTGGGAGCTTTTCGGAGTGTAATGAGTGGCCACAACCTAGGTATCTGAAAAATAGGGCGGTAAGGTTTGCTGGGTGAGGAGGGACTTTTGTACTGAGAGACCTTACCAGAGGAGGAGGATGTTGTGGGAGAGTCTCTCTGTAACCAGAACAGCCTACACAAGTAAACGTGC
Source organism: Pygoscelis adeliae (assembly GCF_000699105.1). NCBI lineage: Eukaryota > Metazoa > Chordata > Aves > Sphenisciformes > Spheniscidae > Pygoscelis > Pygoscelis adeliae. Next base: position 1,176,737 of record NW_008824896.1, on the reverse strand, counting down.
GGGAGAGGGCGCCAGACAGCAAGTAGTAACTTTTGATGTGCTACCATCTTAATAAAGTAGGAAGAGAACAGCTAGTTTAAAGTTTTGGTTGAGGTTATATTTTGCATAACCTCAGAGAGTTACAGTGGACAACTGAGCATCTATGATTTTGCTAGCTAGTGCATTCAACATTCATTGCAACAGTCAGGATATATGAATATCAACTGAAAACCTGATTCCTGTCATTCATGTCTGCAACTCCAGCCTTTGATCAGTTAGAAGTATAATCTTTATCACTGCTATAATTAGATGTGTGAGAGCAAACTCAGTAGGAACTGTACAGCTTCGTTTATTTTTATTGTGTCACACTAGTCCTTCAATTACAGCCATGTGATACCAGTCTCTACAGTGAACTAGTTCCTTGTTAAATTGGAAAATTCACTTACAAAGACTCTAAATTGATACAGTTAGCGTTGGCTGGCTGTGCTCCCCGAATATAGAATTAGGCAACATGCAACTAGGTTACAACCTCGGCTCTGTTTATTTTCAGGGCTGTAGCAGTACAAGGTGCCTGCACTTTGCAGACAGCAGAAACATTCAGGAAACAGGACACTGGAGCCCTGTCAGGCGGGGTCTACCCACTCCTTTTGCAATGGCAAATCCTGCATTTACATGAACTGCACTAAGTGGCAGCTACTTACACCTGTCCTATCCTCAACCATAGTGTGCTGCCTAGAAATATCTTCACGCTTGGTGGACTTTCGCAGTCCTTCACCTATTTGTACAGGTTGCCACTTGATGCAAAACTTTCACTGGGCTATCTTTAAATTCACATATTCAAACTTCTCTCCTATTTCACTGCTATGAAAACCTGTTGGCAAGAAGACCTTTGTGTACCTTTGTGTAGTGAAAATCTTCATAACTCGTCTTTGCGTCTTTCCTCCACCGCTGCCTCCCTAATAGCTGCAATTACAGTCCTGCCAAGCTAATGTGGTACTTTTCCTCACCGTCCCTTGCAGATACACCTAAACACAGTAGACATAGCTGTCACTTGTGCAACCCATTCTAGTGATAACTGTCATCGATGACCAGAGTTAACCTGGTACTTCATGTACTTCATGTACATGAACTTCAGTTTATTTTTCCTTTTTTTCAGAGGATTTTCATTTTGCACAGGGCAAAACTCTGGAATGGCTCAAGATATCACCGGGCACCAACAAAATCTTTTTTTGCCGTTTATTGTTTTTGTCCATGGACTAACAATGCAACCAATCCCTTCAGCTGAGAGCCAGCAACCAAGTGGCTAGCAGCGATAAAGAGAAGGAAGGAGGAGCAAGTGAGAGTTTGACCTCACAACCTTTGTTTAGATTGCTGGTTCTTTTTAGTATTTCCTCTTGTTATTCTTTCAAGTATTTGGGGGAAGAGAAGGGAACCATAGCCAAACCATTATGCATGCTTATTCCATAATCTAAACATTTTTATTGTCTTTTCTTTTTTTTTTTTGGCAGTTGTTTAAATAGCTATAGAAATATACCAGAGAAATGGAGACTAGAGTCTAGAATTTTGCAATATTTTATTCTGGGCAGTGTGCCAAGTAACAGGTAATTGTTGGCAGGTCTACAAGGTTAGTTTTGCATACTGCTTTCAGTCTACAGCAGTGATGTATGTGCACAAACTGAGGGTCGAATACAGGCTTTCAGGTAGTGGCTGGGATCTTTACAGCTCAATTATACTATGTAGGCAAAGTCCTTGAAAAACTTTGTTCTAAAATGGGGTGGGTGGCTGTTGTAGAACATTAATGCCCTCAATTTCAGCCTCCTGCTCACTTCTGTATTCCTTGGTTCTCTGGTACTTGACAAAATACTTAAAAGACCACCCAATTCTGTCCAGTACTTACACAGGCTGTGCAAAGGAGAATGAAAGACTTGGACAAAAGCTAGCCTTCAGGTAGTTCAATTACTAAATATCCAGTATGACACAAGACATAAAACTAGGCCACTGCTCTTTCTTCTGTTGGTTATTTAGACAGGCAAATGCTAATTTACATATCTGAACACATCAAGAGAAAACGCATTAAGGCTAGTACAAACAAGTCGCTTCAAGGAGAAATTCTGTCTGGATATAAGTAAACAAATTTCACTGTGAGAACAATTAAACATTGGAATAGGTTGCCAGGGAAGTGGTATAATTTCCCTCACTGGAAATATTCGAGACTTGGCTTGGCGGAACCCTGGACAACCGAACTTGATGGCCCTGCTTCCAGCAGAAGGTTGGACCAGATGGTCTCCAGAAGTCCCTTCCAACCTAGATTTTTCTGTGATCTATGATAATACTTCTGATCATCGTGTTTCAAAGTTGGGATAACAGAAGAATGTTGTTACTTTCTCTCATGTCAGGCAAATGAGGATTACAGTGCCTATGGAAATACTAACTTCATTATGAAATAGAAAAGGAAGGAAAAGCAATAGTTGCATTTCACTTACAAACATGATTGCAAACGACTGGTCAAAACCAATCTGGTAAAGTTGAACTGCATAGATAACCATGAGAATACAGGTTTCTGCTAAACATCATCAAAAAAAGTCATAAAATTATCTTCTTTTTTTTTTCTGCAGAGGACTACTTTACTGCAGTAAATATGCCAGTATGTTTAATACAGTACAGCGGAACTGCTGGACTTGCAGTGATGGATGTGTGTATGAAAGCAGGCGATTTTTTAAATGAGTATTATGTTTTCCTATAAAAGCCAAACATTTAAATTGCTTTGAAAAAACCAGACTTGCTAGTGATTTGATAGTTTATCAATTGTAAGTAGGTCGCTGTTATATAAAAATGCACAATTTAGAGCAAAAGGAGATGTTAGATACTTTCTAATTTCTACAGATTGAGATTGTATTTTGCACTGCTTCTACAGCAAACCAGGGTGTTTGGTGTTATACAAATTAGTGTTAACTATTTTAAGAGATATAACAGACACTGCCAGCTTGGCCAGGCACTTGACGTGTATATGAGTTGCACAACAATAACGCAGGAGTTTATTTCTCTCTTTTTTTTTTCTTGTTTTTTTAGCATTAGTTAACATAGAAGAACGTAATTAACATAGACGAATGTAAAATAAAGCAAAGCTAATGCAACCCATTTTATTACAGATGGACATATATGTTTCACAAGATACAGCAACTGCTGTAAAGATGCTAGCTAGAGAGAACCCAAGCCAGGTAGCAAGCTAAAACAGCAGATTACTTGTTACTCACATTAACAACTAGAAGAGCAACACAGTAAGCATAAGAAAATCAGTGCAGAGGTAGGTAATATACCAGTTAATTACATTTGCTCTCCTAAAGGACAATGAAAAACTCTGTGTCCAGATATTACTACCTGAGTAAGTCTTGGTAATAATTAATTGCTAAGGTGCTTGCTTCCTGCTTCACCATAAGATGCTTGTTGCAATTTATATGCCAATCAGCATTACCGTGGCAGATCCTGCACGATTAATGAACATATCATGACACAACATGTACTGGAATGGGGAGAACTGCCCCCTGGACGTGCTGGTGCCATGGAGTAGGTGATGTCCTCTTGTCTGGGCAAATTCTTGTGTGACTGCAGATGAGCTGGAGAGGAGCATGAGGCTAACAGGATTACAAGGATCAGCGGGTACCTCACCCACTGACATGATCAGTACATTGTGTCCTTTGTTGTGAAGGCTTATCACTGCATAGCTTTCCCATGTCAAAAGCTAGGCTTGGATGGATGGACTTATGCTCTGAGGATCTAAACTTAATGAACAGAAAAACTTGTAAACACTTTGGGGTCCATTTACTGTAAGTTAAAAACCTAGGAGTGCTAAGGTTTTTATAAAATTATCTAGAAAGAAAATTAAGCAGATAAGACAATCACTTCTGAGAGAGAGGGGAAAAAATATCAAAAATCCAAACTATTCAACTTTCCTTTGTGTATCTCCTTTTGAACTCTTGCAGCCCATTCAGTGTGCAAGATGGTTTAGCAAATCCCATTTCAATCACTACATATGCCTCCTTGGATAGGCTCCCGATGAGAAGCTTCTCCACGGAAAATGGAGACTTGGAACAGGAAGGCTGTGTTTAAACCCCATGCTTAGTCTTAATGAATATACTCGGAATAAAAAGCAACCAAAACCATCTGTGTCCAGAAGAAGCAAATCCAGATGTCATGGGGATATAGTCCTCTCCTTTGTTAATCATGTCTGCAGGATCATTCAGCTTCTGCAGCATATGCCTCCTGTACTTTTGAAGGATAGTTAATAATACATGAACATCAGCTCACTTGGGAAGAAAGTTTTGGTCACATGTTTGTTAATCAAATGGAAACAGAATTTCTTACTCCTCTAAGTAGAGCCATGCTACAATTTGCTTAATTAAGAAGAAAAAATGACAGGTCTAATTTGTAGCTTTTGATGTTTTGCCTCATTAAAGTCTGTTCAAAGACAGGAGGATGCCTTGAGCCTTCGTCTGTTACCTGAGTTGAAAGCCTTTAATGCTGCCTCCTGCAAATGCCACCCTATAAACTCATTTCCACCACTTATGAAGGTTTTTCTTTTAGTCTTCCCAAGCAGGTGTGGCTGCCCACTTGAGGCAGTAAAGAATCCATTGGGTCTCCGACAGACGGATTTTTATCCTGGATTTTCTGCTGAGATCAACAGATTGAGCCGTGCCTTCTTGTTTACTCTTCTGTAGCTGTGTGAGCACTAGGTAGTGGAAAGTGTAGTCAACTGTAGTTTTATTCACTGGTTTCTATATGCCACCTCTATTTCAAGGTGAGGGAACAAATCAATGCATCTTGTGTGACAATGAGGAAGCTTACTTCAACAATTAATTTGCAAAGGTCTGTATGTTAGCTGCTTTGACATGAATGTCCTAACTAATTAAAATACAGCCTCTAATGGCAGCTGAGCAGGAATGATCACCTCTAGCTGTGTCATTTAACAGATTTCATAACCTAGTGACTAAGCAGAGAAGGAAATGGTGTTTGAATTTATCAAATATGATGTGTGTATTTAGTAAACAAGAAAAATCCAACACATAATTTATTTTAATTACATATATACAAAACCCTGTAATTACTTGACCACTGGGACAGTCAAATGAAGTATGCAACAGCTGGAGGTGATTCTCAGCTTTAGGATTCCTTAATTTATAGGAAATAAAATCAAGAATCACATCTTAAAAATTCTGAATTTCACATCCCTATTCAGAGTTTTCATTCCTTTCCCAAATGTCATGTCCTAACAATCAGAGTTTCCTCCTTACCGATTCCCATTTGTGTTGGGTTTGCTGCACCTCTTTACTTTCCTCTTCTTCTAGATCCAGCATTATCCCTCCAACCTTCCAAAAGCAGACTTCAGCTTCAAAGAGTCACAAGGCTGACATCAAAAGAACAAGCTTAAAACAGTGTTCTCATTAGGTTCCTGATATGGCAGGTGACAGGGCCAACAGTACTCCTGCAGTAAAACCAGAGAGGGAAGGAGAGAAGACCAGGGGAACATTTCACCACAGGGCTTGAAGATAAATTACTTCAAAGTTAAGGTAAGGCGAAGTCCATTGTTCTCGTCAGGTTACTGGTTTCAGAGGATTTTCTACTTAAGTACTCATGGTGTGCAGAGTGCTTTTCCTTCTCCATAGCCACTGTCTGGAGCTGTACTTGAGAGAATCTGTTTATTTGTAATAAATCAATTTTAGATTCTGTTTTTAAAAAGCAGCCTTGACATGCAGGTTGGTAATGTGCCCTAAGTACAAAGAGCTTGTGTATTGTGTTATAAAGAGTATAACTAGCTCAGAATATATTTACAAGTTTTTGTTTGTACTCCACATGAACTGAGAACCTAAGACAAACTAAAGGGCCCTTATGGATAGGAAAGAAAAGAACACACCTTCTCTTGAGTGTATACCATTAGCAGTTTGCTATTCTCCTAATTTTTGAGAAGCAATTCTATGTAAGCAGCATTCTTATGTTTTGCTTACCTAGTGTCTTTAAGGCCCAGCTGCTTAAATCCTCCCACTCAAGAATCTCAGGTGTCAAGAGAGAAAAGCTTCTAGCCCTTATTTACAGTGTAGCTTTCATGACCCCACCTCACTCTTTGACAACTAAGAAAAAAGAGGTTTTACCCCAAGTTTTCTACCTTTCCACTAAAAAGTATTTATTTTTGAGGTACAAGATGTGTGCCGTTTGGATACCGAGGATGGAAATTCTAGATTTGTAGCAAAGCTAACATCTAGCTGAGCCTTGCCAGGGGCTAGGTATATATATTTACTAAATGTGAGTGGAGAACTACTGAACTCTGACATGTCACCATTAATGCACTATGAGAACGTTTCATTGCTGAAAAGTTTCAAAAATCTCTCAGATTACGAATCAGATTCAATTCTGTGGACGAAATTGACATTTATGAACGATTTGCAACCAAGCAGGGTAAAATGATGAACGTTATTTATAATTTGGTATTTTATGAGCACTAGTATTCAATGAGTATTCAAACGAATATTGTTTACATGTTGAATGGCAAGAAAACATAACTGGGAAGAAAACAAGGAGTGAGGAAGGCAGCAAATTCTCCCCCTGCATTAGGTTGTGCACTCAGCTGCCTGATTAAATTTTGACCCACACAACCTTTTAAATCCTGTTCTTTCACAGAACTAGTGAAAGAGATACAAATTATATAATTTTACCACAAAGATACCCTCTGCTATTGAAATATACCTTTGCCTTGCTTTTCCTCCTTCATGAGTAGTAGTTCAGACTGTCATCCATACTTTCTGAAGTTACAAAAATAAGGGGTTTTATCTCATTTCTTTCTTTGAATAATGACCATAAACACCATTTTTATCTCTTCCCTAGAACATAGTAACACTTCATATACTGTCTCCACATCATGCTTTTTCATTTTGCCTTGATATAAAAAAGAAATTTTTATAGTGAGAACAATCATTCACTGGAACAACTTCCCCAGGGATGCGGTAGAGCCTCCATCGCTGGAGGTTCTCAAGATGCAATTGCACGGGGTGCTAGATAATCTCATCTAGCACCCTTTCCTATGAAAGGTTGGACCAGATGATCTTTTGAGGTCCCTTCCAACCTGGGCTGTTCCATGATTCTGTGATGAAGAATCTATTAAAATCCACTCTTCTGTCTGTGGGTTTTCAGTGCTTCTTGCCGGTCTCTCAGAATTAGGGTAGTAGCTAAAGCACAACCACTTTTTTTAAGGCTATTTTATCAAAATATTATTTTTGGCTCTCCAGCCAGAACAGTTATGATTCTCTTAGAGTATCTTCCCCAGCTAGATTTTAAGACCACCTTCTAACCTTTTGAAAATAACTCATGAGAATAATATTCTTCTGTGTTACTTAGATAGAAGGGATTCAGAATATATTTCAACCAACAGCCTGTCCCGAGAAAATGGCTGCTTTTATCTTCTGACATGTCTTCCCAGTACTACTTTCTGCAACCTGGTTTTGGCTTTCAGACAATAATGATTAACAGTTTCCTCTAGCAATAGATAATTATTATTTATCTGCAATGGTTTTATGATATTTGCAGCTGTCTTTGTCAACAGCACCTTGTTATCCTGCTTATGGAAGTCAGCGGTCTTAAAATGGCTACTTTCCCTTGGAGAAATCTTATAAGGTAGTTTTGGATAATTACTTTTCTCTCCCAATGGATTTCATACGCATTTCACTTAAATGCTTCTGGTTGATAGCAAACTGTGTTTCTGAGGCAACCAAGGAGGTTGTGGGAGAGTACACACAGGATGAACCCTGCAGTTCCCTCTAAAGCAAAGTGCTATTATGCAGCATGTCAAAGCAACTGGTTCCTTGGCATGTCTTATTTACAGTTAGACAAGTGTTGGTACACCGGAGAAGTAGCCAACAACGTGGCAAAGATTTTATCCGTCCCTCTGATGACACATCTGCAGTTTGTCAGCCCTGTGGTTGCATTAAGGACCGTGTGTTTGACTAACAACCGCTGGAAGTTTATTATGATGGTATGCCCATTTGCATTGAGGATGGATCTCGTTGTCATGTCTATGTCTGTGGCACATCAGGGTTACATTACAGTTCCCTCTGCAAGGAAATAATAAAGAAGTGATTGTGGAGAAAACCTCCTTCTCTCCTCCTCCCAAAATAGGGTTGGAGGCTGATAAAAAATAAGGCAGTGTAGTGACTGTGCACTGCACTTTTTGGGTACGAAAGCTCCCAGTACTCTCACTAGCTGCCTTGTGGGTACAGACCATGAGTGAAGCTTGGACTCTGGTGATGTAAGAAGCCACCTCTCTCCTGATGTCAAGCTGCCACAAGTGAAGTCACAGAGGCAGTGGAGACAAATATTCATTCCTTTGTTGGGGAGGAGGTGCTTCTCCTGATCCTGTTCACTCATGAGTTCACTTTCTTGATGGGATGGAAGAGCTCCATCATGTTGCCCTTTAGGATATAATACATAACAGGTGTTTAGATAACGAACTCTTTGGGAGAGTAAAGGAAAAAAAATCCTTAAAGATCAGGATTTCTTAGGAGAAAAAGTGGGGAAATATTTGTTTTGCCTCCGGTGGTATTTTTGCTTTGATAGTATTACTTTATCATTGATAGCTGCAATGTGGATATGTTACATCAGACTAAAATCTAACATGGCCAATTTCTTACCTTAGAGAAGGATGGTTTTGTTATTAAGAAGTATAGAAATAGAATAATTTATATCTGTTCCTAACTTTTCTCACATTTCTCATAGTATCTTTTTAAGATGCTTAAGATACAAACTTTGCTATTAAAACACAGCATTTCCCTATCTTAAAAGGAAAATTATGGTCTTTAATTAGCTAGCATTTGTGAAATGCTTGGGGATCAGGTATTACCGAAGTATAAAATGTTATAATTAAAAAAACTATTCAGTTCTCATTTTGTTTTTACCCTAGCTGTAATTAATAGGGAGGTTTCCCATTCACTATGCACACTGACGTCTGTTCTTGGGTATAAAGCTTCTGGGATTTGGCATATTTTCATCTGCTAAATGATGAGACATAATAGCAATCCAGTTTACGGCTCATGAATTTTCCATAGTTTATCTCTCCAGACTCCTGGAGCTGACTTGCATATTATATGTGACTGTACATTATGAAAGGCTTCTCAAATACACTTGATAAAAGATACGCTACATTGAGTGCAGGCCAAATTCTCCTCTGAGTTAATGCCTTTAAAAGTCACAACAGTAAACAGTATTTCCTCATAGTTGTCTGCTCACACGGCTCAAAGATGTGCAGCGAGCAAACCACAGCATCCACCTTTCTGCGAGCAAGTGCAAAGCTCTCCGACGAGCTTAACAACCAAATATATTGATAATAGAGTCTGATTCACATTTGACTTCTAGAAGTGCTGTTGATTTAGTATTATATTCTCAGCTGAGATATCTACAGACTTGTGAAACGCTGTTTTAGTGATGCTCTGGATGAACCTGGTCTCCTCAGGGTAGTTAAACAATTGCTCCGTTACACTTCAGTACAACTAGCATGTGCCCAGAGAGCATGAATTTATATTGAAGTTGCCTTCAATCAGCTTTCTTGAAGGAAGAGGCTGTTTAGCAGAATATTGAACTTGATATTACATATTGTCTTCAAAATTTCAGATCTGGTGAAGTTTCGTGTTGGTTTAAAAAGTTTTAAGATTCAACCCGAAAATTTTTAACCATCCTGTGATCAACTGAGTGGCAAAGTGTTAAACGTACTTAACGCACAATCCATGTAAGCAAAACTTAACTATGTTAAAGCAATTTCACAGCAAGTGACAGATGTGTACAAGCTCAATGAAAAGTATTTAAGTCTAAAATACGTAACTTCCAGTCACTGTGAATCTCCAGCATGTCAGCACAATCCATATTCATTGCAACTCATCAACTCCATACTAAACATACAAGTCACAATAATGTATGGCATGCTGCCCATTCCTGGTCAGCTGAATTAGCATTATAAAACCAGCAAAACAGAAGAAAATACCTTAGGAAGTCACATATGGTATAAAGCCTCACTGAAATTATTATTCAGAGGCAAGGAAATTTGGATAGCTGTTCCATACTACCTTACACTGCTGTGCCAAGGATCTGCTAACTGGTGCTCTTGCATGTTTTAGGAAGTTGGTTTGATCACTGGACAATATTTACTGAAGTGACGTGCATTTTAGTGCCTGCTTGTGTAGGTTTATCGTTCATCCTGGAATCATATATCAATAGCATCCTATATAGGCCACCAGGATTCCCAGTAAGAGGCTGGCTGGAGCGGGAAGATACAGCCCTGCAGGCTGAGCCATATGAATCCCATGGTGCCTCAATATGCCTTGTAGAAGAAGGCGTCCTGTTTGAAGGACGTTTCAGGTGGTTCTTCCTTCTTGAAAAATGCTGGACAATATTTCTAACGGACTTCAATCCCATAATACCTACTACATGTGCAATCAGTGGTCTTTAAAGTAGCCTCCATGGAAACTTCAGAGGGTCTAAGTGTGTCTCCAAGGCCACGCAGATTTTGAGATGGGGGTAACAAGTGACACATGGGCAAGAGGAGACAGCAGTGCTGTGCATTTTGATGGGCCAAAGAAAATAGATGGGGACACGCATGCCTAGAGGCACACCCCACTTGCCTGCAGATGGGCGTGTTCTCCATCTCCTCTGCGACTTCTGCTGGAGACTCCTGCCACCTTCTTCTCCCAAGTTTCAGAGACTGGCGAGGGGCAACCCCGGGCTCCCCTCCTGGGCAGAGAACGAAGGGGGCGGCTGGAGGGTGGGGGAGAGGGAGGGAGAAGGGG
>NW_008824896.1:1159400-1165585 GCF_000699105.1 Pygoscelis adeliae | reverse complement strand
TGTCCTGAAAGCGCCCGGGGGGGGCGGGACGGAAATCCCGACCCCCCGCGGCCCGGCGGGGTCCCGGGCGGGGCCGGAGCCGGGCGCGGTGCAGCGGCCAGCCGGGAGCCCCAGGCACCGGGCAGGGCTGGGGAGCCGGTGGCATCAGCGGGGTTTGGGCACACAGCTGGGCTGGCTTGGGGAGGGACAGTGTCCGATGGAGTATCGAGCAGGCGGTTTTTTAAGCGGCGATGCGTTCAACGTTCCCGATGAGTGAGTTATAACATGCCTAGGAGGAGGCGGTAAAAACTTTCAAAGAGTGTGGAGAGATGCGATGTGAAACTGTCCGTGTGACAGTAGGGTCCCAATTCCCCAGCACCGGCACCTGAAACTTTTAAGGCACTGGATTTAACCAAGGTAGATCGGATCAAGACCGTATGGCCTGATTTTTCTGCAAAGCCCATTGAACGCAGTGGAAAAACTGCTAGGTGGGTATTTAGGTAAACTATTCAAACTTAGGTAAGAACAATTTTTTATCCCATTAAAATGTTAGGAGAGAGAAAACAAAAAAAATTGCTTTAAATTTATGCATATTACTATTAAACTATGAAGGAAAAGAGTGTAATTCTGTGTTTTGGGGGGTATTTTTGTTGTTTGAGTAGTTAAAAGATGAAATACATCTTGCTCTTGCCTGTCCACCTACGCTCCTTATCAGAAAGGTAGCAGGTAAAGTATTTACAAAGCAAATTTTAAGGCTCAAGATTTACAAGCGAAATAAAAGTTTGCATGTGAAAAGGAAGCCCTATTCCACTGTATTATGTATTATGCATCTGAAGCCTGCAAGAGTTCTCGCTGCTGTGGACTGGGAGATCAAACTCAGCGCTGATGATTCAGACCATAGGGTGACTCCTGGGTGGTGCCCGCAGCCCGAGCCTTTTATTCTGTTGCTTTGGGATTTTTTTGTGGTGTGGAGGGAGTGCAAATGTTGAACTGCTCCTCTGTTAGGACTCTTTTGAAGTCACAGGGGATCTTTCAAGAGATTCCCACAGTGGGAAGGATGTCCAAATATTAAATGGCTTTCACCCAAAAAGCGATCGGCAAAACTGCAGGCCTCATGGAGATTTTTCTACAATGTCCCCTCAGTATTGTCATTTTCTCCTGCCCCGTTGAGGGTGGTTTCAGGTCCCATCAGAGCCACGAGGGTGCAATCCCCATGGATTTCTTCTTTTATTTACACTCATCCCCATGCTGCAGCCAAAATTGGACTTCCACAGTTCAGCGTTTCAAGTTTTCTCGTCGCTGACTGAGTGGGGCAGTTGTGAGTGCCTGAAAAGGCTGATGGACAATTACTGCAAAAAAAAAAAAAAAAAAAAAGTAGGAGATTCAGGGAGCTTATTAGCTTCTTCACAGCTGTGCAAGCGGAAATTGTGCAGGTCTTTGCCCTGGACATCATCTAGAATTAGAGCGTGGAACTCATATCAGAGAGTTGGGAAATCCATATCTGTTCAGACACGTGTGAAACTGGACTGGATGTATGTATCTGAGACTTCCCTGCCACTCAAAGGGAGGGTGCTTTTGCCTTGCTGAGAGCTGAGCGGCTCTTCAAACGCATCTCTAGTTTGCCACATCTTTGCAGGGGCAAGTGATAAAGCAAAATAATTGTGAAAAAAGATATTAAAACATTGTGCTTATCCCCTGGCTTAAGTCTGCTGTTCTTGCTGTAAGTGAGGATCCCCCACTCTAAACTCTTGCTTTGAAAAGTAATTAATGAGGCACTTTGTATGGAGGCTGCCCATAAATTAGTACTTCCAAGAAGGAAAAGGAATTGGGAAGAGCATCTTAAATTGAAATAGAGTGCAGTCCAGCCAGCTTGCCAAACCTACTGTTTGTGTTGAGGCCAGAGTCTGCAAGATTCAGACCTTGCTTATCTGTCTTATATGTCTTGGTCTGACATATTTCCAGAGCAAGTGCTCTGGTGAGCTCTCCTCGTCTGAAGAGGAAGCGGGCTGAATCGCTGGTTCTGTAGATTGAAAAAGCAGCACATTTTTTAGCTGGCTTTGTAAAGGTTAGGTGGGTTTTACTGGGGGGCTGGGATTTTTGAAGGTTTTTTCCTCCAAAGATGATGCAGGGGGGTCTTTAGTAAAAAGGCAAGGCAGTTACCTGCTTTTTGTCAGTAGAACTGTCAATCCAGAGTGCTTGAATGGGACAGCAGTGGTGAGGGAGGTCGTGAGACAGCAGGCTTGAGGATGCTGCCTCGCACATCTTATACAGAGACTGCAACCAGCAACATTCTCCAAACTTTGCGCATTTTGGGATGATCCATCATACTGGCCCAAATATCAGTAGACTCAAGACAGGAAATCCTGAGTATTCAAGTGAGAGTTTGGTCTAGATCATCTCTAGTGCTCCCTCTCAACCAGTGTTTCGGTAAACAAATTTGTACTTGCAGTTTATGCATCCTGGTTTTGGCACTAGGTTTTTGCATCTCCCTTAGCATAGTTTGGCAATGACTCATGCCCCCCTCTCCTTGCCTTTGCAGCAGAAGCTTGCTGTCATTAAACACTGGCATCCTTTGAGTTAGTTCCTGCCATACTAACCTCAGCCTGCAGCAGGGAAAATTATTTGGATGGCATGTCAGCTCTGCAGCATTCTGGGCTGCTCCCTGCAAGGGGGAGGTTAGCCAAAATTGCTTGGGGCAGAGTTAAACATGACTGCTTGAATGTGTAGCAGCATTGCTGCGTGATTGTTGTCATGATGGTGTAATTTAATTTCTTGTTGCCATAATGATAATTTAATTTGTCTGAAGCTGCGTCCCTGTGTTGCAAAGCCTTGTAGTTTATTTAGACAACATTTAAGCTAAAACACAATATAATGAATGGAAATGAGGGATTGAGGGCTAAAGGGGTGGATGGAGTTTTCAGCAATAAACTGGTACGTTTTCTTCATCAACATATGCACAAGTCTACAGGTTTTCTAATTTCCAAAAGTCTGTTTGCTCACATTGTTTGAGGGATGAGAGGAGAACAAAACAAGGACAAAAATTATGTGATATGTAAAATTACATAAAAACTATGTAAACACATACCTGTAGGTGTCTATATAAACCAGCGCGAACATGGCCCTCAGCATGGGCACCCCCAGGTGGAGCCTGGGAGATGCTTTTCTCTGTGTGGTTCCCCGCAGGTAAATAAGCGCGAGCCTTATCAGACCAGTTGGAGAAATGAATCCTGGAGAAAATCATGAAGGCATCCTATGCGGAGTCTCAGTTACTGAGTGCAAAGGCTGTGATTTCCACCTAAACCTACTTCAACTTCTGTGCTCTTAAGGAAGAAGTGATACTATTGAACCAGCCAAATTGCAAATCGTTGAGAGCTATGTATGCTTGTACATGGGGCAATATCTTGAGCCATACCTGAAAGTCAGCTAGTATAATTATTGACATGGTAATGTGCATTTCCTGCAGCAAATAATGCCTAAGAAGAGAACATATGATGCCAATGTGTAATTTTTCAAGTGGTCTTTGCAGTACAATACACGTGAGGCTGTGTTTGAAATTGCAAGGGCAGGGATCATCCTTGTGACGTTTGAATCAGGGACAGGTACTTCAAAAGCTGCCTAAAGACTTATTTGGGGATGACAGTGTTTTGCAAAACAATTTTTATACTCAGAAAATCTCTGCATTAAGAATCTGTATATATATAAAGCATGAAGTTACATTTTGTAAGCCATCACAAAATCTTTTGTATTTTTCAAGTAGAAATTAATGAAAATTGGTAATCATCATGGGATGAAATTGTGAATAAAAAGTCAAGACTCGATTTTCCTTACTCCTACCTGAAGGAAATTAATGTCATAGTAAAGTAATAGAAAAATGAGAGTCAGCAGGGACTCCGAGCACTGGGAACAGCTTTTGTCCACTGGGAGAAGAATGGACGAGGGGTGGAGGTTATTTAGGGGAGAGTAGGAGGCCATGCAGTGCCAGCAAGGAGGAGTAGGGCAGAAAGCCAGACCACATGCACTGCAGTGTTACTAGTGTTGAAACCTTAGCAGTTCAAAGGTGTCTTCTGTTCTGTGTAGCACAAGCTTGTTTTTCTAACCATACCTATGGAAAAATTTTTTTTCCATTTATTTAAGATCCTTAAGATATTTTAAATGTGCACACATTATAAGCAGTAAAATTATTTAAGGCCCCCTGAAATTAAAAGAAATTTTTATAGTAATTCCTCTAGGTTTTGGACTGAGCCCTTAAAAAAGGAAGAAAGACTTGTGGAAGAGATAATCCTTCTTTGCAGGGTTTTGGTGGGACTACATGGGGATTATTCAGGATGCGAGTGAAATAAATGGAGTTTAAAAAATGACAGTAATAATTAGGAGACTGGGAGTTGGTCGTGTGAAAAGAGTTTATTAAAAAAATTCATGCTTTCAGTTTGATGAGGCATGGGCTAAACTTGTGATGGGAGGTGTTCGTTGCGTGATTTGTCTAATGATATTTAATGAGTGTTACACCCAACAGGGAGCAGTATAGGCCAGTGGTGGGGAGTTATGGACTCGGGGTGTGATCATGAAATTGGGGAAAAAGGTGAAAGTGCCTGTTAAAACAACTTAGTAGTATGCCCTGAGAGACTGTGCCAGAGGTTTCGAGATTGCTGATAGAAAGTTTTTGCTTTGGGTCCCTAATATTAGACAAGAAACAATCAAGGAAGCAGATCTCACAGCGGGGAGAAGGGAGAAATGGCCCTGGGGGTCTTAATGATTTTCCATTTTCGTAATCTCAGCAGCAGCAGTAGTAGGGGACCAAGCTCTGCTCTGTCACGTATGGTCTGTTGGGACCAATTTTTTTTAAATTGGGAGAGGTGAAGAGATTTCAAGCACCTAACGCTGGTAATTTCACCAGCCATGAGTAGGGATGCTGGAGGATGGAAGAGTAACTTGGAATTAATTGTGGAAAAGTTGGCCTTTTTTGGACAGGCACTCAGACTGGATATTGGATTTTCTGCTTTAAACTGTCGTGTAATCCTTCTGGTTTTAATTTGGTGTACAACTGCAAGTATAACAGAGTTTTGTAAAAAATCTGGCTGCATTTACTGCCTTTTCTCTCGGCCTGTTACAAGCTATGTCTTGCCATGTTTTGGAAATCCTCTCTCTCTCGTTTTCCGCAGGTGAGCATTGCTGTAGCATCATACAGAGCAGGAGTGTGGTGTCTCTCTGGACTTACCAGCATCTACTTCATAGCTCTTGGAGGGTGCTTTTCATTTTCACATTCTGAGGTTTATGGTAAAAGCTGATATGATTTTCCTGTGATTCCCAAAATCTAGGGAAGAGGCAGAGTAATATTTTCTTTTACAAACACGTATTGAATCCAGAATTCATGATTGCGGGTTAGCACTTAACAGGTAGTATCTAGTCCAATCCAAATAGGCATAAATACCCATGGAATGAAAAAATGAAGTGAAATGGGTAGGAAATTCAAATTTCAATGTGGATATGAGTTTCTGTTCTTCATTATATCCAACTTGCTAAGTGTCCAAGTTCTTGAAGACCTGAAGAAATGAGATTTTGAAGAAAAATCCTTTTGGCTTTACTTGCTTTCTAGGAAGCGTTAGTCCTCAGAGAGGTTGTTGCCATTGGAGCCAGTGGCAGATTTTCATCCCGTAGTTTTAATAAATAGTGCCTGTCTGTGTTGGAACGGAGAAGCAGCTTCTCTGTGGTTCTTACATTCTTTAATTCAAGGGGCCAGGCACTTTATCTTAGCTTTAGACTGAATGCAAGCAAAAGGTGTCCAGGGACATGATTGATGGGAAAGGTATTTGCCGCCCAACTTGAAGAGAATTTACTGCACTTGGTAACTTCCAGATTTCAGCTTTGGGAGAATAAGGCAGGAGATACCTTCTCTATTCAGTTTCCATTGCTCATGTAGTCCCATTTATTAACTTCTTTCAAAAGTACTGCTAGCAATTTTGGAAGTTTACAGACATGTTGTCTTGCAACAGGCATGGTCACCAATTTCCCTAATCAAAGTGGGAGGTAAGATTTTGTTCTTCAGTTTGTCAATACAAGGATTGTCCATGATCGCATCCTATTTACCTTCTGTAAATACCTTGAGGTTTTCATAAACCCAGAAGTCTCAGTTATCCCTTTTGTGGCATGGCTCCTTTTTCTGCCAAGGCAGCTGGGAAGCCAGGTTAGGCTCCTTGACCATTCAGCAG
>NW_008824896.1:1148224-1159374 GCF_000699105.1 Pygoscelis adeliae | reverse complement strand
TAAACCAAAGCAAACTGTATTGCTTGCACAAGAACTAACCTTAAAGATGATAACGCTTGCTACAGAGCCTGGGTTTCAAAACTGAAAGGTGGTTTCTTTCTGGGAAAGAAGGTCTTTTTCGGGTAGTATGAGTGAAGGGAAACCGTCGGCTGGTGGGGGAAGGCATGTGGCATTTTTCATGCTTTTCTGCTGTCCGTGTGGAAGAAACTACGTACAATGTTGAATGAAGCACAGGTATCAACAAAAAGAGCTTCTTCTCAATAGAAAAAGTGAGAAATACGCTCACATTTGCCAAAAAAACTGTAATTGAGAGGCACGCTGTAAGTGTGGAGTCTGCTGCTCTTTTGTACTTGATATTTTCCGAAATCTTGAAGATTGGAGGTTCTTTAATTAGTGCAGCTTGGCCACAAATTATAAGACAGTCTTTGCATCTGATAGAAATTTTATTGATATTAAGGGGAGAAAAAGCAAGCTCTGAGATGATTAAAGCAGCTTTGTTGTTGATGCCTTTGGGCAGTAGCAGCTGAAAAGCCAGTGTCTAGATCAGGAAGGATGATATTCATAAGCAATGTGGTCACGGCTGCTTTTAAAGTACAGCAGCATTTCTTTCTACAGCTTTTTCCTTTGCATATAATAAACATGCTGTTCTCTTCACACTTAAAGAACAATTAAAAATGTCTTCAAGTTTTTGAACATGCATGCAAGCATTTTAGTTGCTTTTGCAGTTAAAGGACAGTGATGAAACGAGGCCAACTCTTACATAAAAACAAGATTAAAGCTTGTGGAAATGGCTCAAACTTGTGTGAAGAAAGGGTTTGCCTGTTTGGGTTTTCTAAAAACTTTATCCTTCATTTTTTTATTAGTCTTACATATAAAAAAAAATTTTGGTGCTGATTCTATACTAAAGCTTAACTTGATAGGCGTAACCTAAGATTTTGATGAATTAGTTTCTCCAGGTATTTAATTAAGTATTAATTTTTGAAATCATAAGCCTTTAATCTTCACACTTCTATGATAAGATATTAGTTAATACCTCAGACACGAACAGTTGCTCTTACACTTTGGATAGTACTAAAGCTTTAAACCTACATATTAGGCCATTGTAGTGCTACCAAAGCTATTATTTAGTTATTGCATATTTTTTTTAAAAACTAGGTAGTTATCTTAGCTAGCAATATCAGGAAGTAGAAAACAGAAGTGAGGCTGACTCTTGGGTTCTTCTGGTTAGATGATTAAAAAGTTAAAAGCAGTATAGTTTTCAAAAATATGTAGATTATTTTCGTATGGTTGAAATTCTTCTAGGAAGTAAGTGAAATAAAGAATAGAGTAGTTAATTTATTTTCTAAATAAATTTTCTAATCCAAAAATAGTTATTAATAGTAACTTCTTGATGTTGTTTCTGATGATCTAGATTCTAAGCCTGTTCTTCAGCCTTGCCCTGAGCAGTGTGGTTCCTAAGGAGTACGCAGATGCTACGGAGGCTTTTGTTGTGGATGACATGTTCAGTGTTTTCGTGCAATCCCTGTTCAGTGCCAGACCAGCCAAGTGTCTCTCAGGTAGTTTTCTGCTGAACGTATGGCAGGTCCAATATGAATAGGGGGAGGCGCCACGTCAGCCATCAGAGCGTGACCGTGGTGGTTGGTAGATGTTTGCTGTTGGCTGTTGCAGGTGCGTGGTCATGCTCCGGGGTCTCAGAGGGGAGGGTGCTGTGCCAACCCATTAGTTAGGAGCAGCATGCCCTCCTTCGGGACTGCCTCAAACCATGCCTGGCACCACGCTGCTCAACAGGCTGGGGCAGCTGCAGTGATGGGCTTCAGCAATGCAGTAACTCCAGGATGGAAAATAGCAGCAGAGGTTTCTGGCTTGCTACCTGCTTTACATATCTTCCCAGGAGCAAGCCATGATCCATCCTTCAGAATAAATTCTGCTTTTGAGATTCATGCAAAGTGAGCATGTCAGCTGATCTTCAGGTTGTTTTTTCTACATGTCATTGTTTAAACAGTGAACGTGGTGCATCCTCCCCATTATGGTTTCTGGCCGGGCGGCATGCTGAGAAAAGCCAGCCACATCAGTGCCTGGCCCGTTTTTGGACCCTCCACTGACAACACCAGCAGCGGTGATGCCTTTTCAAATGATAGTGGACTTGTAAGGAGATCACTGGTAACAGTGTAAGACAATCAGTTCATAGCTCCCCAAAAACGCTGCTGTTTTTTCCAGGTTCATTCTGTATTGTGCTTCTAAGGTCAATGCACGTCTTGACTGTGGCTGTCACGCATTGCAACAGGCAACTTGCAGAAAGGGTCATCTATGCCTAAATTGCACGTTAGTTGTTGTGTGGGGGACGTGTTGGTCCTCACAAAGAGTGTTCGTGGTACAAACAGCATAAGGCAATCCTTGTTCCTGGTTGTTTACTGTTTAAGCAGGGAAAACACACAAAGCTAAAGCAGAGGTCCAGAGAAACGAGGGCGTGGGACCGGAGATTGCCAAGACTAGGAGAAGCACCCTGTGCCAATCCCCAATGCAGGGTCAGGCCTCTGCAACAGTTCCAGCTGCACCGTGCTGATGTGTCCCAGCCAGGCAGATTTAACAGCTATGATACGTGCTAGGGACCAGCTGGACCTTTAAGCACTCGTGATCGCTAAATACTTTCACAGCCAACCTTAGGAAAAATAATGTCTACAGCTTCTTTATATTATAAAAACATCTGGGATTTCCCACGAAGGTTTATGTTCCCCAGGTCAAGGTAGCTGCAGGTTTTGCAGAGCTCGAAAGCCAGCTCTGTCCATGCATACCATTTCTAAAGATCCCTGCTCGCTGCCTGGGATGGCTCATTCGCTGGAGTAATGCCTTCCTTGATTTACTACTGGTTTTTAGTTCTGTGTGCTTGGGATCCCAGCTAAAAAAATTGTCCTCATGTGCCATATCTGGAAACTTGCTGCCTGCCAAGGAGCTTTTCCTTACTCTTTTCAGAGATGTACGGGCACCATTGCTTCAAATTTACAAAAGATGCCACCACTGTCCCGCCACTCAATGTCCAGCTCACTCATCCCTGTCCTATTAGCTAGCACTCTTCCACAGCCCCTCTCATCTGTTATCTTAGGAAGCAATTTTTAAAGCTTTATGTGATATTTTCCTTCCTCTGCATGAAACCGCAGTTGCTATTTGTGCTGTGATTCTCTGCAGAGCTTTGTCGTGATGTTGGTGACTGAAGACCTGATTCTTGAAGCAGCACTGGGGACGTTAAATATCTTCGGTGAACGTTGTCTAAAGACCGACTTGCTTTTATTGAATGTGATACGGAAGATCCTTGCATATTTTCACTTGATATTCCACATACTGTAGCAGTCACACTGGAGGAAAGGCAAGCTTTCATAATCCCCAGGCAAAGGTTTAATGGCAGGGTCTATGCAAAGGAGACAAAAAAAAGGCTTTTTTGCTCTTAGGGGTATTCTGTAAAGTAATATAATTGTCTGTAATTTAGTCTGCCAGACACTTTCCACTGTTTTCAGTTGCAAATGAGGCTTTGCCAGTCTTCAGCTGTTCAGATTGAAGTTTCCAGGCTGAGTGTCTGCCTCAAATTGCATTTTTGAGAAAACTGCAGCTAAAATGGATGAGCGCTTTTTTTTTTTCTTTTTTGAGAATTAAGCAAAAGAAAACATGTTTTTCCTCTCTTTGGATGTTCTGTTGAGCAGCTCAGGTGTATTCTGCAAGAGGAGGGAAGGGGTTGGGAGCCGTAGAGCTGGAATAAGGGAAACCAGAGGTGAGTGGGAAGGGTTTCTAACCGCTGCCAGTGTTTATTTTTTGAACTAAACCCCGTTGTTTCCTTGTTTGCCCTCTGTGCAGTCTAGCAAATAACTGTGAAACCCACAGCTACCAGCAGCTGTTCACCCCTGTAGACGAAGGCAATGCCACAAAACAAACACAACTTTCTACCATATGAGCTTACTGTGTTAGCTGAAAAGGTCCGCACATCTGAAGCCCTGAACTCACTGCTGATGCTTGAGGGAGACAAGGGTGCAAAGGCAGCTTTTTGGTATATTTTTCTATTGGCTTCATTCATTAGGAAGCCCCAGATTTGTTGTTTGGGTTTTTTTTTCCCTTCTGAGATTTCCTGTACACCTGCCAAGATACAAAGTGCCGTGCAGACATCAGTCACTGATCTTCCCACTGAGATACTGTGATGGGTGGTGGTATTTTATTTCACATATGAGGAGTTATGGCTATTCATTTGGGGCTTGACAAACCTAGTGCTTAATTTTTCAGGGAATTGGCCATTTTAATGTTCTCCCCAGATTTCCAGCCAGGCTCCAGCTGTGCTCAGTTGTGACTGCGGGCACTCAGCACTTCTGTAAATCAGAAAAAGAAGGCGGCAGGAGACATCTGGGAGCTTCTCCCATAAGAGGCATAAGTTTTGTCCAGCTTTACATTTTGTAGCAGACACAGATACAGGATCTAGTCTTCAGGGTGGCATTTACCTGCCTTAAATATAAATCAAGTCCCTGCTGTTTCCAGCTCACCACACCACAGACTTTCAGAGCTTCACAATAAATGGGGCAGGTACCATAGTGGGTTGATTAGAAGACCGTATTTTTAGATGTGATTGTAAAGAAAAGTAGCTTTAACTCCTGCTGCTTGTGCTCCGTTGGTCTTTGCTCTCAGCCTGGGAAGCAGCAGCAACACTGTTAATACAAGGAGTGTTTGAGGCTGGTGACGGTTTGTGGGCATGGCTGGAGGGAGGTATCCAGATGTCAGGATTGCATTTGTGTCTGCAAGGAGCAGCCCCAAAATCATCCAGATTGTCAGCTGATCTAAGCTGATGGTGGTTTTTATGGTGCTTTTGGAGGAGAAAAGATTATGGAGTCATAGAATGGTTTGGGTTGAAAGGGACCTTCAAAGATCATCTAGTTCCAAACCCCCTGCCATAGGCAGGGACATCTTTCACTAGATCAGGTTGCTCAAAGCCCCTTCCAACCTGAGCTTGAACACTTCTGATGATGAGGCATCCACGACTTCTCTGGCCAACCTGTTCCAGTGTCCCACCACCCTTTGAAAGTGTTTCAAATGCACATAGAAAAGGGTACTGTCTGAATTAAAGATACAGAGGAGACGTGAGTTCTTGATTTTCATGTGCTTTTAAAATGTAATCGTGGCTGTTTAGTTATTTGTTAGTGTTTTTATCAAGCTTGATAATTTGCAATGGGCTTTCCAGCTATGGCCAGGAAACAGGGAATCAGCTGGAGTTTCCTTTACCCCTCTTGTGGCCCACAGTGAAGACCCTCATTTGCAGAAGGCAAAATGATCATATAATGAAATTGTGCTAAGAGCGCAGCTCTGTTACGCTGCCATATTTTTAACAGAGAAGGAAGGGCTTAGACTGAGACTATGCCATTTTCTACAAAGTGATGTTGAAAAAATTATTCCAAACCCAAACATTGACCAAAACCCAAAAGGAAAGTAGTAAATGTCAGCAAGCATGTTGAAGGCATGTCCACCTCCCGTGCAGGTTGGAATTAGCAGATCAGGTGTGTGTGGAGGAAGGGGTGACGCACTGAAATGAAGCTGTAAACCCTTGGAAAAACCTATATGCAAAAGTAACACAGCTGCTGGATTGTTCGCGGGGAGTTGTGTTTTACACAACCCACAAAAGAAACTGGTCTCTGGCATTTCATGGATCAGACCTTCAAGGCATTGCTTGGTGTTACAATGTACCAAAGCGAGTGGTAGGTGGGTGCACACCTACCTAGTGTAGTTTCCTATACCTTGTACAGGAGGCTTGCCAGACAGGAGCCAAATGTTGTTCCAGCATCTTTTGGTTTAAAAAAAGATAAACAGTCAGAAATCCTGTGAAACAAACCTATATGTGCTGCACAGGAGGGTTTGATCCAGGGAAATCAAACCCATTAATCCAAGTGTGCACTCTGTGAAGGAGGGACGTATATCTATTTAAATACGAAGCATAATAAATCATCTGTTTACCTCAAAAATCTGAAATTTTCTATCCAAAGCAGGATGGCAAGCTATGTTAGCCTCCTTGTCCATTTATTCCACTTGCGGTATAAATCAAACATTACAATTTGGAGAGAGGTCTTGAGCAGACTGGTGAAAGGCCACAGGACAGGCATCGCTCCCAGTTTCATGAGCGTTATTTAAGTCTGACCTGTATGTGAAAGGTATTTGAAGCCCATGCCAAAGTCTTGATTCAGCCATCACAATGCATTTAATAGAAGAAATTGATCTCTAGGGAGTTCAAAAACTTCTTGAACTATAGAAGCAAATCATGTGCTAAGTAGAAAATGATGTTAATAGCTGCTTCCATCAGCCTGTTGATCAAAACCAACAGACTGAAGGAATGGGGAAGGATGTTGGTGTCCGTGTGAACTGATGCAGGATTTGAGCACCTCTCTCTTCGGATGTTAAAATGAAGGCAACTTGAAAACTTGAATCCTAATTTAACCTTACTTCTAGGTGCATGATACTTCACCAGTCTGCTACATTAGCCACACTGCATTTTTTGGGCCAGTATTCGGGTTTGCCTCCTGTTTCTCTCATTCCTTTTGAGATAAGTATTTTAATTATGCAGCAGATGCTTTCCTTAGGGAATGGCTGCAGCGTGCTTGCTTGGTTTCATGGTACGTAATTGCTGTGCCACTGGAGGGACTATGGGTATTGCATTAGCACAGCAGTTCCTTTGCCAGTTCAATTGTCCTCAGAAGCTGCAGAAGAAATGCCTCCATGTTGTTGTATGTAGTTCACCGTTCTCTGCCAGAGCTTCAATCCCTTCCTCCCACTCTTGAGTTTCAATGGCTTTTTAGCTGAGAGCAGGTGGGCCCAGTAGCAAGCTGCTTTCAAACGACGTCCCACCAAACCCAAGGGAAGCAGTGGGGAGGAAGAGTGCCCGGAATAAAATTGAGGCTGTATTTGCTGTGAAACACACCCGAGAACTGTGACAAAAGAAGCTTCTGTAGAAGACTTTGGAGATTGAGCATTTGGGGCTTGATGTGTTCGTGATAATCCCATGGGAGCTGTGGCCAAGTAGGGGTGACAAATCATAAACTGAAGCAGTCCAGAGAGAAGCAGCACTGGGATTTATTGGAGGAAGAAATTGTGTTCAAAGTGAATGAAGAAGAAAGGCCCCCATCTGAATTTATCACCAACTTCCCTTACGCATGGAAAAAACATGAAGCTGCTCAGCACATCTCATACCAGAACAGAGATGTCTAAAGCTGGTACCACACTGAGATACAAGGGAGTTACCAATGTAAACAAATATACAAAAACAATGTGTTGGTAAGAGTGTAAAATACTGCGTGGTAATTTTGAGCAAGAGCTTGTGGTTTGTTAGTTATTAATCTTGCTACATGGTTTTTCTTTAGCGTGCCTTAAATATTTAGGCAGCAGGAAGTGTGGTCAACTGAAAAGTTGCTGTGCTCTTTCCGTTACACTTGGCATTGGCAGGTGTTATTTTGTGAGTATAAACTGAAATCAGACTTGCCTTGGAGGGTGCTGTGACAGCCAGGGTGTTGGGGCTGAACGGTGTAGGTGAACACTGGCTGGGTTTTTATTGTTATTGTCTGCAAAAGAGCAATTTTTAAAAATAAAATCCAGCCCCTCTGATAGTGGAGGTGTCTAGAGTTCTGCTGTTGAAAAAGACACGTGATTTTCTGAGAGGCTGAACCAAAAATAAATTTATAGCTGAATTTGAAGATGCTATACAAAACGTCAGCTTGAGCTTCTGTGACCGTTACACATACTAGCGTAGGCTGAACCGATGCCAGAGATGTGAGTGTGCGCAGCCTTGGGAGGATGTGAAAGCCATATTTCAGATGGGGCCCATCTCTCTATTCATAGTTTTAACTTCTTTTGGATGATGGGAATGGAGACATCTGTAAAAAGTAATAAGTCTCCTTTCCTTCCAGAACAAGGCTATGAGTTTTCCAGCTGTTGGCTAAGACAGGTTTTCCTGTTGAAATAGCTTTTGTCTGATGTAAGTCTAAAACAATATGGTTATGGTAACTGAAAATATTTCTTTGTCGATTCTGTCCCCTGTTAGTTTTAGTTGTAAGTCTGAGTATTTCTATTCATTGTTGCTTCTCGTAGCAGCTGTTTGATTTTTAAAACCTTATGGAGTCTTCCAGTGAAGTGCATGCTGCTGATAAAATGCAGTATTGCTTATATTCTGTATTTTCTTTACCATATTGTGTGGCTAATTTTCTTTTATCTTCATAGTGGATTCTCATGATTACAGAACACGCTCTTGCTTTCCTTCAGAAGTCCTGTCATCTTGAATAATGCAAAAACAAGCCCATAACATTGATTCATGTGGTTCTTGGTTGCAGCCACAATAACATGGACCGTGCCGTATATTTGTCAGCTGACGCCATTCTATACTCATAAAACATGCCTTGGGATCTTTTTTTAGATCTGTAGAGTTTAAAGATTAGCTTATTAGGCATGTCTCTGATGTGTAATTATTCCAGACTGAATAATATGTTAACCAGCAGATATGCAATTTATATACAGTAGACAAGCAAAGAAGAGTGTATATTTAAAAAATTAGTTTTCCAGAGGAGTTTTGCAATAAAGGTAGTTCTAATGCATTTAAAAGACTTTTATTTTATTTTATTTTATTAAGTAACTTTAAAAAAAAAGTGTGCTGGCTAGTGAAGCAGTTTTAATTTTGTATTTTATGTGTTTCTTTACTATAATTCTATGTTTTCTTTCAATTTCAAGATACAGTATTTTACAAATTAGAGGAACCCTAGGAAATTAAGAGTTTAAAAAGCATGCTAGGGGACCTGCTCAATCTTGAAGCCAGGGCTGCATTATCTCTTCCGACTTTCTTTGTATTGCTCTGTACTAGTCGTTCTTGAATGAGGTAAGATCTGATGCTTTCATTTTTTTCTTGCAGAAGGTTCTTCTGAAGCACACTAAGCAGATATTTTTAATACATCCAAGCAAAAATGGTAATTTTTAGAACTTCAGTTGGCATTTAGACTTTCAGCTTAGCTTCAGAGGGGCTGAGCACCCACCTGGAGCTGGTGGGTTGGTATCCAGCAGTTCTGGAAATATGAGAAGTTGTCTCATACCAGTGGCAGCAAAAGTAATTTTCAAAAATGCCTTTGAATCTTCAACCATGTATACTATCCTCTTAGTGATGGAGGTACTTCTAAAAGTGAAATAATTACAGTGCAAGGACCTAACCTCGTTACTGATTGATAAGAGGTTGTAAGAAGACTGTCATCTACTCTACTATGGTTTTTGTGGCTGTTAGCTAAGGCACATGTCCCTCAGAGGGACATGCCTGCAAGCAAAATTGGAAACCAGTATGTTAAATCTGAGGCCTGTGTTTTGTTGTCCTGACCTCTGAATTTCTGAGACATGCAAAAAAAAGTCGTGACTCAACTTAAACCCAAACTTTTGGAGCCAGAAGATTCAACCTGACTGGCTCGTTTTCAAAGGTTTGGTGCATCTTTGCTAGTCAAGCTCAGGTGTAAAGCAGAGACCGTAAGATGCACTTTTTCAACACTGTCTCTCCTAGTCGCCGTGGTTTTGCATTGGAAATTATAAAGAATCCATGAATCATGTTGGCAGTTTTTGTGAATACAGTTTTCCAAAATTCCTGGCCTGTTCTTATTCAATCGTCCTTTTCACTGATCTGCTTTTTAGTTAACCAAGAGCCTGCCTGTTTGTATGAAGCTGCTGGTTTTATGCAAAACCTATGGTGAAACCGTTGGTGAAATAATTGCTCAGTGATGCTTGAAAGGGTAAATAGTGAAGAAGTAATGTCCAAGGGTACAAAGAAGTTTTGCTACTACATGAGTAGCATCTCATTGGAAGAGATGATTGCACTGTATAGTAAAGAAATGAAGAGGTCTTTAGGAGTAATGGTAAGGGATAGAAAAGTCCCCGAAAGGGTATTGTGGATTCTAGAGCTCTTGGGGTTGTTTTGAAGCCACACTGGATGCTGTTAGGGAAAATACTTCGTAGAAATTCAGTGCTCATCCTGCACTTCATCAGGCTGGTGAATCCCATCAGCCTAAATGAAGATAGAAAATGGATTTATGTGGCATTCCCTGCATTTGTTTCTCACAAAGACACAGGCTAACTTTAAGCCACCATCAAAGAATGCAAACATGGCTTGAAATTTGGTTGTAGTCAGTAAAAGCAGGCAGCCTTTGGAGGAATTCAGATTTGGATGAGATTCAAAATGAGCATTATTCTGTTAGAGGCAGTTTGTGGATATTGGATGCTTACATGGGCTCATGGCAAATTTTTGCAGAGCAGCCCTGCAGAGGCTGAAGCAAAAACTAGACCATCTCATAGGCTCTCCTTTATCTTCTGCAATCATTTAACTGAGGAGTTTGGGGAAAGACACAAAGAAAATACATTGTATAATTTTGAAATTTCAAAGCAACAGTACATAATCATAGTTGTTTATTATTATCCAAAATCTGCTCTTTCTTATGAAGACCTGCACTAACACAAACATTTTGCGACAGAGGGGTGCCTTTAGCATCCTTCTCCCCAGTTGTAAGTCTGTAAATGAGGCTGCTGCCTGGCTGCCTCCACGGTGAAATGAACTGTGACAGTGTGCTTAAAGTGCAATTGAGTAGATAGGAGCTAAATATGTTTAAAGTAGCATTACTTTAAAATGATTACTTCTGCATTCAGAAAATTAAAATGTAATCTGATATACATAAATTTGCCAGATAAAAGTCTTATCACACAAAAGCTATTTTCTTTTGTTCTTATCAGCTCTTGCATGTTGCATTCTTAGGGTTGGTTTTTTTCTTAGTCCCCTAAATAAAACATTTTATAAAATACAGAAAGATGAAGAATTTAAGTTTTGATACGGACAAACAAAACAGAGGACCACATTCTTCTCCAAAAAGAGAGGAAGTATCAGCATCCACACTGATAGGAGCTCAGATTGGATTGATGGGGAGAACTTTATGGAGACCCATGATGGAAGAACTGATACTTACAAAACTGGAGCTCCATAATTGATCATACAAAGGCAAGAATGATGAAAGCAAACTGTTAAATGCACTAATTGAGGTATTGCCACCATAGATATAAAACCAGGCCTTGAACATGTTCCGGTTACACGTTGCCACAAGTCGTGGTGTACAGGCAAGTACTTTTGGTGC
>NW_008824896.1:1134671-1148182 GCF_000699105.1 Pygoscelis adeliae | reverse complement strand
GGTTACTGTGAACCGGCAGGAGAGCTCTCACCAAACTGTTTCCAAATAAATTCTCGGGAACAAATTTCCTTTTCTTAATAATAAGTTGTCCGGCTGTTTTTCCAAGCCCAGAAGCTCACGTGGTCCTACTGTACAAACACAGCGCTGGAAGAAGGTGGTTTTGATTTGTTTTTTTCCTTTCAAGTTGTGTTGTGTTGTCACAAGCCCTTCTGAACGTGAAAGATAAATGGAGAGGAAATGAGGCAACTTATCTATTTTTTTCAAAAAGGAAGGAGCATTGAAACATTGAGGCGGAAGAGCTGAGCGGCTGAGGAGACTCAAACGCACGTTTAGTGAGAGACACAATAGCTGACTGGCGCTTCTTCCCGGGAAGTCTTCTTAGAAATGGAAAAAACAAACACCAGCACTAACCCTATTGTCTTCTTAGTGATGCTTTCATGAGTGCTTGAGGAACTGAAACTCATCCAGGCGGAAGAAGAATAATGTACAACACTTGGCGGACTGTCAAGTGGCTGGACTGTAACCTCTCTGAGCTTGATTCCACCATATATAAGTGGGCTTTAGTGAAACCAGCTCCATGGAGGAAACACGACTTTGAGGCTCCACCTGTGGAGTTGTGTGCCACCACCTTCCCGTCACAGCAAGCAACACTGTAGCTGTGCCTGTCTGGGAGTGGCAGTCAAACACTCAGTGGGGCTCTGGCGTTTCTCTGAATTACGGCTAAAAATAGAAGTCTAAAAAAGAAAATAAATACTTTTCAACAGTTTGCTGGGACAAAGAGTAATTAGACTTTAAACCCCAGCATTTGTGCAGGGGTGACTGTAAGATAAAGGTCTTGCTTTGTATGTGTCCTCTGTTACATTTACATCAAATTCTTTACGAACACAGTTCTTCTTTTTCCTTTTTTTTCCTTAAATTCCCCTAACCTATGGCCTTGTGATCTGGGAGCATTTCTTCTACCTCTGGTGATCTAGATTGCTGGCACTGTCTGGCTGTAGGAAGAGCAGACCTGGTGAACGCGAAGGCAGTCCTTCATTTGTGATACTGCTGCAATTGCAGAAAGTTAGGGATTGTTTTGCTTTTACTTGAACTCTTTTCAGGATAAAATTTACGGAATTAATTCTAATTTGCTAGCAGAAGGTATACTTTTATTATTCAGGTCCCAACTTTAATTCAGAAGAATCAAAGGCATAAACTCTGCCAAGTAAGGAATGATTAATGAAGCTTAATGGGTCCTTTCAGCTTTGCAAAAAACCAGCAAAAATGTTTGGATCACTTTGTTTCCTTCTTTTACAGTGCTTTGGAAATACTGGGATCTTGAGTATGGCCTTGCTCAACTTTGGATGGGAGAAAAGAGGGAAAAGGAGGCCGCTGGCAGGTCTCCCATGTTGAGAAGCCCCAGGCAGCCAGAGAGCCGTCTCCCGTCTTCTGTTTGTTCCCCTTTGTTTTCTTTTCACGCCCTTTTGCCTCATTTTCTCTGCTTCTGCTCATGGATTGACCCTGGACTAAATTTAGCAGGGGCTTTTGGAGCGGGCGCATTGGTTTTGCGAGGGAAGGGAAGACCACCTTTGCTCCGTTGCAGCCAATTCTGTTTCCTTTGCACCCATTTCACAGCTGGAGGAGAGCAAAAGGCTGCGTTCTAACCCAAACTGGGACTTTCGGGTAGTAGCAGCTGCTATAGTAGAGTCTGAGTAAAGCGTAAGTGAGAAAACCAGACATAGTCATTCAGACCAAGATTGTTTTGAAGGGTGAGAGGAGACTCAGTCGAGGTCTCAGTTTTCAGCTGAGCATCAGTGCATCTTCCTCCCCTCGTGTCAAAGCAGACACTTCTGTAGCTTTGAAGAACCCCAGATCTGGGCGACTAATGCTCTGGTACCATGGTAATAAGCAGTGTGGTGTTTCTCAACTAACTTGAATTATGAAGCTTATCTGCTGCATCGCAGAGCTGTAGTTTCCCTTCCCCACCTGTAATATTCACAGAAAAAGAGACTGGTTTACACGGGGTTTGGTGAACAGATTCATGTAATAATTATACGCTTTTTTCCTAGACTCTTAATCTTAATTGATGCTTTTTTGCAGCCATGGGAAGGAACCTCCTTCCCCACAGGATGAGGCACCAACACTTCCTCCTGTCTCTTCTGCAGAATTAAAAATTCAGTGAACAGTGTGGTTTTGCTGGCTGGGAGATATTATCATCTACAGAGAAGTAGAAAAGGGTTTGTTTGTAAAAGGGGAGACTTTTAGTTGCATGAATATAGACCCTGTAATGCTTGGAAGTATTTCTTGCACAGCGTGAATGAAATAATTTTTTAATCCATTTATTTCTAAAGATTTAGAAAACATGTTTAAGGATATTATCTTTTTTTTCTGAATGTGAGAACAGACTATCGGCAAGGAGAATTTGTCTAGTTTGGCTTAGCTAAGGAATAGAAAGATTAACCATATATTAGGAAAAATCATTTAGAAATGCCAGAACTAAGAAACATTTGTCTACTGATTAATTTTCCTAGCTTAAAACCACTAGTCCACACTGGTTGCTGTTCTGCAGCTGCTGGGTGTACATATGGATGGATGATATGATGGAAATATATTTTCAGTATTTTTAATACATATGCAAAGCAGGTTACTCAAAGTCATAGTGACTGATGCTGGCTTTCCAGGGCAAGCACGCAGACTGTCTGCTGGAATCATGACATTGCACCCTACCGTGTAGTGCTGTGAAAAAACATTTTTGTCTTGTAGGTTGTGTCAGCCCTGAACAATTCCTACTGTAGCATCTTTATGGCCAACGCAGTCCATGTGGTGTCAGAAAGAGATCCCATTGTATCACCATGCTTTATAACAACAAAATATATGATATATTAAAGAGATTTTGAAATGATGCCTCACTCAAACTTCTAGGTTTTTACAGTGGGTCCTCCCATCCTCTCCCCAATACTATCTTGCTGTGACAACAGTTAAATTTCCTTGCATTCATCTTGCAGAACTATAGCATGAAATTAATGAGAACCTGAAGCAAATGACTAAAAATGCGCTGCAAATGAAATATTTTCCCATTTTTGTTGTCCAAGCTTAATGTAAAGTGGGAGGTGCAGTAAAAAAATTCCTTGGGGTGTGAACTGCATTTTACATATTCTCCTTCCTGTAATATAAAGTTTTATTAGAAGCTTAATTATATATATTTTTTAATTTGTTTGTCCTTTTTAACAAAGGGGGAAGAGCAGTAAAATTGGTTCTTGGTTTTCACAAAGAGTTGTCTCTTTATCCCTATGAAGACCTACATTGTCAGTAACAGGGATAAATACTTCTGTCTCCTTTGCTATGTGAAATACATATCTGTTATTTTTCCCTCTCTGCTTAATAAAGTTTGCAGCACAAGTATCACTGTGGGTTTGACTTAAAAGAACTTTCTGGGATGCTGTAGCAGAGATCCAATTTTAATAATACATATTTACCAAGATAGCAACGTGTCAAAAGACCACAGGAGGAGGTTGCCTGAGAGATTGCAAGAGCAAAAGGCTTTTGCAAGCTCATAAGCTGGAAATGGGAAGGAGACCGTCTCTGAGACTGCGCCTCTAAAGCACCCTTCCCAGGGAGAAGATGCGTGTGTTCCTTGCAGTCCCCTTCCAAACGTCCTTCCGCAGCTGCTGCCCTGCAGAGGACCAAGGCAAGGCGATGTTGGTGCAAGCTGAAAAAAGAGATTAAATTGGAACATGGTCCCAACTGGCATACCAGTGACTTGTGTATGGCCTTGGGCTATAGATCAGTGCTTCAAAAATCTGACTGGTGCTAGTTGTTTGGGTTAAAAACTGTGTATTTACCCAGCTGGTCTTTTGGGGTTTAAAATGGCAAGGAGGAGCTCTGAGGCTGAAATGATTTCCTGTGATAAAATTAAGAGATGTGGCGGTGGTGTTGGAAAGCCATTAAAATAAATGCCTGTACTTTGAGGCCTCTGTTTACTTTATTTCAGAGATTAATCTTGTTTTTAACCTTCTTGTGCACATAGGCTAGCTGAAATATTGTCCTTTGCAATTCATGACTTCTACTCATTTTCCGTGTATATGGGAGCCAAAAAAGAACCAAATGCCTTACGATTCGGTGAGAAAAATTGCAAGGAAAGGGGACCTGATGGTACCCTTAGTCTCATTTTCTTACCAACACGTAGCCCTTTTCCATTTTGTGGGGTTTGTGTCTTGTTGAAGAGAAATGGAATAAAATATTACCATGGGATAACGGCCTTCTGCTACAGTGCTTAAAAAGTGAGGCCTTCAGGGGAAACCTGGTACTCTTGAGAAGTCTGTTTGGGTTGACTTACACTAAACTGGTGGTGAAACAAGTTACAATGTAAAGGGAGTAAAGGGAACTTTAAGACTAACATAAGGTAACCTCAGCATAAATAAGGCTCTGCATGGAAAGACGTGTGTGTATACTCATACTGATGTCCAGTGTCATATACGCCTTTGAGTAATTCTGTAATAGACCTGTCTAGTATGGCATAATTTTGGCAAAATAATTCAGAAAAAAGAAATGAGTAAAAATATCTCCTGGATCTATATGAACACACTCCAGGCATTGCACAGAATTAATCTTGTGCAGGAGTGTGTGTCTGTATAAATATCCATATATTCGGAAAATCCGTCAGTGAGTATTTTGTGAAGATGGTTATTTCTGTTATCTGTATCTCCGACATGAGAATGGTTTTCGTTATTTCGACTTGCAGCTGGTCGGGCAGTGAAGTAACTGGCTACGACGCCTGTCACCTGAAAGGGAGGGAAGAGAGAATACATCATCCTGATTTAAAGAGTGATGTGGCATTGGCTTACCTTTTTGGAAAGCTGCTTAAATGTTCCTAAGAAACATTCTTGTATGACCTACCATGATGTGTAACGTGATGCTGAGATCCAGACTGGAGAAAGCTGCTCAAGACATGCTTGGTGTCCATTCCCCCATTAGTGGTTCAGCCTGTGGCTTGTGGAGTTGAAAAAAAACCCAACTTGAAAACCATTGACCTTCACCAAATCAACTTAATACAGAGCATAGTTTAACTTCTCGTGGCCCCCAGGAACTAGATGGGGTTCATTTGTTTTATTAAATCCCTAGTTCTTCTGGTGCTGTGAAATAAGCTTATAAATAAAGGATTGTCAGACCTTATTCTTGTTGAATTTGACTGTGAGTAATTGTTTCTAGACAGAGCCTTGCTGCTTCTAACCCCATTACCTATAAAGGATAAATTTCAGCAGCCTTAAGGATAAGCTTATCTGACACAGTGTTAATCAAACCCTTGGCTTGCATTTGGCTTGTTTCTGCTTGATTAACCACAAGCTTTGGCCTTTATGTAATTCGTGAGTATTAGGATTTTTTTTAATCTGACAGAAGTGCAAAGGCAACTCGTGAAATCTTGTTTCTCCTCTAAATAATGATTCGGCAGTGGGAGTGTTGCAGAGCTGCCGGCTGGTGGGCCCCGCTGTTCAATACCGGAGTGCCTGATCTCAACGGTTGTCATTCAGGTGTTTTAAGGTTAAAATTCAAATCCTTCCCATTGTTTTCCTCATCCCCTGCCCCAGCCCTACTGCTAACGGTTTCCTGACGTTTACTGCTTCTCCCCTCTGCAATGCTGGTGGAGCTGCTTGTGCAGGACCCGTCTCTGGCCGGAGAGGTTGTCCATCCGTTTCCCCCAGCACGAGAGGTGACACATGTATGGGAGAAGGTGTGAAGAAGCTGGAGGGAGTGGTGTCCCAGGGCTGGCATGTGTCTGTGAAGTGCACGTACTGAAGCAGTAGATGTACCCGATGGAGGCTGCTTCTCCATTTCAAGTGGGCACGAGATGTGTGCCACTCCAGCCTGTTGCTTTGCAATTGCTAAAAATGCTAAAATACGTTTCCCTGGGCATTTTCATCCTAACAGCAGCTGGTCTCAAATAAAATACCCTGGCAACATGTCGTGCAGTCGGAGGGAATTGCGTGCTTCTTGTGAAGGACATAGCATGGAAATAACGTGATTGCAATTGAGATATCCTCCAGAGAGTTTCAAGTTAGAGCAGATGCTTGTGCAGGCGTGGAAGGTGTGCTGTTAGGATAATGATGGTTAACCGTAGATGAAAGGTGTGATAGTCCTGTCGGCATTTCCCGAGAAGAGTTTTCTTGATCGTGGTCTGGGAGGGAAGGGCAAAGGGGAAAGGAAACCTGCATGAGTCTCTGAGTTTGACCCAAGAGACGGGCTGTGTTTAAGCAGGATTAGTGCTCTGTATTTTGCTCTGTATTTTTTCATAATGAGGCAGTATTCAGAATTAATTTAAAATAGCAGCATCCATGGTTAAATCACAAGCTACTCTTAAGAAAACAAGCCTTCTTTTTAGAGTGTATGAGGTCTGTCTCACTCAGGTCTGTCTACTCTCTCTGAAATACGAGATGCTCATGAAGTTGCCCGAGAAGAACATTATAGATATATAAACCTATTGAAATATATGGGATAATTGTGCAGCTCAGTATAAAATTTAGTCTCATTTAGCGGAGTACTTGAGGAAGAGCTAAGTACTTGAGTAAAATTGTAGAAAGGGAGGTATGCAAGGCTGGAACAGAGCCTGTTATTTTTGGCTCCTCCTTTGCTGTGGATCAAGTTTACATGAACTTACAAACGTGTTTGTTTAGCTTGCCCTGAGAGAGAAGCTTTGCTTCTGGTGGAGCACAAATTTCACACCCACAGTTTCAGCTAGCAAACTTGCTAAGAAATCTGATTTTTTCACAAGACAGCATCTACTTTCCCACTCATCCTATAGAGAAGATGGGCTAAGCACCCAAGAAGTACTTATATGCTGAGATTTAGGAAGACGATGATCTGAGGTGTGGTGGATATTATTATCTCCCATGGATGGAGTTTTGGGTGACTAACTGGAATTTTACCAGTGCAATTCTGTGTCCACATTGCAGATGGATAATTTGGGCGTGTGTGCACCCCAGTGTAGTTACAGCATTGTAAGTTTTTAATGAGAGTAGTCTCCATTAATGCAAAACAAGGCTGAGAGTAAATAATCGGTTTCAATATTTTATCAGGTGCAAACCACGCTTTTCAGTGTGTCTGCATGGGGAAAAGGGACGGCTCCACCAGAGAGCTTCTTGCTTTGGCTGAGTGAGTGCAAACAAACCTGTGGAGACATGATTCAGCCAAATCAGAACATGGGATTTGTGTCTGTCATCCCTTTTTTCATAACAGATACTAAGTCATGACTCACAAATAATTGAAATACTGTTTCTATAAATAAAGATCAAACTGAGCTATGCTTTCAACAACAAAGAGAGTATTTTATATTGCCTCCCTGTATGTGTAGGATAAAGCCTGGGAGCACTTGGATTTAAACAGTTTCTGGGCAGTACTATAAGTACCGCACAAGAAAGAAAACTGTAGGAAAGAGAGAATTACTGGTAATTTCCGCTGCACCATTACATGTCCCATAGCACTGGGAGGTGGTGGGCACTGTTAGAGAGGATATGCCAAAGAGAATTGCTTTTACAGGTTTTCTGGTTACCAGATGCATTTAATAAGTGATAATGATGTTTGAAATGAACGGGTGAATTCAGGAAGAGCAGCTTTTATGCACTGTATTGCAGCAGAAGCAGCAGAGGCCGCTTCTTTCTCTTCATGGCAAGCATCCAGCCCATTTCAGAGCTGCCAATACTGAAATCCAGCTTTGCCGATTCACAGGGCTCAAGTAGAGCATCTACAATTTTAGATGTTTATCTCAATCACAGGTTGTGTTTATCTTGGACTTGGGATGAAAGTCAACCCATGAGCTGAATACTGAAATTATTTTGTTCACTCATCTTGCTGCTACCCTGATGGGCTATGAGAATAAGATTATATATCTAGATGGATAGATGGATGGATGGATAGTAGTAATTTTAAAGCTCGGCACTGAATTTGCTGAGTAACGTTAAGGCACGCAGTAGGTATAGTTTAAAAGCATGTCCCTGGTTGTGGGTTGCACTCCTGGCTGGTGAAGCACCATGTGGGTATGATCAGCTGGTCTTTTTCTATTGACTTCTGACGGCTTTGCTTGTGGCCTTGTGGAAGAAATACAAAGACAAAGTCATTCGTTCCTGTTCTGTCTCAATACTTCACACTGGTTTGAAGTGCTGGGTGTACTGGCATTCAGCATGCACAATGCTTATTGTTTCTTTTAGGTTTTATTTTGTCTAGGGTTTGCTTTGATACAGCAAATCATCTACTCTTTTTGCAGTTCATGTCCCTCAGAGCACAAAGTATATTTTCCAAAGGGCTTAAATGGTTTAAGAAGATAAATCCCCTAGACCTTCAAAGAGATTTGTATCATGATCGTGGTGTTTTTTGAAAACCCCATTCAAAAGCTGCTGAGTGCAAGCAATCGTGCTATGAAGAGGAAGGGTCATGGTCATCTTGCTACCCTTGGAAGGGTCATCTTGCTACCAAACACTAATATTTAAGTGGAATAACTGCTTTTATGGCAAGTCCTTACCTCTTTCTCTTCCTAACTTCCAAATGGCTGAAGTCTGGCGAGTGTGAGCAACGCCTCTCTTGTATGCCAGCCGAGAAGTTATTGTTTTCTGACCTTTCTGACCTTTTTTTCTGAATTTTCCTGGCCTGCATCCATACTTGGTAACACATTGTTGAGAGCGGAGGAGCATGGCAGGGTGAGCTAGCCAGGCTGCACATAGCCGTCCAACCTGGCTGAAAGCCAGCTAGACCAGCAGAAATTTGTGGGAGAACTTGCCAAAGACTGCCCTTATTTTTTAACGTTGGATATCAGTTTATTTCAATAAAAGCAGTGAAACCCAAAATAAAAAGTCGGGTGTTTGAGAACATGCTGTGGGTCTGATGACTTGGAGTTACTTACAAGTGTCCAGCACGGGTGGTGCACAGTTAAAAAGGTCAGAGGCAGTGGACAAGCAGGAAGAAACAAGTTGGGGGGGGATTCCAGATTTCCAGTGGGGCAACTGGCAGATGTTTCTTGTTTCTCAGTGCAATGACATTTTTTTTTAGTCATAAAAGACGTATCATAACTTGATGCTAAACTTTTGTGATCAAGCGCAAGGGTGGTTTTGCAGAAGAGGAGATGCATCGTGAAGCATTTGGAAAGTTTATTCTTTAGCAGGATCTAAACCCTCAACAAAGGGGGAACATCTGTGTTTGCAGACCCTTGCCACCTTAATTTGACAGAAATCCTTCCACCTCCATCACTGTCATCTTTTGCTGTTGGTAATTTTGGTTGCATGCAGGCTGCTACTGGAGATGATCACATTTTGTCTTCTCCCAGGGTAAACATCAATCTAGCTGCTGGGCTTCAGATCACATTTATCTGGGCTGGAGCTGTGCCTTTGCCAGACCAGCCGAGTGGGAAAGTGGGCCTTGCTCCATATAAACAGCTCTGACTAAGCAAGCCACACTAAATTTGGAAAAGAATTAGGGGAACTCATTTTTCAACTGCCCTGGAGTATTTTATCTCCGGTTGCCCCATGTTATCATTTCGTGGGAAGAGTTTCTATTAATCATGACCGTTTCCATCATGTTTGTTTTCAGATAGCATATTTTTATCTTCTGTAAACCAAAAGAGTTTAAAGATCCATTGGTGAACAATGGATCAAGGGTCTGTCTACTTCTCTTCCCACCCGCAGGTAGCATTGCAATTCCTGTTGAGCTGAGCAGTGCAAGGCCAGGTCCTTGTGTAGTGCCACTCACAACTTCTTAAAAACCCTTTTTCTTCTAATTTTAAGAGGGGGTAGTATTTTTAGTACAGAGATCTTTTGCAACAAGTAGTATAAAGACTGGAATAAACAGTCTGAAACATTTGCTCCTCAATTCATGTTTTGGTTGATTGTAAACATATTCTGCATATAGAAATCATATTGATGTTATATTTCTCACTTATATATATTATGAATTGCATAGTTCCTTTCTTTTTGGTCATCATACTTCAAGCTGATCTAAGACAAGTTGACACTGAAGAATCACACTCCCGAGCCGATTTAGCCATAATTGAAAGACTTTGCCAAAATTGCAGGTATTTCCTGCGATTGTTGGGTTTTTTTTCCCAACACCAGAATTTTGTTCTTTGTCCCACTTCCTCTACAAATTTTTACTGCAGGATGCAGGCAGTAGTCAAGTGAGGTCCAGTGTCCCGGAGCCCTCTGTAACAGATTAAGAGGCCACTGCAAGCTGGAAAAGAAAAAGCCGCAGTGGAAAATAGGGGCAAACCCTGGCAGTGGCCTGAGCAGGAAACTCCACCGGGACTGGGGCCAACAACATCCTACTGCTCGGCTGGGACCAGAAGAAGAAAAAAATGCTATAAAGAAGGCTTTGGGAAGCTTTGTCCTTATTTGGAGAATAAGTTTATGCCTCTGCCCAAAGCAGGCTAGTTTTTAAAAGGCTGTCAGATGGACAGGGATCTTCTGCTTCAGCAGCACCGGTATCCTGCAATTATATGCAAGGACATCCTATAATCGGTAGGTCTCAGTAAAAATCTGGTCTCTTCAAACTGGAGGATTGGAGTCCAGATTGTAACTGGTGCGGTCCCACAAGTAAATCGGTGAAAAACGTACGTACCTGAAAACTTAACCCGACCTCCTGACATCCCTCCAGGTTTGTGTAATGACTCTGCAAACGCGTCAGTCGGCCAAGCCGTCTCCTCCGTGCACCCAGGCAGGGCTTGAAGGGGCAGCAGGTTTGTAACCCATCGGTGGTGTGGGACTGGAAAGGGGCAGGAGTGGGGCAGGTGGGGCTTTCAGTTTAATTGAAGGCAGCGATCCCATTGATGCTTAAGAAGGAGAGCTGGTTACACAGGAGTAGCTGGAATGAAAGGTCATGCCAATATTGTCCTAGACTTGAGAGATGTGTCAAATTCTGTGCATCAAACTGAAAATAAAATTGCAGAAGCAGAGGAGCTGATGTATAGCTTTTTCTTTTGTGTGCACGCCCACGTAACTGCAGCGATATAATTATCAGGAGGTTGTAGAGTAATTAAATACTGCAGCTATCTGAATTGATGAAATTACCTCTAACAGCCTGGTAATGTCCCATCTTAGGAGCAAATCAGAGCTGGACCTGAAATAAGCACCTTACAAAATCTTTTGCCATTGCCCATCTCTGCGAACTCCTTTGTAAACTAGTATTTTTCCATGGCAGCTTCAGCCACACTTATTTGGGTTTTTTAAATGGAAATAAGGTAGCCAGCAGTAGTAAATCTTGGACCATAACATCTTCTATACCAGAGTATCCCATGCGTTTTCTCCTGTGAAATCCCATGTACTTACTCTCATAATGATCCACGGCTTTTCTCTTTGTTTAACCATATTTAAAAGTATTTAAGATGAAAAAAGGCATGAATATTCTGGGAACTGCGCTGACATTTAAACCCCCATTTTTTGGTGAGCAATGGCAATAAAATCAGTAGTAATCCAGGAAGTTTTTCATGGTTACTTTAGAAGGACTATGCTTATATGCTTGAAACAGCAAATCTGTTGAGACCTGTCTCTGATTTCATCATAGCTGCTGCAGACTTGCAGCCTGTTGTATAAAATAAAGAAACATCACGAAAACTCGCAGTGAATCCCTTTTGGTGGTAGCGCTGGTGGGTGGCTGGGAGGAGTTTGTCAATTGGGGAGCATCATCATAGGATGCAGGTGGTTCATCTTTTCCTATACTTCCACAGTGTTTCTTGCTGGTTCCCCTGTTTGGCCCTTCAGGAGTGAAGAATGCCAGTCCAGGTTTAGGAGACCATGTGTGTAAAGGCTTCAAGAAATCTCAGTTTGGGATCTACCATTTTTTTGTCTTCCACAGAAAATTTGATTTTTTTTTTCCCCCAAGCAGAACAAAATAAAATTTTGAAAGCATCAGAATTGCTTGAGATGTGAAATTATGTTTCTCTGTTGTATGCTCAGAAAAAACCCTTTGTCATGGGGCTCCTTAATACAAGGAAGAAAGGGATCTCTCCAGTATCCAGGACAGTCTGGATGCTATCTAGATCATAGTCCAGGTTTTGGTTTTTGCATTGCCGTAGACTCTTTGAGTCACATACATGCACATGGCTTTAACTTTTAGCTGCACTTCCCTGTCTGTAAAGCATTATTATTCCTTTGATAGGGTTAATGAGTTAATTACTTGTAAATTGCTTTAAGATTCCCAGAAATGAGACTGTCACTGTGTTTATTGCTGTTATTGCTACTGATGAGGTCTTGATCATAGCAAGACAATACAAGATGAGTGTTTATTGCAGCATGACTATCTGTTTACATTAAAACAAAGAAACTGCAGTGCCCAAGCTTAGAAAACATCTTTTGTACGAGCTTTGAGTCAGCTTTAAAATCTGATTATGTGATAAAATTGGCTAATATGGCTAAACACTAGCCAGTATCACTTGTGTATATGTTTCTTTGGAAACCTTACTAGCTCTCGAACACCCACGGCTCTGTGGCAGTATCACCTAGGGAGAACCAGGTAGCGTCTTTTCTTGGAGAAATGGATTTGGGATATGTTTTGCCTGCTCTTAGAAGGAGAAACAATGTCCAAAACCCAGTGTTTTCTCTGTATCGTTAAGGCCCTGACAAATTCCCTCTGCGCTTGGTTATCACAGCAGCTGAATGCATCTCCAAGGGTTTCCTGATCTGCTGTGCAGCAAGTGCCCTTTGATACTCTTGGGTGGTATTTTGAGTCGCTGGTGATAACTGCTTCAGTTCTGCATTACAATTTCTGAGCTGATGTACATTAAATACAATTAAATCTCTATTTCTGCTTCAGGAAAAACAGAGGCCGTCATCAAAAACTTCAGCCCGCACTACAGGCGCCAGTACGCGGTGGCTTTCTGCAAGCATGTGCAGGATGAGCTGGAGCAGCACCGAGATTCCCAGTCCCAGTTCCTGAAAACCAAGGTAGGAGGGCACGTAAGCCCTTCTCCATCCTGAAGCTGCCATACAGCTTTGCTCTCCTGTGTGAAATAATTAATGCATTAACTATTTAAATCACACATTTAGTAGTCATAATGTATGAAAAACATGAGCTGGAAGTGTATCAGCTACTGACTGGGCTTGGTTTTCTTGTTTTTTCCCAGTGTTGAATGCCCTCAAGTAAAGTTAATAG
The DNA here is from genome assembly GCF_000699105.1 of Pygoscelis adeliae. NCBI lineage: Eukaryota > Metazoa > Chordata > Aves > Sphenisciformes > Spheniscidae > Pygoscelis > Pygoscelis adeliae. The sequence goes on along the minus strand of NW_008824896.1, from coordinate 1,135,081 downwards.
GCGGAACAGATACTCAAAGCTTCTAAAAATCAAGCCCAAAGTATTTTTAAAGTTATTTAAATGTTTCTGTATATACAAGCACAGTACAGAAGTGTTCTTTCAGCTTCTTATAGTGGATAGATGAATACATAATAAATGTGTGTCTAGGACATTTTACGTGTATACTTTCTTATATATAACCCAAGTGTATTCAATAGATTTGCAAGTGCAGATGTCAGATTTGGTTTGGTTAGGTTTTAGGTGGAAAAGCTGCATTTGGGTGCAGGTTTAAAGTTTATTTTTGAAAATTCATCTCTGTTTTGGTCGTGTTTGGTTGTCTCATTGTAGCATGAGAAGAACCATGAAACAAGTTTCTGGTACAAAGCATGCATTTCATCAAGGTAGAGTTGGATGCTTGGACAAAACTAGTT
>NW_008824896.1:1130129-1134643 GCF_000699105.1 Pygoscelis adeliae | reverse complement strand
AAGGTTTTGCAAGAATCTTGGGTCAGAGATCGTACATTCAGGGCAGAAATTTATGTAGGAAACTTAATTAACCCTTTCAGCCATGGCTACAGGGTTCCATAAAGAAGATGGCAATAATCCCCCCAGTGAAGTGAGCTATGGAGAGCTGGTTTTTATTATAGGAGGAGAGACGAAAAGAGAGACAAAAGTTGCTTTATTAGAGGAAAATGCATTGAACCAGCCTTCAATATTAAGAAGATACAAATCTAAACCTTTTGGCCATATTGGAAATCACGGGTTTCCAATGCTCTTGAATAAGGTAAAGCAGTGAGGTGGGATGTAAAAGGTGGAATGATAGAAGAGCCGTGTCTTTCAGAAAGATGCATATCACTTACAAGAGCAAAAAAAAGTTACAGGTGCAAAAGCATTACAAAGAAATGGGAAATAATTTACTACCTTATAATAAAACTCTTTGCTGCATCAATGAAATGTTTTAATTGATGTTATGTAGTGGAAAATGGGAGATAATGAACTACAAGTCATCTTGCATTCAGCATGCCAATCGAAAGGTAAATAAGAATGTCTCTGTCTCAGAAATCTGGAAATAGTTTTGGAAGGCAGAGCTCCTCGGCTGCCTCCTCACCTCAGGCTACAAGAATTTGATTGCACGTGTAGTATCTGCCCGAATCAGAGAGATGTTTATGACTCCAAATTGCGTTTGAAGACTCAAAAGCCCTCGTAGCAGTCTTATGGAAATGTAGAAATAAAAGCTTCAAAATGGTCAGTAATCCAGAGTCATTTCAAATCTAGAAAATTGTCTTTGTAGCCACCGGTGGAAGCTGGGACTGTCTTATACGAGGCAGAGCTGCTGCATTTTGCTGAGGATCTGAAGAAGTGGAAGGACAGATACGTCGTTATCAAAAACGACTACACTGTGGATTGCTTTGAGACTAAAGAGGTAGATGCTTCTTCCTTTTATGTTCTTCTACTCTCCCAAAGAAACTGATATCAAGTGAATTGGCCGCTGCTGCCACCTTTCTTTTGGCAATACTAGATGAAACGTTGTCCTCAGTGAGGCGGCTCCAGCCTTGCGGAGATGGCTGGAAGCTCCACGGGGATGGCTGAGGGTACAACCAAGGGCCTTGCGTTGGCCACACACGTTTGCAAGAATTAGCAAATCATTTTAACAGCGCTTTGAACCTTCCTTTGCATATCACAGAATGCTTCTTATCTGTATGTCATTGTAATACGTCCCCGTGCTTCTGCAGTTGGGTTTTAAGTAGCAATTTTTGGGTGGCTTCAAGCTGACTACAGTGAAGCTTTTCATTTGGCAGCTGCCATAGTCAAACTAGTCCCGGCTGACAAATCAAACAAATAGGGCTTAGAAGAAAATCCCATCCTTTTCCCCTCTCTTCTGTCCCTGGCTCTTCATCACGGCTCATAAGCACTGAGAGGATATTTTTTAATATGTTTTTTTACATTTAACCATGTTTTAGATTCTCGTTTCCAGGGAATATATCCAAAATTCAGTCTGACAAAAAAAATTTCCCTTTGGGGAATATCCCCGGGCATTAGCTTTGTAAATGAGTTGCGTGCTTTATGTTTTCCCTCTCCTTAAATTGCTATTTGACTCCCTCTCTCTTGATTTTCCAGGCCTACCAGAAAGGAGCCAGCCCTAAATATCATGTTCTTCCTGCAGGAGGCAAAGTACTGACTTCAGAAGAAGATTACAATTTGCTGTCTGATAAACATTTTCCAGATCCTGTTGGTAAGCCCTGCTTGAAGCTGAACTGCCAAACCCCAGGCTCTGTTCCTTACGCAGACCTCTTCTGGGCAGGCTTTCAGGCTAGACTTTAAAATGGGGCAACAGGAGATGCATGCGGCCCTTTTTCTAAGTCAAAGCACAGCTCTAGAGTAGATGTACACAGAATATGCTATAAGCTAACGTTCAGAGAAATGCTGGCTCCCTTTTTTTTTCAGCGTGCCGGCACAAAGCTGCTGGAAGCATGCAGAAGCAGAGCAGGAACCACACCACCATTGTTCCTGGGCTTTGTTAATATTCCTGGTTTATTTGTTTCCATTTTTAGATGCCAGCTGCCTGTGTTGACTCACAGTTGATAAGTTGTCCCACAGAGAGGGCAGGAAGGTTGCTGCTGCTGAATTTGTTTTTTCTGGGACAGGAACTGCTGTGATCCTGCCTGCCCCCACCCCACTCCACAAAGATGGAGAAAATTCGGGCTTTAAGGGAGCGGATCTCATGTTGCAGAGTCAGATTTGGAAAATGGCATGCCACCTAAGGAAAGGGATAAGGGCAACTTGTAGGCAAGGATTTTTTTTTTAAGTCCTGTCTCATAATACTTGAAGTTATGACTGTTGGGACATGTCCCACTTACACCTCTTTCCCACTGCATAGGGTGGTCAGAGGGTAGCATGGGGCAGTGGTGCCTGGAGGTGTCCTCCATGTGTCACCACAGCTCTGCAGGAGTTGGGGTTGAGTGATGTGGAGCAGCCCAAGGCTGCTTGCGGGCTTCCCATGGCTCTCCCTTCACAAAGAGTGGCTCAGTTCATCTTTTATGGCCGTTCTCCCCTTCTGTGTGATGCTGAAGACCCCCCAAGATGAACCTCTTGTGGCTGGGCTCTTGGTGCGTGGCACTGAGACAAGATTGGGTTTGGTCATCTGTAAACGGTGTTGTACAGCATCCCCTGTGCACAGTGACTTGGGGCAGGTGGAAACTGGAGATACATAATGCTTTCTTTGCTTCACCTTCAAGGGCTTGAAGTGACAGTTCACAAAGCCATCTTGCAGTTGTGTTTGGAAACCCTGGAGACAGGGAAACCGCTGCTGTTCCTACATGGTTTAATGCAGTTCATTTCTATATGGAGGACCATATGCTCCTATATGATGTCTATGTGGAAGAGACCATAGCTGCCCATTAACTTACTTATTTGCTGTGAAAACATTTTCCCTAGCAGTTATGATCCAATGAAATAGTTTATTTGAGATTTTACCAAAAATGTGTAGTTTATGGCCATCTTGAATACAAAACAAGAGGACATCAAGTTGCTATGGTATAATGTAGAGAGGTGGTTGGTCTCTGCTGAGTTTGCCCACCCCAGCTGTGTCCCCCTGCTCTCTGTGCCCAATTGCTTGAATCAAGAAGGAGACTTGATTTTTTCATGTCTCGTGCTTCCCTGCTAGCAAAGGTCTGTTCTCTCTGTCATAGCAGAGGAAAAGAGCCAAACTCCCCAAGAAATCTGGAGATTTCAAATGGAGATGTGTGTTTTGTGTAGGGTCAAGTGAGAAGGAGGTCGCTCAAGCCTTCGTTCAGCTGCCGAAGGAGTTCCCGGTTTACCTGTGGCAGCCCTTCTCCCGACACAGCTACTATTGCTTCCCAGAGCCAGAAGCTCAGAGGCAGTTCAGCGCCGTGCTGGGGGACTGTGTGAGACACTCAAACCACGGTGAGTGCAGAAAGGGCCTCTTCCTGTATGTCATTCACCCCGGTGAAGATTTAAATAGCTATTATAGTAAAAAAGCTGTAGAAAAATGCAAGTCACTTACAAAAGATGCTTTGCTTTCAGTGCCTTGAGGAATGCATTAACATACCCCTTCTTCTTGCTTTGCTGGGAGCAAAGTTAGGTGGGATTTGAGCTACAGTGTAGTAAGCTTGGGTAGAAAACATGGGAACGGCCTTGAAAGTGGCGTTCCCCTCTGTCAGCTCATCTAAATCCAGTACCATGATACAAAATCATATGAGGTGTTTACTAAATATGGCATGGCAAACTCTCACCTGTGTTTGCAAGCTTGAGAAATGCATCATAGATATGGTAGACTGGGTTTGTACAACGTGGAGGGAACGCAGTCTCTCAGTACATTTCTGTAATGTTATACATATATCACCAATGGCCAGACATTTGGTATTTTCTGTGGGTGTTTAGATGGCAGCTCAAGACCCCAGCCACGGTTAAGCCTCGTAGGTGGGACATGAATGCTGTGTAAGACACGGTATTAATTGTTTGCACAAGGGTAAATTTTAAGTCTCACTTTCTGAGCATGTTAGACTAGAAAACTTTTAAAAAACCAAACTTGGGACTTGCTAGGATTATAAAGCCAACCTTGCTCCATGAAATTGGAAGAGCATTTATGAGTTGTGTCCTTTAGAAAAAGAAATGCTTTCCTATTTTTCAGATGACTTTTCTGTTTTTCCATCAAGCTGACCTGGTTCCCCCACTGGTGTCCAGGCTCTTCCATGCCTTTAGTGTTGCTTTCGAGTCCTATCTGTTCCTGCTGGCCTTGGTGGGAGATGGGAACACTCAGGAACTTCTCCAGCAGACTCAGCTACTTGGGCCTGAAGCTCATGCTTGTAGATAAATGAATTGAGATTGCAGCATGTGAACAGTCACTTTTACTTACAGAAGTGGCTCCCAATGTTTTTTTTTCAGCTGTCACTTTTGTCTCCTGGCCATCAGCTTCACCCCATTACCCTCAGACAGCTGTCTCACACTGTCCTCCCCGGATCCTTCTCAACTGCCTTCTC
>NW_008824896.1:1120098-1130064 GCF_000699105.1 Pygoscelis adeliae | reverse complement strand
TCCATTTCCATGACAAAAACACACATTACTGTATTTCTAGGCAGTTCCCTAAGATGCGCAGTTATTAGCGTGGTGCTCGGTGGTGGTTGGTGTCAGGTGCTTTCTTCACAGGACACGCAGGATTCTCGGTCCCGATGCTAGCCAGGTGGTGTACACCCCTGTGACACTCGGTGGTCCCCCTTTCCAGCTTGTTTCCCAGCTCATGCTGAAGGTGGCGAGATGCAGCATGCCCTTCTAGCTCTGACAGCCTTGTACAAACCAGAGGAAGCAGCTCTGATGCAAATCTGTGTAAGTGTGGAGAGGCTGAGGGCAAATACCCAGTCACAGGGACTACAAAGACTATTTCATGGCTAGATTAACATAGGTTGGAGGCATCAATCTAGAAGGAGCACGCCTTCACTTGACATTTCCAAATAGCTTAAGTCTCAATAAATATTCCCTATATAGCTGCCGGAGGAACCCGAATTCCCATAGCGTGCCCAAGGGCAAAACCTGCCTCTGATTTGCAGTTCTGATTAGCGTGGTTTTAGCTGCAGCAGTCATACAGTATGAAAGCGCTCTGGACTTCGGAAAGCTCCTCACCGAGGTTTGGTAAGGAGATGGGGATACAATCAAGTTTTCCTGGCACTGTCAGACCTCCATGACTTGAAGCCTGTTCATTAGGTTTGGGGTTTTTCATTTCTCTCTTCTGGAGCAAGTGTAACAGGCTTGACAAAGCTTTTGGCAGCTTTTTTTTTTCTTAAAGTTCAGCACATCACTCTAGGGGCCAATTCTGAATTGGCAGAAGCTGGGACTAGATGACCTAATAGGTCTTTTCCATCTCCAATGCCTGCGAATCTGTGTTTTATTATATTTCATATGGCTCAGCTATTGCTCATTTATGCATCTGTTCCAGGATTTATCCCTCTCAGCTTTTTCTGTGGTCAAGTTTTTATCTGACGGAAGATGCTTAGTGACACCAGAGTGCCTTCATCAAGGCCTATCCTTTCTGTCACGTTATTTCTGCTCAACAGACTGATTGGTAGATAAAGACAGTCTGGATTAAGACCTGCTGTTAAACCGGTAAAAATGAACAGGTTTTTACAGCTAGGGAAATGGGAGCCCATATTTTCTGGATTTCTTGGAGTTATACCATCTCCTAGAAACCTAGGTGCTGCAAGCAGAAAAATGATCACTGACGAGCACCCCAGTAACCTTAACTCTGCCCTTGGAGTGAACTTCTTCAGGGTTTTTTTTCAAAGACTTCATATTGATTTATATTCATTCTCACATGACTGAAAGATGTTACTTTATTAATCTTTTTAAAGCCTTATTTGCAAACAATTCTGCCTACAAAAAACAGATTTCTGAACAATCCAACAAAGTTATAGGCGCATGCAGCAATACTACAGGTAATAAGGCTCATGATACAAAAATTGGCTGTGTGTTCTTTTATGAAAAAAAAACTGAAAAGGGAGAAGAAATGTGAAAAATCCTTCGCGTTTGGTTGTGGAATATAATTTAGTGGGATAAGGAGCACCGGCCACAGCAGCACTCACCCCACCCCTTCTAAAAAGTGCCGAGTTCACTTTTGCCAGGGCAGATTTGGCAAGGGCAGGAGAAAGACAGATATAATGTCTGATCAGAAGTTGCCTTTCTGTCTTTTCTATAATATACCACTTCTGGAAAGGAATATATTGCACTGGACTTTAGCCAAAAACTTGGAGGAGTTTTCGTTTAAAGTCTGTTTTCTCCCAGAAAGCAGAACTAAATACTGTCTCTTGCTGAACAGAAAACTGGAGTGAATCAGTGTGTGGTCTTGCGATAGGAGCCGCCCTGGCATTCAGCTATTTCCTCTCTTTAGAGTCCTTCTGTTATAAATAACCAGTCCAGCCTGTGTTTCTGGGTTTTCTGGTCAGAACTCATGGTCAGGAGAATAATTACAAAAGCGTTCGGATTTAGTGATCACTGCTTGCAAATATGATTCAGATGTATGGATTGTGGGTTCTCCTCCCCCCCGCCCCCCGATTTTCCTGTTGTGTTTGTCCTTCCTTTAAACTAATTGATAAGGGTTTGCAGTTCGAGAGGACGATGATTTCCTTCATTATCAATAGAATATGTAGATGTTTTGCGCCTTTCTTGAGTACAGCTCGGATAAAGCATATTTGAAACCTTTAAAATGAGCCTAAGCCAATCAGAACCTGACTGGTCATGGCTTTAAAAATATTCTAGCACAACCAGATGCATACGCTGAGATTCTGTGAATTACCCTGACTCTGAAAGTTGATTGACTGATTAATCCGTACAGAAATCATCCCAGTTCAGTGATTGATCTGGGCAGCTCCTCCTTTGCACTTTGCAAGTTGGCTTTCGTGATGCCTCAGGGTTTGGGGAGGAGATCAAATGCTTTTTGGGTTTTAAGCTTTGAGGTCGTGTGATTAAGGGCTAATTAATGAAAACACAAGTGCCCAGGGAGCAGCAGAGGAACCCCAACAAGTGATGGGTGCAGAGGGGACCCCGACCCGGCTGCCCTGGTGCTCAGAGGAGGGGGCTCAACTCACGGTCCCACCATGAAACCCAGCCAGGTGGGTCACCGGCGGCTCTCCCCGACTGTCTCACAGTCTGCAGGGCTGTCATTGCCTAAGCGGGTACGGGATTCATTATAGGATGGAGGGGAAGAGCATTTGGGGATTGTGTAAAACATATTACGGGACGTTTTCCAGGAGACTCTGGGAATATGCAAGATTTATTATGGGATGTTTAGGGGAAGGACCAAAGGCAGGAAAAGGGAAGAATCAAAGTGGATTGGAGAGGAACAAACATGGGATAACAGAGGGAAAAAGGGGATAAATGGGGTCAGTTGGGTGTAAACAGGACGCTGGTCAGTATGCTTGTCCAGTCAAGCCCCATGCTTGATCACTACGGTCTGTCCTGTCTTCTTACTAAAGTCCACTTCTAACTATTTTCCAGGGTGAGGGAGCTCTCCGGTGTGTGTGTTGGGGTCCAAAGTGCCAGCAAGTAGAGAAGGAGCCACGGGGTCATGGGGACTCCACAGGTTTGAGGTGCCAGCACCTGGAGAGATGTGTGTGAGAGGTCCCAGTGCCAGCACTGGGAGAAGCAATCACAGAGCACAGGGGCCCATAGGCACAGGGCCATCATTTGGCAAGACCAGAGTGCTTTCCTAACGAGCTTCTACCAGCTGTGCATGTATGTAGGCTTCACTCACTAGCAAACTTCAAGCTGGACTATCTGGCAAGTAGGAGAGGAGGTGTGGGAGCCAGTGACCAGAGACACCATAGGACTGGCACCAGTACTGGAGGGGCCACAGGTCCGAACCAGCTACTGAAGAGACATGGGCGTCTGAGAGTTACTGCTGGGGAAAACATACATCTGGACCTGCTGTCAGTGGGGGGTGATGGGGAGGGGTGTAATGAGAGCTGCAGCTATTGGGCTACCAGATTTGGCAACTCTAACATAAGCCATACTTGCATTTGATTCCCTCTTCTTGCTGAGTTTGAGTCAAATATATTTCAAAATTGCTTTACACCATTCAGTGTATGACCCTTCTCCTGTGAAAATTAATGACTGTGTAACTTTGCTCCCAGGAAAAAAAAGATGACTGTAAATTTGCATACTCAGTACAGAGGTGCTACTATCTAATCTTGGCCATTATCCATCAAAAAGCTTCCTTCCCTCCAAACTGTTCATTCTTTACCAACAGCTTTGTAATTAAGGACTTCAGTGGGCTGCATTAAAGAACATTGTGTGCAGCTCTGAAATGCCACGATACATTTCTCATTGAATTTATTACCTAGGCACAGGGTATAAAACATTATAACAGGCATATTTGCTGATTTCCAATCTTTTTGGCTTTGATCAATGAATACGATAAATGAAAGGGTGAGTTAAATTAGTTAAATGACATAAGCGTGCATATAGAAAGATAACGTTTAGGGGAGGTCTCTAAATATATAACATGGGTCAGCCAAAAAATGTTCTTTGCAGAAAAAAAACAAGCCAACTGATACAGAACAGTCAATAATAAAATATGGTGGTGTAGAGTAATATGACCCAGTGATGGCTCTTGACAAAGATAATTCCACATACAGAGAAGAACGTACGGTTCTCTGGGTACAGGGCTACACAACTACATTTTCAACGTTCACTTTGCTGGTCTGTTCCTTATGCCGTAGGACATTGCTGTATTTTCCCAGGGTGATTGTATAGCCTTCACTGTTTCAGTAAAACTGAAAAATAAATGTTTCAAATGACAAATGTGTCAAGAGAAAAGATAGGTGTTGTAAAAGATGCAGCTTCAAGGGTTACTGGAGAACTCTTGCTTTCTGATCTGATCTTAGCTGGGATGCATTTACAGTGTACTAAATGTGGCCTTATTGGCTTTAGTAAATAATTAGTATTGTTGACCACATTAGAATTTTTTATATCTAAAGATCCAACATTACATCATTATGTAAAATGTATTACTATATTTGTTTTGGTTTTGATGATTCGTAATTAATTCAGGAGAATAACAGCACATGACAAAAAATATATATCCTAATACCACTTTCGTATCAACTTCCCGCCAGAAGGGGCAGAAAGAAGGAGAATTTTCTGCCCATAATATTGTTTTTTAACTTTTCTTTCCTAAGTTTTGACTTAATTGAGTTTTTCTGACCGTTTACTGTTACTTCTAGAGAGCCTGTTCTTCTTGAGCGTCTGTGGAGGTCAGACCTTCATCAGTGTAGGATTTTATGTAATACTTAGTTTTAAATACTTCTCAGGTTTTTAAAGAAGCTGTGCTTGAGTTGAAGTGGAGTGTGGAAGAAAGTGGCTTCATTTTTTCCTCCAATTTCCTAAACCACTACTCCCAGTTTAGGTGCGGGCTGTAGCATGCAATTCATTGGTTTGCCTTTACCTCCATGATTCCCCTCCACTTTCATCCACAGCTTGGACTTACTGTGGTTCCCTCTCCATCCCCACTTTCGTAGTGAAATGGTGAGAACTGCACACCTCAAATTTTGGGGGAAATTTACTGCTGAAAAGGCCACCTAACTCCCAATGGGGAAATGCTGTCAGTCCCAGAACGTCAATAATGAGGAAAATGCTCAAAATATTCACAGTGCTCTAATATTTCCCGTTCTCCAGTTTTTAATCCTTTATGTTTGTATGCCCTGAAAATCAGACTGAAGTTTCTTCCAAACGCTTATTTAATTTTTTGTTATTTTAGGAGGTTGTCTCGTTTCCTATATGAGGTTACCAGCTATTGTGTTTCACTTGGTATTTGTTGTTAAAAGTGAAGAAGCCCGACAACTTGGTGCTGGGATAGAGGGAAGTCTGTGTGATGAGAAGGAAAATACAGCTAGCCCATTCTGGGAGACGTGGAGTTTCACTTCATGATTTTATTTTCTTTCATCTGGTTTGATTTCACATCCTTATCTTGATAATCACCCTCATGACACCGGAAGCTAAGAGACTTTCAAAACCATATCCTGTCATCTCCAATTTGACCATAAATAACAAAAAAATAATTTAGAGAAATAAATACATTAAAGAAGTACATTAGGCAAGAGAAAAATACAAAATGTACTTTTAAGCTCATGCAGGGTGTTCTGTCACAGCGTGGCTACGTCAGGACAACTAGGATGGCTTCAGATTTTTTTTCTCCATCTCTGGCTTTTAGGGTTGCCATTAGCTGTGTCTGCATTTCCTTTTTCAACTCTAAGTTTAGCTGGCAGGTGTTTTTCTCATCATTATTTCTAGCTTTCCTATGTTACATGTGTATAATACAGGTAGGGCTTACCAACTCTTGGACTATAATTCAAAATAATTACTGAAGCATTGATAAAGGTTGAGAAGATGACATTAAATACTTAAGCTGAAAGATATATATTCCTATATACAGAGATGCAAAGATTTTTTAGTCTTCATGTTGCAGACAGGTTGGCATTGCTTCTCCGGAGACGGCAGCTGAAGAAAAGGATTTTCTTGTTGCCTTTTTCAGATTATGTGCGGAAGGACGAATTGAAGTAGAACTGAGGAGGAAATTGCTTCTTTTGATGTTAAAGAAAAATGTACTTCTGCACTGGGATGAAAGCAAGACCTTTCTGAAGGTTTGCCTGATAATTTGGGGGTGGGAAAAGGTACGAATGAAGACAGAGTATTCAGCCCATCGCCTGCCTGACTCAAACCTGGGACTTGTGTCTTGGCTTCTCTCACTGCAGCTGCTGCACTTTGATGAATTAAATCACTTTATGGTTAATAAGATCAGATCTCCCGCACGCCACATGAGTGGCTGAGACCATGGCTGGTCTTTCACCAGGTAGATGTCTGAGGTCCAAATGGACTTTTCAAAACTGGTGTGCAAACCTCCATATAAATATTAATTCTATCATAACATTCAAAACCATTTTGCTATAAATATCTTTGACAAGGCCTGTGGGATGCTACAAAACCCATGAAACATTTTGGGACACAATTTAGGCTTTTTTTGTATAATTTAGAATATTTTGCTTAAAATAAGACTATTTTTCCTCTTTCTGGGATGTTTTTGTTCTGCAGCATCATTTCCTTCATTCAGCGTGGTGCTTGCTTTTCCAGTAAGCCTGCTTGCCTATACTGTAGTTAGGATTTTCAGTTGTAGGAGATACATTCATTCTGAAATACCAAGATGATTAATGTGCTAAAATTCTAATTGTGATTACGGTCTTCCTACCTCTGTCACCTCCACGCCTTGGGCTGATTCTCCTTTTCTAATATATTACCAAGCGCGGGGTGGTGCAGAAGAGCCACTGCCTTATGCCCACCACCTGAGCCTATTTTAGGAGCAGTGAAGATACCCATTTGTGTGAGTGTCAGATTGTGTTTGGGCTCCAGCTTCAAAGTTCAGCAGCAGAAAAATTCTCACCTGCACCAGGAATACGGTAGCTGTTTTGGAAAATGCTTGGAGATTGTTGAAGATGAGCGATATTGTGATTCTTTGTGTGTGTTTATACGGTGCACTCATGTTTTAGACTATGAAACATGAAGCTGCTGGTCCCAGCAGAGGGAGGTACCTTGTAATCTGTCTTGTGCTGCTTTGAACAGCTTTAATACAGGCACCGCATGCTGCAAAGCAAATAGTTAAACCCACTGAATGTCGGTTTGATGGTCTCGGAGGGAACTTGCGCTGCAAAACTTGATTTGCTATAAATACAGTGTATCATTGCAGGGTTGTATCCTGTTTGGAAATGACCTCATCTAGCTTCTGTTAGTGGTTAGCAGCTTTGTACCACATGATCTATGAATAATATGATAGTACATTGCTCTCAGGAAAACATCAGAGCTGTGAGGTTGATGCTTCTCAGACCCAGGGCATTATACTTCACTTCGTTCTCGATTTGGATAACAATATGACAGGGCTCCATTTTGTAAAAGTAAACGGTGTGTCCTTTTATTCACAGGATCATTTCTAGAGGTGCTATAGCTGTGTTACAAGCCCTGGGCAAGCTCTCTTTTCCCAAGGTCCAGTTCCCAAGCTCTCCTCATCTCCCCAGGTTCAAGCAGATGGATCACTTTCATTTTTTTTTCACCCGTGGTCCCCTTTCGGTTGGGACCATTTCCTTATTTTTTTGAGACAGAAATTTTCAGAACCTTATTTTTTGGAGTTGATGACCATGGCCTTTCTTACCAACTTTCTGTAGTATCTGACAAGCAACAGCTCTCAAAATGTGCTGGGAACTCTGGTGGTCACTTTTTGCCTTCTGACAGTGTCATGATCGGAAGGTCTTGCTCTCTCTGAGCCTTTCTCTGTGTGCTGTCCATCGTCCTCCATGTGATCATATTACTCATACACCTCACAGTAGAAAGTTGCTCATCATTAAACAGAAACTATATGAGCAATAGAGAATAATCACCGCAGTCCCTACCCACAGCAAATAAATCCCAGGCAGGTATTACCAGAAATGCTAGAAAAAATGCTATTGCAGGAAACCTATGCTACAAAGATCACTCTTAGAAAGGGAAACCGTTCTTCGTCATGCTCATTTACTTTTATTTGATAGGCATCCCCTGTTTGTGGTGTTGGGAGGTTGGCAGAATGATTCCTTAATTGCAGGAACGTCTCTTTTTCCCTGATGCTCTCCAGCTGCCCTCACCACAAATCCTTCGGCGGCTGGCAGTGTGCAATAGCTTTCTTTGAAGTACCAGTACGAGAGATGGAAATGTCCTATGTATTTAGATGGTTAAGACACCACAGTTTTTTAAAATGGCAGCCTTTTCTTTCAGCAGCCTCCCTCTGGTTTGGGGTTGTGTATTTTCTTTCTTACCAGCTTTTGTTTTAAAAGAACCAAATTTAAAACAAAATTCAATTAGAAATTGATTTTTTTTATTAAAGAGCATGTATAATGGAAAGCAGAAGAAAAACAACAATCTAAATATATTTGAAAGAAACAGATGCCAAGGTGAGAGGGGGATGACTTGGAAGGATAAGAAAATTGGGAAAAATGTAATTTGCATTTCTTAGCATGAAATCTATTCCGTTGAGGGTAGCAGTGTCCAGTGGAAATAGTAAGTGGTGGAAGCACCGTCTTTTGAGACTGCTAAAACCAAAGATAAGACACTTAAATTTCCAAATATTTTTCAGCTTTATCCACCTCCTACTATCTATTTGTAGCATCACAAGAAGGAAGGCCCTTCACCGATATCTGTACAGAGATTTTTCTTGTCCCGGGAAAACGCTATATAAGGTGATCAACAAGAAGGAGCTACAAAATAGATGTTTTGGCACTGCCTTCACTTGAGCCAGCTTTCCACCAAATAGATGAGGAAGCAGGGAAATAATATTGTGAGATCACATACAATGAAATCCAGTTTCTACTAATTTATCATATTCCAAAAATTATAGTAAGTGACAAACATTCTCCCCATCAGTGAAAGGCCACCAAACTCAACTCCTTGGTCATCTTCATTTCCTTCCAGTGACTGTCCTCCTGCCTTCCCCACTGTTTAACCAAAGTCAGCCTGTGGTTTTTGAAGATTTGAGGAGGTATTCATGGGCTGTCTTGTAGGAGGGAACTAAAAAGTATATCGGGTTGCTAGCGACTTGTGTTGGGAAGAGACATTTGACCAAAGCTGCAGCTATGAGGATGGTAGGCAAAAGCCAGGCAAGGCTACTTTCCTACCTATGGGCTTTTACATGATCATATCTTATAAATACAGCCATCATTGGATGCCAGATTGCTTTAATATCAATTATAGTTACCTGCAGGAAGAATTCAGGGACTGTATGGAAAATAATATTCACTGAATGCAGAATCTTTCACCAAACTGTAGGCAGCTGTCCAGCTCAGGAATGTATATGTCGATGTGAGTGCTGCAGGAAACGGATGAAGCTGGGGTGGATTACTTCCTAGTTTTGATAGTCAGATGATGGGCGTTATGTCAGAATCAGCATTTCTTTAATTAAAACCTGTGCTCTGTGAGCTCAGACTTCTGGATTCTGTTTTAACACTTGTTCATCTACGTCTTTGGGCCTCAGCCTTTTGTGAAATGTCAGCCAAAAAGCTTAGATTACTCTCAGTGGTTTAGCTCGCTTTGGTAAAGCACTTTGTCCACAGTCAATATAACCCTTCACTGTTATTAACAATAGAAGTATAAATTTATTGTAAGAAAAGCCCATATGGGAGAAGAACATTTACTGGATTGCAATAGGGGCACTCAGTTTGTTTTGAAGAATGACATATGCAGTTTTTACACATCATAAAACATCCTGACTGCAGTTCCTTGGCTCTCCAAACAGTTTAATGCAGTAATGCTGCTGCTGCGTCCAAAAATCAGCGAGTCCCAGTTTGCAGAATTAGCCAAGACGCAGAAGGGAACTGTGAACCACGGGTGTCTCAGCAGAGCAAACTACCCCATCAGTTCTTGGAGGTGGAAAATTCTCACTGTCTGGTTATCGCATCCGACTGAAGTCCCACCGAGAGCTGGAGAAACATTTCCCCGCTCTTC
>NW_008824896.1:1106275-1120019 GCF_000699105.1 Pygoscelis adeliae | reverse complement strand
CATTCCTGTTGTTTGATGACCATTTTAGCCTCTTTCATGCTGCAATAATGAGTTTGAATAGCTTCATTAATAACAATTATTGTTTAGAGGGGCACACAGTTTAAACTGGATATCGAAATACTTTTTAACAGCTAGCATGGCAGGTTAGGATGTGTAATGTTAAAGAGGCATCTTCCTTTGATTGTAATCACCATTTAAGAAAAATCATCATCTAGGCAACTAAACATCAGCTGGTTTTGAGCTTTCTGCTACAAAGCACAGCAAGTGACCCAATGCAGCAGTCTGCAGTATATACAGATACAAAATTTGAATTTTGTACAGATACAGATTTCATATTATCTGAATTTGCTGGAAATCCACCATTTTAGCTGGAGGCAGTGAGGTATGTGGCACTCATCCTCTCTGGTAACGAGGCCTATTTATAGAAGTTTTTGCACAGGGGTCTTCAGTGTTTTGACTGATGTAAGACCCATCAGTCTATGGCTCCGGACGAGACCAAATTCACCAGGGCAATTAATTTCCACTGCTGTGTTTAGGCATACTCAAGAAGTGTTAGCAAATCAGAAAAATTGTTCAGATAGCCTTTCCCGAGGGGCTTTTAAACAATGTGCCAGCGACACATCCGTCTTCAAACAAAGGTGCAGCTGTCCTGCCGTGGGTGGGAGAGCACGTAGGAACTTGGGACTGAAGATTTCCTCGTTACTCGCCAGTATGACCAAACATTCATCTGCCAAGTGACAGAGAAGGAGCCACAGCTCATAGCCTGGAGCACCTCGTTAGGAGACTGCAAGTCCCACAGCAGCTGGAACATCGGATACAGCTGAAATTAGGAGCAGGACCCTCTAAGTTAACACCTCTGCACCAGGTGCAAGTGCACTCAGTGGGTGTCGAGTAGCCTGGTCCTCTGTGTATCATTTTGATGAGTTAAGGTTTGAGATCTCTTTTTTTTTAAAGAGGGATTTAAACTGTTTATATGCTGCAAGGAAGCTCATTCCTACAGGCAGCTTTCTGCAGTACTGAACAAACTCAGCTGTGCCTTTGAGAGGTGGGCAAATTTGGGGAGATTTATAAAGTCACGGTGTTTCCAGATGTCCTTCCATCTTTTAAAAAGGAGCTTTATAGCAGTTATTCTGTTACGTTTATAAAAGGAATCTATAGTTAGCAATATCTTATCTGTTACTAAAATTAGGCTCCACACTTGCATATGTAAAGACAGAGTCTCTAGGTGGGTTTTCTTATTTTAAAATTGAACAGAACAAACAGAATTTTGTTTTGCTCTCCACAGATAAGCTGATGTTATATTCATTAGCAACCAGAGAAGCTGCTTGTGTAGTTTTCCAAGTGCAGACCAGCCTGGATTAAGCATGTAGCTTCAGTCTGGGTACCTGTAAAGCCTCACTGGCCTTTTGCTGGAGGACATTCAGTAAACTTTATGGCTTTGTATGGGAGTTGGATAAGGATGACCTACAACTGTCACTGCACCAAGCTCCCCTAACATGCTCCACTTTCTACAAACTGCAGGGACAGATTCATCACTCATGATAGGTGCTAGCCAGGTTGGTTGAAGGGGAAGCCCCTGCAAGGGCATTCAGGTGCGTGAAGCACACGTCATCCTTTCCGCTGATGAACAATTGTTCCTGATACCACTGTGGTTTACCACCTGCCCTGCTTGCAGCTGCAGCATCTGCTTCCATCTCCCACGCACCATCCTCTCCCTTGCACGCAAGCAGGGCTACCCCAACAGCTTATTCATTGTTTTCCTTACTTTGCTATGGCATAACAGAGCTGGCTGCCAAGCCAGCAGCAGTCCTCTAGCCTTTTCATAAACTGCTGGATCTGATTTACAGAAACCCTGGCTCTTCCCTGCTGAAATCTTGGAGGATGTGCACCGCAGCTCCTTTCAGCTTGGGTACAATTCCCTTTTCTTGAGCCGTATCCCATGAATGTGCCTCTGTCTTGTGTGCCTCGCCAACAGCTTCTGCACAGCACAACGCTGGATGGATCTAGTTGTTCAGTGCCTTATCGCTGATGCAATCTTTTCCTCCTATGGAAAGTGAGAATGAAATTGCCTAAATTAAGCAATTGTAGTAGCCTTGAAGGATAAAGCTTCCTTTCTACTTTCTACTTTGAGCTGTAGTAAGACTGCCATAATTGTGTTTTTCTCCTGTGTTTACTGGCATAGGAAAGAATGAGTGATTGGGATTTTATGGTACTTACAGCTTGATGTTTTTCCCATGAACTATTCAAATTAGTTGCTCTTGGATTTTTAGCTCCTTCTTCCCACTTCTCTACGGCATTGGGGACAGTCAGAACAGAGAGAAAATACTCCCTTGAGCGTGGAGTTTAAGACCTGATGATCTTAGAGGGCAGACTCTGGTCAGCACTGGCGCATCATCATCTCGGCAGGTCCAAGATCCAGCCCTTTGGATGGTCTGTTGTCCCTTTTGGTTAGGAGAGAGCACAGCTGTGAAGAAGGAAAACATGTGAGTCACGATCGGAGGGCTGCAGGAGCTGCAGTCCTCCCTTCCTCCAGCCAAGCCCGGCCCTCTTCTTGTCAAAATATTCAGAGTTTAATTTTGGGAGGACAAAAGCTTTCAGATGCAACACTCCACCAGTTTCTCAGGTGGAATACTCCATTCTTTCATTGAAGCTGCCATCAGAGGATGTTCTCTTGGCAGTGAACAGCCTGACTTACAACTCTTTTACTGATATTTTAGCAACCTGGTTTGTGACTTGCTATTAAAAATGCTATAAATCATGGAGGTAGCAGTGAAGGTATGGTTGGGATTTTACTTGGCTGTTTTTCTCTTGTTTGATCATTGTATGAGCTTGAAGAAATTGTGTGATCTCTCTGGACCTCCAAATATCTGCAAAATGGGGATGGTATCTATAGAGTGGCACTGAGAGAGTGTTTACTGCACCTCATAACATACCTTCCTGAAGTAATTATTACACCCAGGGAAACTCCAAAAGGGCGAATTTTGACATTTGGGCTCTTAGCAGATCTGAAACCTCGTTGCCTGCCACGTAGATAAAATCTATACAGTGCTGTTTTCAAGCAGTAGCCAGGGTGAAGCATTGATGAAATTAATTGTAGGTTTCTGTAGCTTTCTTTTTTGTGTAAAGCGCATGGAGGAGACATTTCAGGCATTACTGTAGTGTTAATCCTTCGTGTTTCCCATAATCTGTATAATCCCTGTATTGCCCTTGGCATGTATGCAAGCCTCCTATAAAGCTTCTCTCTTTAGAAGTTTCATGAACAAGTCAAAAGAAGTGTCTTGCTTGACAGGCAAGGCTTGAGAACTTACTCTCTGACTCTTCACATAACAATTGTTTATATATATCAGTATCTTTTAAAGCAGCATACTTACCTTTGAGAGAATTAACATTCTTCTTCTTCTTCTTCCCTCCTTTCTTCCTAACGTGTGCACAACAGGACTTCAGCTGATCAAGGCTGCAAGTAGATAACCTTGAAGAGGGGACAATAAACCATCATGGCTTTGTTTTTCCCTTAAGATAATAATCCTCGCAATAATCCTGAAGCTCTGTTTCATAGCAAAGACACAGCACTTGAATTCCTGAAGTATTTCAGTGGTGGTTTTTCTTAATCAGGTTTGTCAAGCAACCTGATTGCTCTGGGGAGCTTTTCCACATTTTGAGGCAGAGGGACTGTTTCTCCCCAAATCATGACAAACTAGTTCTGCTGTGTAACTGCTGTTATACTGTCTTAATTAGCTGCGTTTTTGTGCGCTCTCATGTGAAGGAGAGTGTTGGCTGCAACTCTCTTGAAAGCCTTTAGCAGTTTGGAAAGAACAAATTGCCTGAGATGTAATTTCTGTTGTACTCTGTTATCCAGAGTTTCTCTGTTTCTCTGTACTCTGGTTATCCAGAGCTTGTAAGAGCAAACTAGCTCAGCCACTTCTCGGGTTTTTCCGTGCTGTGGTCTCATTTGTACAACAGTGTCCCCAGGCTACCACGTTGTTCTTGGGAAGAGCTACCATCTAGCAGCAGTAGCCGTGGACAATAACCAGATACTCCGGAGCTGTGGTTAAACATTCCTGAAATATTTAGGGAAAGCAGCATGATTTTGTCAGAAATTTTTGTGCTTAATTGGAATAAGCATGGTGTTTAACATTGTCCAGGTCTGTTTTATTGTATGCCCATGAAAAATCACCTTGATCATCAATTCCTTAATAAAACAAAGGAAATAAAAGATTGTTGGGGACCATTAACTCGGGGTTTAGTAATTTATCAAGGGTGTACAACATGCCGCAATCAGCTGACTATCATTATCTTAAATTCTTAATTCTTATCTTAACGAAGCAGAAGCTCCCAACTCTTGGCCCTGGTACATGCTGTCAAGGTCTTCCCATGTACCATCTTACATTGCTCATAGGTATAAAGGCAAGGGATGAGCTTTCATATGTTAATGACTGCCTTGTCAAAGTCTACCACAGACAAAGCTTGCTGCCGTAAAACTCTTACCTTATCATGTGCTCCATATTAACATTTGCTGGTGTTGGTTTAACTTATCAACTAGATGGGATGGCTTGTGATAGTTCATATGTGTAATGTGATAGTTCAACATTATGCTTCTAAATCTTAGTGAAAGCCCAAGGGCTTCAGATGTTCTGGTTTAGTAAATGATTTAAAAATATTACTGCTAGATGCACATGGAACAGGAAAATGGATCAAAAAAGGATGGTTATTTTTTAAAGGTTATTTATGGGTAAATACTTTTTGTTACTTTTTGTTTTCTTCAGATTTTCTCAAGCAGACCACGTATGAAGTCGAGGCGTTCTTAGAAGCCATTCAGTTCTTCCGACAGGAGAAAGGCCACTATGGGACATGGGAAATGATAACCGGCAATGAAAAAGAGGTAAAAGAATATCTTCCTGATTTTGTTTCAGCTTTGGATATGGCAGCTCTGAGGATAGTGAAGGTTATAAAGCTTCTTGGGAAAAAATGGCATTTTTAAAAAGAAAATCTAGTAGGTAGAAATACCCAAGATTTCAAGACACTTCTTACTGATAATGTAAGTGATTATACTTTTTTAATAAACCCATTTTGAGTTTTTTGCTAGAAAGTGAAAGAAAGCGTGCTGTGAACTAAAGTTGTTGTGTTGTGCTGGAATGTAGGGATGGCCGCATTTCCACAAAAAGCTCACACATCTACTTTAATTTTATGCCATGGGGTCAATTGGTGAATAAATGCTGTGTCTAAAACAAGGCACTTGCTAACATCTCGCTACCACGTTTGCTGCTGTTTATCGTTTTGGTAAATCAGTGAAACCAAAAGCAATACAAAACTCAGAAACCATGGTTTGTATGCAGCAGATACTCGCTGTCAGCTGCATTGGGCTGTGCTCTGTTTTTCTGCCTTTCATGACAGCTATTTTGCAGGTAAGAGATATTTTTTTCTTTTGTTGCTCCTACCTTTGTTACAGTTTCGTGTTGCTAATGCCTCCAGATGCCATCGTAGGAGATCAGGCTTTATGAAGAACAGAATAGCAGCTAAACAGAAATTTTGAAGAATCTCTTCATTTTGCTTTTCCCCGTTCTTTGGGAATGAAGCTTTTAGTCCTGAGCGGATAAACTAGTAGACCTACTTATTGTGCCAGACTTCTGAAACAGAGTCTTGCATAGTAACAGTCACACTTAAACACCAAAAATTTGTGTACTTCAGTTCTTCAGAAATGAGATGCTAAGCTCAGGGTCTGGGTCCATATTTGGGCACCTGAGTGAGCAGCTTTGGAGCACTGATGGTAGCTGAAGTAACTCCACCGATCCCTCTGGAATCACTCCGGATGTCTTTTAGTGCAATTGAGACATTATTTGGGCCCCGATTTATAATTTTTTTCCGCAGCACTGAGCACTCAGCAGCAAATATTTACTTTAGTACCAGCTGCTGGGTGTTTTCCTTGATGAAATCTGGCTTCCCTTTGGGAAAATGGAAAAAAGCCTGATGGAGAGTTCACGATGCAGGGTTTTGTTTTAAGAAACCAGGTTATTCATTTTAGGAGAAGTCTACCTCTGAAATGCTGAAAAATGTGGAAACTGGAGAAGAATCTATAAACAGTGTCTTTCCCAGTGCCATCATGTCAGGGATTGAAGTTTCCTGCTAACATCTGATAATAAATTCCTTAGTATAAGGAGTTCCATCCTTCCAGTGGAGGGAATGAGGGTTTTTCTCTTCTCCCCTCCTCCCGCAAGTTATGGAGCTATTGCTAGTTTCATTTTATGTTTTATTTTTCCTGTTGCTTGCCAACTACTTACTCATAACCCTTATACCTCGAGAGAACTGTAATCAGAAGACATCCAAACTAGTTACGCTATTATCTTCTTAGTAATAATTCATTCTGTAAGTATAGTGTGTTCTCATGCCTGCTTTGACCAAATATAATAATTATTTTAGGCAAATTTCCAAGCTAAGTGAATGGTTTGGAACAAGCAAGCTACAATTTGTTTCTGTAAAAATCTCTGCAGAATGCCAATAAATATATTCCCTCACATTCATGTATAATGACAGAGTCTCCGCAGCATTAGCTCACACGGTTCTGCCTCGGTACTGCAACATGGATGTAATATTAGCAAGTACCCAGTCACTCGCCTGAAGACCTACTAAATTTGTTTTGTGTCATAAAAGTTCCTTTTCCTGGTTTTGTTTTTCTTCTTTTTCATTTTTAAGGTTTCATTACTAACAAAGGATAAATTCAATTGTAGATGGTATTTCTGTAGGTTAAGTGCTGAAATACAGGGTTAAAACCAGGAAATTTTTGACAACACTTGTTATAAGCAACAGTACAGCCACAGAGTGAAATTACTACAGCACACTAATGTTATACTAGCATAACTCCATTCATCAGTACAACATGAATATAGAATAACATATTGGTAAATCAAGGATAGCTGAATAAGGGATTAAAACCCCCAAACCTCTACAGTGCACCTTTCAGTACAGAAATATAAAGCTGATCCAGCGTTCCTAAAAATGTTTCCAGAGAGCTCAGATTCTTCAGAATATATTCGATCTGTTGTCACATTTATTATTCCGTCTGTGGTGCTCCAGTTTGGGTTATTTGTGAGATTTTTTTTAAGTGACTCATTAGTTTAGGACCTGTCCATTGGTTTTGACAGGTATTTGAGTCAGCATAGCTGAATTTGAGTGGTGCTGCGGCATAATCTATAAGAATTTAAGTTATATGAAACAACAATAATAGGGTATTACATATTATAGGTATATTATAGGTATATTAATAAGTAGGGTATTGTGTGTTATATTTCTGTAGGGGCTGTCTTATGTCCAGGAGGTACTCTGTTTTATACTAGTGGCATGCAGTCAGAGCCCTTTCTTACTACTTTTGCTGTCTGAATTCCTGCCATTTCCCTATCGTGCTGTTGGTGCACCTTGGGACTCTTGATAGCAGTAAAGGAGGAGCACGTCCCCACACAAGGAGTGTTTCTTGTGTTCATAGAGCCCTTTGTTAAGTGTAACAGCTGGAGGAAGCAGTGTTGCTCGGACTTTAGTATCAACTGTATGTCTAAAACCCACTCGAGCAGCTGTAATACGTGAATGTCATGAAATGCTGGCACTCCAAGAATGATGAAAATACAAAATTGAGCAGTGTTTTTGCACTCTATTGGCTCAGCCAGCAGCTGGGTGCATCAGGGCAGTGATCCTTGAATGAGGACTGTGCTGGGCTGTTGTTGAAGCAAGGGAAAAAGCTGAGTTCAAATACGCATCACTTCGCAAAAACTCTGTTCAAGCCCCACTGGAGAGGAAGGAGGACTACATACTTTGTCTGTGAGACTTTACTGAAACTGCTGAGCAAGCTAGTAATCCTTCACCCAGATTAAATGAGGAATGCACAGAACCTTAAGGTGCATTTTGTCTTGCTTTTTTATAGGGTTACTATGTCTCTCTGTGATTTGCAGGATATCCACTGCATTTCAAAGCTCTCAGGGGACTGTGGACAACCATGTATGTGCTGTACAGTTAGGACAGATAAAAAGCCATGATGAAAGGGTTATGTGCCATTCTGTATAGCACATGCATAATAGTATTGCCTCTGTCATCATAAGTTGGCAGCTGTGCATCTCTAACTATGGGCCAGTACAAACATACCTGGGCAAGATCTATGAACAGAAAACGAACATGTCCAGAAATAAAAGATCTCCCTCCCTCCTCTGAATCATGAGGATGACTAATGACTGAACCAAATATGAGACTGAGGTATTTAGTTCAAAATGAAGATGCTTTAAGTAGAGAAATTCAAGAATCTAGCATATATCCCCAGCACTGATATATGCCTCCATAGGAAACGTGTGCAGAGACCTGAGATCACAAAGAAATAGGAATAGGGCAGGTCCTATGACGAACTGCCGCCCTCTGCTTGCATAGTTTGCCTTGTTGGCCGACAGCGAAAGGAAAGCACAGGAGAGAGGTCTTGCAGCTTTCTCAGGCCAGAGATACAGTGTCCATAAAGAAAAAAATGGAGAGGAAAGCCTAGACTCTCAAAATCAGATGTGTGCATGTAACTGTGTATTTATTGCCAATTTGGTGCATCTGAGTGGGATGGGCAAGGAAGAAGTTGTAGTTCAAATCTAGGCAGAGGAGGTGCAAAGCCTGACAGAGTGGGTGATTCTGAAGAAAACTTCCAAAATTGGTACCAGTGAATCAAACCAGGAATCTGTTTCACACCTTTTCATTCTTTCTGTATCAAAGAAGCCAGACTTTGATGCTTCTTCTGTACAAAGTTGGGTGACGCTATCAAGAGAACTACAGAACCCGAGAACAGTTCAGTTAAAAGGGGATCTCTGGTGTTTATCTGGCTCAATCCCCCACTCAAAGCAGAGCCAACTTTAGGGGCTTTGTGCAGTTGAGTTCTGAAGATATCCAAGGTTGGAGATTGCATGACTTGTTCCCATGACTGCCCTCATGGTGAAAAATATTTCTTAATCCCTGATTACTCTTTTCCCTTGTTGCTACTTGTAGCCATCACCTTCTTCCTTTCCCTGTGCATTTCCAAGAAAAGTCTGGCTCTGTCTGCCCAACATCTTCCATTATGTAGGCAGCAATAAGGTCTCCCCTGAGCCTTATCTTCTTATGGCTGAGCAAATCCGGTTCCCTCCACCTCACATGTCATGTGCTCCATCCCCTGACCATCCTGGTGGCCTCTGCTGGACTCACTCCAGTGTGTCAAGATCTGTCTTGTACCGGGGCGCCCAAGATTGGATGCTGCTCCAGATGCAGTGTGACAAGTGCTGAATAGAGGGGAATGTTCTCCTCCCTCGACCTACTGTTGCCCTTTGCTGCAAGGACACCCTGCAGACCAATGTCAAATTTCTTGTCCACCAGGATGCCCAAGTCCTTTTCTGCAAAACTGCTTTCCAGCCATTTGTTGCCAGCCTATACTGGTGCACAAGATTGTTCCATCCCAGATGTTGGACTATGCATTTGCTTTTGCTGAACTTCATGACGTTTTTGTCCACCCATTTCTTCAGCCCATCTAGGTCCCTCTGAATAGCAGCCTTGCCTGCCAGTGTATTGACCACTCCCCCAAATTGGTATCATCTGTATTCCCAGTCTGATGTCTTTTCTTTCTAATTGGAACCATCTGCAAGGCCGAATTGCCAGTTAGATGCTGGGATCAGAGAGGGTGATGCATCTCTTCTACAACCACTGAACCCTGTTTCAAAGTGAAAATGTTCTTGAGGGAGAAAAGTACTCAGTGTCAATTTAGAAAAATAAAGCAATGATAGACCAACAATATACTTACAGAAATAATAAAAAAATGGGGCAATGATACCTTTTCCTCAGTTTTCCTACATTCCATCACGAATGCTTGATGTGTAGAAGTCCCTTTGACACTTTTTTCCCGCCTGCCTTTCTGCTGTGGTGCACCTTTGTCACAGAGTATTTTCTTAGGTTATATATTTCATATGTTTTTTGTTCAATAATCTGGAGGTGTTGGGAGGAGACTTTAACATATATGAATTCTACAATGTGAAAGTTTTACTGGTTTTACACCACTATAGTTGTCTTTTAGTGACAAAAGTAATTGCTTGAAAAGTTTTTCACAAACTCCAACAGCTATTTATTTTATCCCTTTTGCCTCAGGATTAGGCTGGAGCTAATAAATCTTTTGGATCATGTTACACATTTTTGAAAAAAAATCAGAGTAGAATTATTTGATTCACAGATTACCCACATTTCTGGATTCCATTTCTGTCCTATATCCTGTTTTTCCTGGGATCTCCTTCTTTTCTTGTTTGAATTGTGAAGCTGGTGCTCATCTGAAAAAGTGCTAGAGATCCGTGTTGATACAGGCATACATTTCTTTTTTTGGCCAATTATCTTCCTATTAGAAGCATCCTTTGTCTGATGACTCTCTAGAACAATTTCTCCTTGATGATTCCTCCTCTGGGAGGGTGTGAGTGTCCCAGAACAAGGTCAGTTTGGGGAAGCAGCAGTCAGCAAACCAACTTTTCAAATGTTTTTGATCCGGTTGCTCAGCTGATATCAATCATTTTAGCTCTATTGATTTTCACATGGCAATTTCATAATAGCATGCAGTAAATGTTAATGGGCATCTTAGTTCATCTGTTGTCAATTGTTGCATGGTCTCTCAAAATCTTTCAGTGAAAAATGCTTCAGATGAAACGCATGGAGCTTCCCTCAGACATACCTAATATTGTAAATATAATCTTCCTGCCAACCTCGGATGGCTAAGCCATTGTATATTTGGGGTTGCCTGCATTTGCACATCATTCTGTGATGCGAATGCTCAGTTTTCAGATGAAGAACAGTGTGTGAACATGTAATTTTAATCTTCTGACCATATAGATCTTGAGCAACCTTGTGATGGAGGAACTCCTGCCTAACCTTCAGACAATGATCCTGCCCAAAATGAAAGGAAAGAGGAATGATAGGAAGCGGGCCTGGTTTGGTGTAAGTACTGATATTTGCAGAGTAGTTGTTTCTCATAGCAGTTGTCTGTGTGTGCTGATTCTGATCTATGCTTCTTAATTTAATTTGGGTTTAGATCGTAGAAGAAACATACGGCTTAGTCCAGCAGCAGGTATCAGAAGGATTAAGTACCTTGAAAGAAGAATGCAGAGATTTTGCAAAAACTCTTGAAGGAACCATTCGCTCAGACATGGATCAGATTCTGAACTCCAAGAACTTCTTAGCTGGAAAAATCAAAGGTTAGTGGAGGAACAGCTGTTTTTTGGAGCAATTTTTTTAATGTTTCCCATTGTGTTGCTCAAATTACCAGACGTCATTGTTTTGAAATTTTCATTTGTTTTGAAAAATCCAACTCAAGACACTAATTTTCAGAAAACAAATGCTTTGAGCCTCTGCTGCCTTTGATAGGAACTGATACCTATGGCCGCTGCGTCTGTGAAAATACCAGGTCTTCTCAAGTTGGAGCTAGAGCTGACAGGTTTTGAGTATCCTGATTAGAGGTGCTCATTCTGCTTTCATTTTCACTTGGACAGCCTTATGTAATGAAGATACAGGTCACATGACCATAATTAAAAGTGTGGTTTTGACCTGATGTCTAGGAATGCGCCACAAAAACAGTTCTGGTTATGTGACAAATTCATAGGCTACCAAAGAATACGTAATCCAAAGGGCTTCTTAGGTGGTTTTAAACTAATGTGAAGTAATTATAATTTTGCTATGGATATAAAAATGAGTGTAAAAAGCAGGCAAAACATTAGTGGATGTTGCTTAAGCTAGCAAATAAATAAATAGCTGATAATTTAGGACCTGTTTTGATAAAAATAAGGATGGTCTGTTGATATTCTCACATACCAGACTAGGATGCTTTCAGTGAACTGTAGAGTACCAAGTTCGGATAACTCCTTATAGAGTCACTGTGGCCACGCTCTGTGCAAACCTCCCAGTTTGTATCAATACTGACAGCTGCTCTTTCCTCTGCTCTCACAGTGCCCCAAGCTGCTAGCGTTTGGTTAGGTGGGGCATGGGAAAAGCTGTTTCTTTGTCACTCATAAAACTATAAATTCGCATCACCTTCATCATCTTTGCAGAGGTGTGACTCCAGGGAAAAAATACAGAGTCTTTTAATTCATTGTAAAGTAGATCAGTTCAGATTACTTTTTTCACTATGTCTCTTAGTAGCCTAAATGTAACCATTGTATTGTCTGGCACTCCAGCCACTGTTTCTGAGCCTGCCCAGAAATGCTGCACAGAAAATATCCAGCCATTTCTTGCATCCATATTGGAGGAGCTCATGGGTCCGGTGAGTTCTGGATTCACGGAAGTCCGCTCACTTTTTGATAAAGAAGTTAATGAAATCATCCAGGACTTCCAGAAGACAAATGATATCATGAAGCTAAAGGAGGTAAGACAAAAATATATCTGGAGCCTTTTACATTATCACAAGGACAAGCAGTATTTGCTTTCCCAGGTGGTAGTATGTTAGTGCTTAGTTTTGTCACTTAGAAAGTCTTGCGGTATTTGTGGAACTAGAGTGTAGATACAAGAATTTGTTTTAGGGCCACTGTTACATTCTCTATTAAAAATTTGCCTCTGGTTGCTTTCTCTCGAAACCTGTTCTTCTTCCACTGGAACACAGAATGTGGATCAGCTTATGAACCTACCATTCAACTCTGTGAAAATGGAGCCCTGCTATCTGAAAGTGAACCTCCTCCAGGAGCTCCTTCAAGACCTCAAGAGTCGCTTCAAGGTCTATCACATTGATTTTGTGATTCAGAGGACACAGAACTTCATGCAAGAGGTACTGTAAGATCCAGTTTTTCCTCCTGGGAGAACAGGTTAGGTTTGTCCTTCTAATCTACTTCAAAGTAATCTTGATAAAAAGCTGCACAAGAGTCCTAGAATATATCTCAATCAAAGTACAGGTAACAAAACCTAAGAAAATCACAGCTAGAAGCTGTTTCACGTTTATATTTGTGAGGCTGGATGCGTCTTTCAGTAAGGCACAACAATTTTGGATGGATCATCTCTTCCCCTGAACCGTGACGTTCTGATTTCTCAGCGTCTCAGCACCTGAGAAGGTTGTGCTTGTACCAACGAGGTTGCTAAAATCTACCTGATTTCCATTCTCAAGGGTTGATTTTTCAGGAAGGATCTTAAATATATTTTACCAAAATGGTACGTCTCCTCCTTGATAGTTTATTTTCTCATTAATATAAAGTAAGGCAATTAATGTTAAAAACTGGCAATTACTTGGACACAGATGATGTCTCAGGATGTAGCTGCATGTAGGTGCTTTAACCAACTTCACTTCTCAAGGGAATGGTTGAAGTGACTACATCATTTCAGATGAAAAATGAACTCCACCTCTTTTCCCCCTCTAGTGTGTATTGGTATAGGCTATAATTTTGCTTTGCTTTTATTTCTTCTGGATGCCTGGCCAGAAATCTGTTAGGAGCTGGCCAGTAGATTCGTCTGACTGCCAAATCACAAGGCAGATTTGGCCTTGTAGCTCTGTGTTGAATCCTGTGATTTTAATCCATAGTTGAGAAACTAAATAATCTAGCTGGTAATCTTGTGAGATGGAGCTGGTCCAGTTCTGTGGAGTGGGAGTTATGAATATGGAAAGTGAGTCTCTAGCACAGTGCTGGGCTAGGGTTTTCCTAAAAGCAGCTCTTCTAAGTACAGCTATGATCAGCAGCCAAAGAATTATTCAGAAATAAAATTCTGATTTCATAGAATCATAGAATCATAGAATAGTTTGGGTTGGAAGGGACCT
>NW_008824896.1:1102720-1105833 GCF_000699105.1 Pygoscelis adeliae | reverse complement strand
ACTCCAGGTGGGGTCTCACCAGAGCAGAGTAGAGGGGCAGAATCACCTCCCTTGACCTGCTG
This sequence comes from Pygoscelis adeliae, assembly GCF_000699105.1. Classification (NCBI taxonomy): domain Eukaryota; kingdom Metazoa; phylum Chordata; class Aves; order Sphenisciformes; family Spheniscidae; genus Pygoscelis; species Pygoscelis adeliae. Next base: position 1,105,771 of record NW_008824896.1, on the reverse strand, counting down.
GCCGTGCTTCTTTTGATGCAGCCCAGAATACGATTGGCCTTCTGGGCTGCGAGCGCACATTGCTGGCTCATGTCCAGCTTTTCATCCACCAGTACCCCCAAGTCCTTCTCCGCAGGGCTGCTCTCAATCCCTTCATCCCCCAGCCTGTATTGATACTGGGGGTTGCCCCAACCCAGGTGCAGGACCTTGCACTTGGCCTTGTTAAACCTCATGAGGTTCACATGGGCCCACTTCTTGAGCTTGTCCAGGTCCCTCTGGATGGCATCCCATCCCTCAGGCGTGTCAACCACACCACTCAGCTTGGTGTCATCTGCAAACTTGCTGAGGGTGCACTTGATCCCACTGTCTATGTCATTGATGAAGATATTAAACAGTACCGGTCCAAATACGGACCCCTGCGAGATGCCACTCGTCACCAATCTCCATCTGGACATTGAGCCGTTGACCACTACCCTCTGGATGCAACCATCTAACCAATTCCTCACCTGCCAGACAGTCCACCCATCAAATCCATACCTTTCCAGTTTAGAGAGAAGGATGTTGTGGGCGACCGTGTCTGGGTCTTTCAGGGGGGACCATTCCAAAATGCTGCCAAATAAAATGTCTTTCAGTAAGTGAAGACCATGAGTCAAGACAAAGAAGTAGACAGAAAATATATCCCATACAAACCAAGTGGTTTTTTTTTTTTCTGAACAGAACATGAGTCAAAATTCACAATAAATAAATTAAAGCACAAGTTGTTCTAAAAATGCTGTTATTGCTTCTCTCTCTTTAAAATGCTTCTTTTGATGCAGCCCAGGATACGATTGGACTTCTGGGCTGCGAGCGCACATTTCTGGCTCATGTCCACCTTTTCATCCATAAAATCATCCACTATTTTTTCTCATAAAAATAGTAAGTCGTTTCACTTCGTGTCCACGGACATTTATTTTATTAACAAGCAAGGTCAGACATGTCTATGCTTGTGTAGTCTTAACGTAAAAGAAGCATTTGGCTTAACTCTAACTCGGGTGGATGCTGGAGCAGGATTCCTTGGCTTGGGAGCTTGGCATCCTCTAGTGGCCAATTTTAGGAAATTTGGGAGCACAATGCTCAACTGGCATAAATAAAGCAGCTTTAGTGACTTCACCAGAACTACGCCAATTTATGATTTGCTTCAAATAGAAATTGAAATAAAAAGTGAGTAGTTCATCTTTTAATTAGCCTCAGACTTAACTCTATACTGATCCTGTCTTTTTCTTGTATCCAGGGTCTTGCAGTGCATGAGCCTTTACTGTACAGCCTTCTGATGCATGCACAAATTGAGTAAACCTCCATCTTCTCCATTCCCATTTATAAATACAGTCTGTATAGTCCAATCCTACATGATCTGCAAAGTCAGTTATAAAAATTGGCCTTCAACATTTGTCACTGCATATTTTCATTCATGAAAATATTACTATCCAAGGAGGAATTAAAAGCATGTCTTATCCATAAGTATGTACATACTCATTTACAAACTACAAGAAGTCCTCTATAGTATATGGCTGTCTATGTATATTGACTGGGATGGTCTCATGTGATACAAAGGAAGATCTAGTGGTATGGACAGCTTCCCTGTGGATGTCCCTGTACTTCTGCAATAAGAATATAGTAAAATCTGAGTGGAAGCACTTAGCTAAAAAAGGCAAAACCACATTAAGTAGACATAATAACTGTTTGCAGAACTGTTTTTCTGAAATATCTTTTCAGAGTAGGGTGTTTAATATTTCTAATGAATCTCTGGATAACCTGAAAATATGGCAAATGCCAGCCTAACATAATTCTGTGAGAAATTATTGCACTTTGTGTGATTTTTGCTGATAATTATTTGTATTATAAGGAAAGCCACTGATTAATTACTTTTTAAAAAAATTATCTGCAGTATTAATGATTAAGACCATTAGAATCCGGTAGGAGTCAATGGGAGTCTTCTTATGAGGGATAATGAGTTTTGTCTATGGCCTTTATATATAGATGATCGATTCTGCTTTTTGTCTTTGTCACCATCAGTTTGGATGGTAACATGAGATTAAATCTATACAATACAGCTATGATAACATAATAATAACACCAAGGCTTAACTTTACTGATTGCAACATTTCTGTGCATGTTAGCCTTCAAAGAACTGAAATACAGCATAAAATTTTTGGACAATATAAATGAATCTACTCTAACTAAGTTTGCTGATATAACTGTTTGTTTAGTTACATTAGCAGACTTCCTAGTATTGACCTGACTGTAAAGTCAAGATAGAATTTGAGGTAGTTTCATTTTCTTATTCTCTTGCATTAGGTAATCTTCTTTTTGGCTTCTCATTCCAAAACTGAGTGTTACAATCTAAACTAAACAGGGCTTTTCTTCCCCTTCCACAATCATTTAAAGTAATTGAAATATTTATTGATTTTAGGCCTGTTATTCTTTCTCTGTTTCACCTTCTCAAAAATACAATTTAAGTTAATAGTTACATTTATCATGCTTCTTTACGCATGTAGGAATTTTATGTTACTGGTCTTTAACAGATTTTTTTAATTACTATTTTTAGCTGATGGAAAACGCAGTTTATACTTTCGAGCAGTTGTTCTGTCCAAGTCACCAGGCAGACTCAGTGAAAGTTGCAACTACCATTGAAAAAGTCAAGCTGAGAGTACTGAAGGTAAATGTAATGTTGCAGCATTTGCACTGGAAGACCTTGGGTTCTGCCTTTTCGGACACTGAGAATATATTTTATGTGAATTTATCTCAGTATTTGAAAGAAGATATCTCTTACCATCCAGCTGGCAATACTGATTTGGTGGCACTTAACAAAGCTGCTCATTTTGGGGGTAAAACCTAGTTCTGGGCAGACACTTGTAAAAGTATTTACATGTGCAGTCCTTTTAACTGCAATTAAATCAGCTGGAGATGATGCTGTGGATCTGGGTAGATCATTTTTTATTAGCTTTTTAATTAGCCTGCCCCTAGAATTCATTAATCTCAGAAGAGGCAGTGCTGAAATATCTGGAGAAAGCAATCAGGGGGCTGTTTCTTGCC
>NW_008824896.1:1098030-1102682 GCF_000699105.1 Pygoscelis adeliae | reverse complement strand
AGAGATCCCAGAAAACCAGATTGTAGGGAATTTTTGTAAAAGCTGAAATAACTCGCATGGGAATTCAAACCCCTGAGTGCACCCGTGATGTGGTATCCTTTGGGATTCACCCGTCACCAGTTACAGGTTAACAAGAACCAGTTCCTCCTATGAGTGATTAATAACCCCAAACACGTTTGGGCTTGTTTCTCTTTTTGTCTGTTTTGACAGCAATATGATTATGACAGCAGCACTATCCGGAAGAAGATATTTCAAGAAGCACTGGTACAGATTACTTTGCCCACAATGCAGAAGACACTGGCTTCAACGTGCAAACCAGTAGGTTTCTGTGATTAAAAAAAAACCAATAATAAAAGGCAGGGAAGGATTAACACCTTGGCAGTAAATCCTCAACTCTGTAAAGCTGTTTTCTCTTGGGGAGCCATGCAGATTGGCTGCCTGCTCGGCCAAATGACGCTTTGATTTGCCAGTTCGTGGATTGGGTAGATATGGAGCATAGGGAAAATTTCAGGAAACAGAGAAACTGTATATACAGCTTGCTTTCTCAAAGATAGTTGCAGACCTTTGCCCATCCCCATTTCATTTCTTCCCTAGAGATCTGAAGTCCTCTCAAACTGGACTCCTCTTGACAGCTACAATTGTAGGTTATGAGCTTGTCCTTGTGTTCAGCAGCCCTGCTGCAGGCTGCAATTCAGTCCGTGGGAGAGGGCACTTTCCTCTTCAGCAGCACCCTGAGCCACATGCAAACTGGTGATGACCTCCTTCAAAGCCAAATGCCTGCTTGGGCAGCAGGAGCAGCAAGCAGACAGGCCATGCGCTTGCTTTCAGTGATTTTAAATGGAAGTAATAATTGCGTCAACAATCAGGAAACAAACATACAGAGACGATCTCTGTTGCCCTTAATCATACAGGTAGATTAGTACTCAGCAAATGCAGCTACCAGAGTTTTATGGAGATTTTATCAGTGTGGCTACATCAGGGGCCAGTTGGAATGCTGTTCACCTTGGCTCAAAATAAATAGTCTGTACCCTTCTTGAAGCCCATGCATATCCTCTTGCATTTTCACTGTACCTGCTGAAAGATGACTGCCCTAAGCCAGCCCGGCCTCTCTACCCTTTTGTTTCCCTTGATGTTCATCAGTTCCTGGAGGCTGTAAGCTCTCACCCACGGTGTGCTGCTCTTGCTGATGCTCTGCAGCTTGTTTCAGTTTCAAAAACAAACTTAAAACCAAGTGTTTTGCCAAGTTATGCTTGCGAGTCTTTGAGTATGGATTATTAAAACTTACAACTTTCAAAAATATATTTAAAATCACCCTCTTCTGTATGTCACTCTACTTTCTTTACTATTCCCCAAAATAATAGTGTCTTGTAGAGTGTCAGCAGTGCTTTCAAGACATGATGTCTACGCACAAGGGCAAGCATTTCATCACCTTGAATATATGTAAAGAGGGTGGAGTCCCGCATTGTGTCTCTGTCATACAGGACGGAGGAAGCGGTGGTGGTGCAAACTTCCCGCAAGCCCTTTCTGTTTAATTCCCCACAAGCCTTTTGCGTTTGTGCCTCTGCAGAAATGAGCAGCCAGCGCTGGAAGCGAATGTGTGGCACAATTGATATGCCCAGCCAAGTCTTGACCTTTTACTTGAAAACCTCCAGATGTTTGTATGTAGGCATTCTACAAGGCTTCTAGAAGTGGGCAGAGGTCACTTAATTTACTTTTTATAGACCACCAAGTAGCTGCTTAGTGATAATGACTCAGTTATTGTCTAGACAGCCTATTGCATATAAATCAGTAAGCTAAAAACGTTACACTCCTATTAGAAAAACAAAATGAAACCCTGTAGCTCCCATGCTCACCATGGATTTGCCTCCTTGGACAAACAGTGAGTGAGGCATTTCCTCACCAGCTATTTACTTCAGAATTGTTTATTATAGTGCAGATGGCAATCATCTATAGTGCTTTTAAATGTAATTGTAGTGCAAGAATACTGTTTGAGAAGTGCATAATAAATTGTGAACTTACATAGTTCCTTTAGTCATAGTTCAAATAGTTCACCTCAAGAGCCAGCAAGGAGCATTGCAAGACCCGCTAGATGGCATCTCCAAGGTGCTCTGTTGAAGTAGGACTCTCCGAATCTCTCGTTTTTATATATCTGTTCCTTTCTTTGTGTCTGCACAGGAGCTGCAGAAATACGAGCAGTTCATTTTTGCTGATTACACTAGCGTGATCCAAGTAGAGAATGTGTATGAAGAGATTTTATATCAGACACTGCTTGAAGAAACCCTGAAAGGTAAGAACATCCTTGAGGTGACAGTAATAACATTTCGGCTGTTGGCCAGTGAGCTCTTGCTTCAGAGCTTCCCAGAGTCCTAATCTGGCTGTTTCAGACCCAGGCCCCACTTTCCTGAAGGCTGGTGGTTACAATGCTACAGTGTTTGGATTCAGCTCACTAAAGATGTGTGGCAAGCCCTAAAATCTGAATTATGGGGCAACTTTACTAAACCTGGAAAACTCCAAGTGATAGCTTGGCACAAGCCTATTTCTAACAAAATGTAATTATGCCAACTTCATTTTATCTTGATTCCCTGGGCCAAGGAGTGAAATTATGCTCTTGTTTGCATAGACTCAGTGATACCTAATGGCAACAAAAATTAATTTCCCCAAATGAAATGTACTGCTGGATGTAGTTTCCAGTACATCACTGATGCCAGTGCAGCACTCCCTGCAAATCTCTCTGCTTTTGTGTCGGAAAACGAAACTATTCTTGATGGCATATGTAGATGTATAAAATACTTTTATCTCTCTGGATCTGTCTGTCTATATCCTAGACAAAAGACAAGCTTCTGCATTGCACAATAAGTTTTAATAGCTCCTCTTTGGCACTCTTGTTCAAAAATATCAGTCTAATAATTAATGTAACGAGCACACATTTATTCATATATTCAGTGTAAATACTTCTGCATTGAAACATTACCTTTGTGCATTGCGGGTCCTCTGGTAGTTTTCTATTACAGCAATGCTTAGGTCAATATTGAAGTTCCATTATTCAGAACAGATAAAGTCCACCCCCCCCAGAGAAATGTAAACTAAAAAAGCAAGCTGAAAATGAAAATTACTGTTGTCTGTAATATCAAAATGTATGACATTAGAAACTCAGGAAAATGGTGTACCTCTTTCAAGGTACCTCTGTCAGTCTTTCCAAAACAGTTTGATCTTTGTTTTATTTAGTGATAAAAGAAGCTGCCATTATGAAGAAGCACAACCTCTTTGAAGATAACTTGAATTTGCCCTGTGAAAGCGTGTCCAGCTTAACGGACCTGAAGACCCCTTCAGGATCAGCACAAACCACTCCTGCGAAGAAGCCTTCCACCGCCCGAGCCGAGACGTCAGACACTGAAACTCAAAGTGACGAAACGCTCATTGTGACGGAAAAAATTTCTTGGGAGAAGGATGCTGACAATAGAAAGTCATCAGACAAAGAGGCAGTCACTTCTGTTAATACAGCTGGTGATCAGGCAAGCAAAAGTGAAGAAATGGTCGTTACAGACATCGGTGAAATACAGGAATCCCTTCCAGCTACCCTTACAAAACAAGAAGGTGCAGAGGAAAAAATCGTTTTGGAGAATGAAGACATGGTGAAAGCTGAGTGTGTAGCGAACACTGAGAAAGAGCTTGAGACACAACAAGAAGCTGTGGAGGAAGAAGTAGCTCCTGGAACTGAAACTGCAGTGAAAGATTTTGGAGCCAGCGCTAAAAAAGAACTTAGGGTACATGAAGGAGCAGTGGAGGAAAAGGTAACTTCTGAGAGTCAACTGGCAACGGATGCTGCGTTTGTCAGTGGCACTGAAAAAGAAAGCAAAGCACAGGAAGAAGTTGCTGAGATAAAGCTGACTTCCCCACATGATAATGTAGCAGAAGCAGAGATTTTAGGGAATGCAAAAAAGAAAATCAAGGTAGAAAAAGAATTATCTCAGAGTGAAAATGTGGTAGGAACAGGGTTTGAAGAGGCTAGTAAAAAAGAAAGCAATGACCAAGGAGCGAGTACTGAGACAAGGGTTATTTCCCAGGAAGAAAACACAGGGAATGGCGGGTTTGGGGATAATCCTGAAATAGAAAGCAAGTCAGAAGAAAAGAGCTGTAAATCCCCTGACGATGTGAATGAGATAAGGAGTTTGCTGATGGTAACAGTTGAGATAGCAGCAGATACTCCAGCTGAGAACATAAAGGAGATTTGTGAAGGTGAGAGATTAAAGTTGCAGGAGCACAATAAAGGGAATGACGAGTTGAGTAAAATGGCTGTGACAGAAATTCAAGTGAGCCAGACAATGATGAATAAAGATGCAGCAGAATGCGCAGAGTTCAAGGAGGACCGACCATCTTCATCTAGTCTGGGGACAGATGGTACGAATTTAGAGAATGTGTCCAAGGGGGCCTGTGGTATAGCAAAAGCAGAGTGGCTGGTGGAAAGCTCAGATACACCTCAGGAGGCAAACGCAGAGGTGGATATCAAGCAAAGCGTTTGGTATACAGGTGTGGGAAGCTGCCAAAGTGATAGACTGCAGCCAGAGGAACACACTGAAAATGTGTCTGAAGGCAAAATATTAGATGGGGAGGAAGGAGGAGCAGGGAATAGCCATGCCGTCCCAGTGGAGGTA
>NW_008824896.1:1094916-1097999 GCF_000699105.1 Pygoscelis adeliae | reverse complement strand
ACACAACACAAGTGCCCATTTTGGATACAGAAAACCCAAGAACAGGACTGCTAGACATGCCAGTTTCTTCCGTGCCGGAGCAGGGTGAGACTAGCACTGTAGAGGTCACAGGAGATACAGAGGCTTGTGAGGGTGAAGGGAAGCCAGAAGGTGAATCATCTTCACACACAGAAATAAAAAGCACAGAAGTAACAGATATTTTCACAGAAGAAAACAGAGAAGATAGTTATGCACAGCAAAACTCTGAAGAGTAAGAAGCGTTTTTCAGCCCAGCCCTGCAGGATTTATTTACTCCAGAAATCCCTGTTTAATTGTGAATACTTATTTGGGTCGGGGCTAGAGGAAATGGGCTTTGTTGTTGTATTGCCAGCTCTTGCAGTTTTAGCACGGATCCCTTATGAGTGATGGGTGATAGGTTTCTTTTTGGTTAAAGCCCTCACTGTTTAAAACCAGGTTACTGTTGGGGAACCTCATCTTTCACTTAAAATTTGCTACATTTTATGTTTATAGAAAAAGTCTGAAAATGTGACCACGGAATGCTTCAAAAACAACTCACCCCCAACTATAAAGTTATTTTAACAACTTAACTGTTCTTAGGTGTTTTAGCAGGGGAGTAGCTCATGATTTTTAAATGCATGGGTTTGACAAGTACTGCTATGATTCTTAGGTGGTTGGTACATTCATTGCTATTCGAGGATGCTTTTAGTATTTGCATGCAGTATACGGGAAATAAATAAAACTTTTAGTAGTTAAACGGAACCAAATAGTTAATTTAGTAGGTTGCTCAAAAGCCACACTCTGTGCAAACTCTGCAAACTGATTACTTAATTATTTTAAAGTTTTGACTGATACTAAAGGCAAACAAGTGTTCTGATTTTTTTTTTCCTCTTATTGTTATATTTAAAATGGGGAAAATATGGGAGCAGGTTTCTCAGTCCCACTCTGCACTTCTGGGTTATATAGCCTTCCAGAGCACTTTATGGCTATTTTATTTTGTTTTATTTTATGGAAGGGAAAGATGAGAATGTTTACAATAACTATAACCATTAGGCAGCATCTTTCTGTTTTACTTCCCACCATAAAATATATTCACTTATGGTTATCTGATACAGAATGTTAAAAGTCCTACCATTCCCATTCTTACTGACTTACTTAAGTTAGAATTACCCAGAACCTTTTCAGGTTCATAAACTATACATAAATTGCAATCATTGTGAAATATCATAATCATTGCATATAATTTCTAATACAGTTGTTAACTGAAGCAAAAAGCAGCCAAAGGTTGTGCTTAGATTTTGGATAGCAGAATCACATTTCAAAAGCAGTTATTAAAATGAGACCTGTTGCTTTCATAGCCAGCATATTATCATCCGTATCAAATCATGATCTATGCACAAAGTTGCTTATATGCATTATTTGCATGCACAATTTAAAGACTGTGCACAGAAAAGCTTGGAAATGAAAAATAGTATTTTAATAAATTGGGCTTTAGAGATGAAGACCTCACTTTAGAGGTCAGTTTAAGGCACCTTAAAAATTTGGCCTGGTGTTTCAGACTGTTTCTGAATAAATATAATACAGTACAGGACAGCAAAGATTAATGATACAGTAAGGACTGCAGGATTTACGCCCATAAAGACATGGGAAGAAATAACAAAGTCCCGAGAGCATAATACTTGTTGGCATTTAACTTCAACAAACTGTGCAAATATTATTTAATGCTATCAAAATATGCTATAATACTAACAGAGAATTGACACTAGAGGAACAGGCAAATATTACCACATAAGTAAGGAACGTTGTTGAGTAACTGGACCAACTACAACGTCGCTATTGTAAAATAAATGCAACTCCTATTTATTCCAGAAGCCACACTGTCATATACAAACATTAAGGTCACAGATGTTTTCCTTGCAAAAGTACTTTGAGTCGTTTCCTCCTATTGCATGCAGAAATACTAATTTGTAAACACACAAACCACTGTCAGCCAATTTTTTTTAGAAATCATTAGTTATTTCACTGTCAGCTACTTTTTTTTTACAGATCATTAGTTATTTCTAGTTGGTACTGAACATTAAGAGTCTTCAAATTTATAACGTGTGCTTTACAGTTGAGCAGCAGCAGTCTCTTTTAGCCATGCTAAAATTAGGGGACATGACGTTTTTTAATACGGTGTTTTGTATGAAAGAGGACTAGCAAAGCAGCGATGGTTACTGTCTGTGAAAAAGGCTGCAGTTGCCTACAAAAGGTGTTTATGACTGATACTAATTAGATACATCTGTACAGAAAGTATTTAGCATAAATATTCCCATCGTAGTCATTTCTGAGTTATTTCTATGGCAGGCTTAAATCTGGGTAATATTTTCCTGTAATATTAAAGAACTGAGTTGTTGAATACAGATGCTCAGCATATTTGTATTTTGTAAGTAGGATGGGAAAGAACGGGGAAGATTTAGCCTGTACATCGCCTTGTTCTGCAATTTAAATTGAAGTTCCTTATGGCTAGGGGACTGATTTTTTGCCCTTGTGGACGTTTTCTGTACATTCAGGTGTTTGCAAATGGATAGAGAGTAGTATTTTTCTTGTCTTTAATCAGACTTGGGTAGAGGTTACAGCAATTTAGAGGTCAGCAATCTACAACGTTATGTTGGACCACTGATCAAAAATAATAATAATAACAATCTGCTGAGTCGGTATTTTTTGTCGCTTTTGTGGAATTTCCTGCACTTACCTGGAATGAATTATTTATCTTGTGACTAGGAACAATAATAAATCACCTTTCACTGCCCGGAGGGTTGAGGGTTAGGAGCGCCGCCGTGCCTTGAGGGGAGCGGGCCGGGGGATGTTACCGCTGCTTTATTTCACGGGGTTGCCAGTTTTAAAGGACAGGATATGAAACACATTGTATCTTGCTTATAACTTTGTAAAAACGCTTGTCAATGAAAATAAAAGAAGGTCTTCCCTTCCGTCGCTGGGAGGTTGGTTGTGTGTGTGATAATTAAATTGGGGGGCGGGGGGTTTGCATTAAAAAAATGCGCTTCAAGAGGCTGCCGGGGGCAGAGCGAAGGAGACGCTGGCCTTGC
>NW_008824896.1:1061504-1094087 GCF_000699105.1 Pygoscelis adeliae | reverse complement strand
CCGAGCCCACCGGCCGCGGTGGCTTTGCGGTGCACCGACGTCCCCTCGCCGCTCACCGGGCTGTAGCCGTGCTGGGGCAGGGGGATCTGCGCTCCCCCCGGGGGCTGGGTTGGGCTTGACGGGTGCGGGTGCGCCCCTCGCCCGGCAGAGCTCCGGGAACGTCTCTCCTGTCCCTCCCTTTCCCCCCCTGAAGACTCTACGAGATGCGTGGCATCGGTCTCCCATCAATGATTGAAGTGTGCATGCCAGAGCTGGGCTGGTATTTCAGGTCAGGTCGCCACGGCTATTTGGGGTAGGCAGCCCCTCATCGCCTCTGCTGCATGTGGGGTCAAACCCTTCTGCCATATGCTTGGGAACGCCAGTCTTGAAGATTGTAGCCAGTGGTTGCGTGTAATTATAGGTAAAAGCGATCAAAGGTAAATCCAAATCCATAGTCAGTTGGGGTAATTATGGCTATGCCTCTGGAGCACGAGAGTGTTTGGGAGTCATAAAAAAGGTAAATGTTTACATGTTTTCTTGCCTAGTTCCTGTATATAAGGTAAACTACTTTGGTCCCCCATGCGTGCACATGTGAGAAGCTGATTCTCATTTAGTAGAGTTTTTAGTTGAAGGATAAAGGTTACAGTATAGGTGGCAATGTATTGCACTGCATGGAGTAGGATTTTTTTAGACAAATATGTAATCAAGCATGTCATGATCTTAGTATATTACTGGGGCAGTTTCATCATCATCCTCTTCCATCTACTGGTCAGTTGCCCAGAATAATGATGCAAAAAGTCTGCTGGAGAAACACTCTGGGTACTCTCATGGTTATTAATCATTAGATATAAGTTGATACTTAACTCTGATGATGTTTACAGTTACTGGGGTTTTCCATCTTGGGATCTCAGGGTACTTTGTGTGTATAATGTTTTGTATGTTTTCTTCATGTGACTACCTAAGGAGTTTAATTTCATTCACCAATTAGTTTTAAAATTTTTGCATTCATACCTTGCACTTGCTATCTCATCTCATGCCCCAGGCATATGCAAATAACGTCTTGCCACGGTTTGTATTTGGGGGCACCGAGCCGGGTCATTTCTGAATAACAGCAGGTAGTCTGTGTATCTATTTAATGACAAGATCATGTCAGTCACAGAAATTCTTTCAGAAAATGCCCTGTAAATGTAAGTTGCATGTAGAGAAATAAAAGTTTTAAGAAGCTTTCTGTATGCTACATCACTGAACAGCATTGTATGCTTAGTTCATCTGGGCACGGCATTTGTGTGCCAAACCCTGGGGTTTTGTCTGCTGCAACGGATCCCAGAACTGCAGACTGGATGTAGTCTGTGAAGTACCTGAAAAAAGCATCATACTCTGCTCTTTTAATGACTTAATGCATTTGATGAATTAAAAATACTTAAATTTCCAAGTCATTGAACTAAATCAGATATTTAGAATATAATTGTGGTGTTCTTGTCTCTTTTATGTTCAGTCTTATCAGCAGAGATTGTGAATTATGTTGATGGTAGCTTAGAAATTAGCATGCTCTTTTGCCTTGCAGGGCACCTCAGTAAACAGTTAGGAATGATTGGAAGTAGTGCTGTCTCTCAAAAAAACCTAGTGCTTTTTTATATAGTAGTGTTTTTTCACCTTGACTGCTTTTCAAACATGTAAAATAAATGTATCTACAAGGGTTTTCTTTAGTATTTGCTTGCCAAGACTTCTAATGCAAGGAAGAGGTGTACCTCATAACTACTGGTCCTTTTCTGAATCATGGACAGGAATTTATGCCTTGTCAGTTGGTTTAGTATTGGTGATTACAAGCAGAACATAATTCTATTTGCTGTCTTTTGCTGAGCATGGAATGTGTCCCATCTCTAGCTTTAATGCGTTGGTGACATCTACAGCTATTTAAGGGGAAGCACAGGAGGTTGAAAGAGATCTCCAAATACTTAGTTTGATGTTCGGTGAAGACATAGTCTTTCCTTTCTGCAGTGAACGAAAGCAGCTGAATTAGGAAAAATTATTACGCTACATTTCATTTACTTGAGTAGAGTATGTTAGTAGAGGACCTGTTACTGATATTCAGATATTAGTGTCATACATCTTGCTGTTCTAAGATGGTGTGTTAAAGGCCATTGTGAGGCAGACTACTAATGCTTCTTCTTTTTTCTTTTTTAGAAACCAAGTGCTTGAAATGTTTGATCATGCATATAGCAATTATATGGTAAGTAAAATACTTGTTTGTTTAATTTTTTCAGAGTTGTTATTGCTGACCTGGGAGAGAAAGCAACCTACAGTACATGACATTCTAGAGAAATAGCAGGGAGGCAGGGGTAAAAACAAAGCTAAAATAAATAAAAGCACCTGTATAGCCTTTAAAAAGAAATGAACAAGTGTTACTTTCAGGAAGAGCAGTGTCAGGAGGGTTGTGATGGCTTTCAGAATGGTAGCTAGGAATTGCTAGCGGTAACTCTGTTAATCTGTGCCTGATCTTTCTCAAACCAGTTTATCTCGCATCAAGCTATGAACAGTTTTCATCTTTGGTAAAGTATTTGGTTTGAAATTCCAGACTCCTAAAAATACTAGGAAAAGGAAGCTCAAGAAGAGCTGTCTCTAGTCATCAGAATCTGGAGAATACAAATTGATCTTACTTATTTTGTAGGTAAAAAGTATGTACAATATTTCTTCTGTGGTAAGATATGTTAGATGCAGTTTGGTAGCTCTTTTACAAACAAACAGTTTGTAAGAACAAAAAGGGGATCTGGTGTCATATCTACGCATTATAACCTCTTCTGAGTATGTAACGGTCATATGACAGTAAGCTACATTTGCTATGGTTTCTTTTAATATGACTTGTGATTTTCTGTGCAGGTGTCTTCATGTTCTGGATATGTGAGCCATTCTGCACTCTAATCAACCTTGAAATATGTTAGCTTAGTTTAGATATATTTAAGAATAAAGAATTACTTAAAGTGGACTGACTTTCCTCAAGTAATAATTACTTTCAAATATACTGTAAGTAATACACTTCTGAGGAGAAACCATAAGTGTGAATAAGATAAATATAAAAGATGCATTCTTACTGAGTTTACATTAACAACCTTTTTGTAAATTCTTTGTGGCTGTTGCAGAAACCCCTCTCTTCTATGTTGCACCAGTTCCTGCAGGACAAACTGCTGTCTCTTGACAGTATCTTGCCACATGTCCCAGTTTCTGTATTATGGTTTAACGCTTTAATATGTAATACAGGCTTAAAAGTTTGTGAGTTACAAGTTTATACAGTACATGAGAGTTATAGAATTAATGGATAGAAAGTCAAGCAAGAGTATTTTCAAAGTGGGTGTAGTTTTTCTTTTTAACATTAGCTCTTGCTTTTTGACACGTTAGTGGTTTAAGAGACATCAGGCTTTTTGGTGATAATTTATAACTTGTTACCTGGGACCTGGTTCCATGGCTTGGCTTGGGTTTCCTATGGCATTCTGAAGTAAAAACTTACGTATTTGGCAAAATTGCATAAAATGTTATATGCCAGTAGAAAGGATCTGTGCTCCTACTGTTCATTGTGTGATAAATTGGAAACTGGTAGGTGTCTTGCTACATCTGAAGCAAGAAAATTCTGGATGAAAGAGAAGAATGACTTCAGCTATCTGGAAACTTTGAAGCCAAAAGGATATTTACTTGCCACGTATGCTGGAGCACTAAACAAACAAAGAAACATGACTTGCTTGTTTAAAGTTGAAGAAAAGATTAGGGTAGGAAGACTTGATTCTGACAGCAAGAGAATTAAGTGTTTTTGCAGCTGCTTTTGAAACAGCCAGCTGAAAAGTTTTGATTTTCTGTTTCTATTAATATGTGTGTTAGACTTCTGTATTGAGAAGACTGAAAATTCATGTTTGCATGCAAGGGGGAAACTCCCTTGTCTTTTTTTTCAGTTGTTAACAGGAGCTTTGAGTAAAAAGCTACTGTTTTTTTCAGTCCTTCAACAATATTTGTAGTAATCAGGATTTTTTTTCTTTTTGACTGTCAGAAAGAATATGTGAAGCTGTCAGTCACTTGAGGCCAGTAGGTATTTCTTGGTTTACAGCACTAGTAGCAATGCATCTTTTTTCATTATTCAAGTACTGTGCTGCCCTGAATTTACAGTTCTGACATTAGGCAATATGATCATCTGTTCGGTCACAATGTGTAGAAATTCCAGAGTATCTGTTGAGCTCCATTTGTATAAAGTTTTCCAGAAGTATGTTTATTGTAACATTTGTGCCGTGTTTTATATTTAATGGCTCTTGCTACCTTCCTTTGAGGTTACTTGAAAGGGGAGAAATCACAAGTTGGGGAGGGGAGAATTTATACTTGACACAGTAGTCTTTCCTGCTCTAGACAGAGAATAAGTGAACTTTTATTTTTCAAAATGCTTCTAGTTCCTTATGATTTTGTAAGACTGAAAGTCAATTTTCTCCAGAATTTTTATCGCCTTTTTTCTCCGTGATTTAAGCCAGAGATCTTAGTTTTGACATTGCTTTTGTCCTGTACTTCTTCAATCTGTTTTTCTGAATACTTTGCACAGATATTCAGAAACATCTGAGCCATATTAAAATGATCTAGATTCTGGCTTTTGTAGTTGAACTTGAGGAGAACAAAGAGTCGTGCAAAGACCAAAATACTTGGGAGGGTGGTAGACAGGGAAACAAACCATCAGTTTCAAAAGAAGTTACTGTAAGAGCTGTTTGTTTATAGAAGAATGCGCCTTCTTTTCCTCTCTATTTCATGTTTGAATATAGATTATTTTTTGTACCATATATTTGGAAAGCCTTTGAATGTGTTTACTTGCAGTTTCAGTGCAGTAATTCAACTTTTTCATCCTGCCACATGTTAGTTCGCCAATGAAAGCAGAATTGGAGAGCACAGTACAGCAGCCAGTTTCCCAATGAAATCGAGAGAGAGAAGCTCCATCCCAAATAATTTGTGTTGGGCTTCTAATGGAGAGGCAATTTTATGCATGTTTGTTGAAATTGGATATATTTAAAATTCTTAATGGCCATTCTGAAAATTTTTCAGTAAACCTCTCCTATTGCACAATGGTGAATTTCAAATTAGTGTCTATTTCATTTGATATCCCATTTTGGTGGTAGTTTAAACCTACAAAACTTGCATTGACTTGAGGGAATGGGAACAGGCATTTTATTCAGTGTGCTTCACTTAGGCAATGGTGCCACTCCTGTTATTTCTGCCTGACTGGCGAGAAATAATCTTAAAATACAGCTTACTTCGCAGAGTGCTTTTTCTAGAAATATGGAAAGTAACCGTTACTCTTCCAAAACAATCTAGCAATGTCTTGCTCTTCAAAAAAAATTTATATTTGTAAAAGGCTCAGTCTTGGTAAGTTATTTTTGTGAATGTTATCTTTTGTTATGCCTTGTGTAGTGATTTACCAATTTATTACTTTTCTTCTAAGTGAGTTCTCTTATCTGGCACTGATCGTGACCCTGAGTCACTCATGTTCATTTGGAAATGTTTCCAAAGTGACTTTAAAGTCTAATTCCCACTATTTTCTCCGTGTAATATCAGCCACTTGATAATGACTGCATTAGTTTTAGGTTTTAAACTCATCTTTGAGATGATAACTTCTGTCTAAGAAACATTATAGGAAGTGTCATATGCACCTTGTTGCAGAAAGCACACAATTAACTATTCAAGTTAATCGGTGGGGTTTTTTTTGGATGTGCTATTAGTTGTTCCAGACTTCTCTGGGAGGTTAGAGAGGGAGAGAGAAGGAAAAAGAGGCCCTGTTGCTCTGTTCACAGTTTAATCATTTCCAGCCACCCAGCTGGAAAGCAGCTTTGCAGAAAAGGACCTGGGGGTCCTGGTGGACACCAAGTTGACCACGAGCCAGCAACGTGGCCTTGTGGAAAAGGCGGCTAATAGTATCCTGGGCTGCATTAGGCAAAACATTGCCAGCAGGTCAAGGGAGGTGATCCTTCCCCTCTACTCAGCACTGGTGAGGCCACACCTGGAGTACTGTGTCCAGTTCTGGACAAGAGAGATATAGACATGCTGGACAAAGTCCAACAAAGGGCCACAAAGATGATGAAGAGGCTGGAGCATCTTTCTTATGGGGAAAGACTGAGAGAGCTGGGGCTGTTCAGCCTGGAGAAGAGAAGGCTCAGAGGGATCATATCAATGTAGATAAATACCTGAAGGAAGGCTGTAAAGAAGACGGAGCCAGGCTCTTCTCAGTGGTGCCCAGTGACAGTACCGGAGGCAACAGGCACAAATTGAAATGTGGGAGGTGCCCTCTGAACATCAGGAAATGCTTTTTTACTGTGAAGGTGACTGAGCACTGACACAGGTTGCCCAGAGAGGTTGTGGAGTCTCCTTCCCTGGAGGTATTCAAAAGTTGTCTGGACACGGTACTGGGCACCTGGGTCTACGTGGCCCTGCTTGAGTAGAGGGGTTGGACAAGATGACCTCTAGAAGTCCCTTCCCACCTCAAAGATTCTGTGATTGTCATGCAGTTTTTCTGAAGTACAGCATAACTGCTTCCTTTTAACGGGCTCTGAGGATTTGCTGAAATGGCTGTAGCAGTTATAACTTATTCCCTTGTTTTGTTTCCCTACCGGAGCATGCGTATCCAGCTGATGAACTTATGCCTTTAACTTGTCGTGGACGAGTACGGGGTCAGGAACCAAGTCGAGGGGACGTGGATGATGCCTTGGGAAAGTTAGTGTTTGAAATGGTTACTGTCTCATATAAACATCTAGGAATCTAAATACAATTTGCAGCCCATAAAATGTGTTTCTTCAGTTGATATGGCCACAAACTTAAATTTGTTGAAAAAGATTCTGTGGGTGCAGACGAATCCATCATTTGTCTCGTAAGTTCTCTTATGGGGGTTGGAAGGAAGCTATTGGAAAGAAAGCTGTAATTGTGAACTTCTTGTAAGTTAGGCAGAAATACTAACTTTTATTATTTCCTCCCATGATGTTAACTGATGTGAAATTATATCTTAATTGGAAAAAGAGAATTGACCAGTGAATGAGATCCAAAGATAGATATTTTTTTTTTATCATTCTCCAAGTATTTCCCATAGGAAAGCCTTCCAAATGTGAGCTGACATTTATGGTATTAGTAAATTTGACTGCTAAATATGGGTTATAAGGGTTAATTATCAGCTGCACAGAACAGTAACTGTTATCCATTATGCTGGCCTTAAGTGATATTTAAAATGCTTTTTTTTTTTTTTTTGGTAGAAAGCTCTCTGAAAACATTATTAGTCAAATATTATCATGTGTGTGGTAGCCCGAGGCCTTTGCCAAAGTATAAAACATTATTTCAGACATGGAAATTCTTCATATTTTTCCTTTTAAGATAGCTTATAATACAAAGTACTGATCCTTTGGCTGACAAAATGTAAATTTAAGGACTGTTCTTCTCCATGTTAAATTGAACGATCAAAGACAAAGTTTGAATTACTCTAAATGTGTTTGTAATTCATTTTTTTTACAGGGAATGTTGTCTGTATGTGTGCTGTTTATGTTTATAGAGCAAATACCTAATAACAAATAGCTGATGCTTTTTTTTTATTGGTATCACTGCTTAGTGTCCCTAAGCAGAATAGTGTCATCACAGCTGAAGTCTTTGTCTTAAATACTTACTTCTAATTCACTCTCTGATATTGAGCATGTCATTTTGGTTATTTTAAGTTCCTTAGTCTAGAGATTCCTATATAAGCCTGCTGCCTTGAAGGTATTGAGAGATATGACTGACGAGAAAGAAGTGTCAAGAAAATGTATTTTTAATCCTGGTCATACATTCTTCTTAATGACCTTTTATTACATAGTACTATACGATCATTTGAGTAAAAATACCTTTCAGCCCCTTAGATGCATTGAATAGTGTAAGTATTTATTATTTTTCTGTATACATGCTTTTTTCTGTTCTTAATAATCAGCTATATTATTATTTATCAGATTTCTTATATAATCCTTTTTCTTGCCAGTTGGCTCATCAGTCATGTTCTATACAAGCCTTTGCAATCACAAAATGACAGGATGAGACAGCTAGGTCAATTCTGTTTCCCTGGAGGGCTAGGGAGTATACTTCCACACCAGCCTCCTCTGTAGTTGTGCAATGCATGATCTCCCCGCCTTTTATATGGAAAAAATTGTGTATTTGTTACACAGTTGTGCATAGCGATTAACTATCTCTTTCTCTTGTAGAACGACACTCACAGAATGCCCTCATATCTTTATAAAGTAAAGAAAATTATAATATATGACCACTTAATTAGAATTTTAATTACGCTGCATGCATAGTCACATGTTGCCTACAGGGTCTCAAACATTGGGCACTTGCTTGTTCTTCAACAGGCAGTTGTAACTGTTTCCAAAGTTTTCAATTTTAATACCATGATATTCTGTAAATTCTGTTCTATGCGTGGTGTGTGTTTCTTAACATAAGAGCAATTTTATTGGGTTAGGCTAAAGGTCCACTGAGCTTGGTATTCACTAGAACAGGCCTAGAGAAGAATATATGAACAGGACAAGCCTTATTGTGATATTCCTGTTTCAAACAGTATGGATCTGACTTGATGTTCTCTTTTTACGGAATAACTAGTTCTTTATTTTAACCCGGCCACTGGCTAGTGCTGGATGGCACCACGTGGAACTTATGGTGAGAAACAGTGAATAGCAGATTCTCATTTACTTTCTTCATGCCATGTGCAAATTTAAAATCTTCATATAAAGCCACTTAAGCTTTTGCAGGCTGAAGAGCACTAGTCTGTTCACTTGTTCCTAGTACAGAAGCTGCTACATACCTTCAGACCCCCATACTGCCCTTTATTGTACGTTTTCCTGTTCCATTATATCCTACATAGAAGTTTCAAACCAAAATAACAGCATTTTCTTTAGTCTTTCACCACTAATTTTAACACTGGGTTTGATTGCAACAAATTACAGCTTCTTCTGAGGTAGGTAATTGGAACAGTTTCTGGTAGGAGAAATTGAGGTTGGAATGATTTTTGATCTTCCTAAATATTTTAATTATTACAGTTAAGTCAACATTCTTTGTTTTTTGAAAAAGAAAGAAAAAAAGAGGTTGGAAAAAGACTTTGAACCAGTCTACTGGGTTTCTTAGTAGATTTCATTGGAGACTAGAAATAAAAATTTAATTTGCTTGCAAGAAGTTTGAAAGCTTTGCAGTAAATAAAGATATCTTTATAATCATAGCTTGTTTCAGTCAGCTCCTACTCTGGTCACTAACAAAGGGGAGAAACTTGGGTGTTTTGATATTAAACTTATTGTGTACAACTAATTTTTTAGCAGCTAGTGGTCTGTGAGAATTTAGTTTCTTCTTTGGTATTGGTTACTATTAAAAATGATTTAATTCCTACACGTATAGGTCTATAGTAAATCTGTTTTAAATTCTGTCTCATAGATTTTCACTGACCTTGATTGATACCTTGGACACTCTTGTGGTAAGTTTAATCTACTGATAAACTTTGATAAAACAAAAAGATTGTCTTGTGATGCTCAGACTTGTTTTTAGATTTCTATTTTGTTAAATTATACATAAAAAATACTAATTTTTCTTCACCTTTGATTTCTGGCTATCTGTTTGAAGTGGCTATTGCTTATAAGACCTTCCAAGTGCTGCGATGGTGGTGTCTGGAATTTGTTGCAAAAAGAAAACTAGAACAGTTCCTTCACATTTCATTGATGCTTTCTTATCTTGCTTTTCTTGGGCTCTAACTTAACAAAAAAGTATGTGAGTTTACTTCCTATTATAGTCTAAAGCAACATTCTGACTTACAGGTGAACACCTCTTAATACCTACTGAATTATTTATGTTTTTAAATTGTGTGTACATGTTTCATGGATGCATTTGCATGCATTTAAGTATACGTTAAAAAAATGCAACTCTGGACATGTTTGCCAGGAAATGTTGCCAAACTTCTTATGTTCCATCTCTTACTAAAAGATTCCAATCATTAATAAACTACTTTTTGTTAGATTTCAATCCCTTTGACATATTTTGTCATCGTAAGATAGAGATCAGAAATCAGGAGGTTTTGGCCATTCAAATTTACAGGTAAATCTACAGTTCTGAAAATTCTTACTGCACTGATTTGGTGTGTGAATTGTATAACGCTCTTTCTCTGACAGCCGTTCCCTTTTTATTATGTGCTGTGAGATGACCCTTGGCTTTTTTTGAATCGGGTCCACAAATGGTGAAAATATGGAGTCTGGAACTCCCAGTCTCTACCAGACACTCAAATGGATTATTGTGGTTGGTTTATTGTTTTCTTGTCTTAGAGCAGGATTAACACTTGTGGAATTTAAAGGCACTTACAATAACAAATTGGATAAGTCACAAAGATTCTTAAAGATCGATTGACCTAAAAGAAAGTCAGCGTGAAAGAAAATCTGTAGGAAATGCCCGAGCTGTTCTTCAGGCACAAGGAGAAAACTGTTGGGAGGAAGAAGACTGCTTAGGACTATTCACCGAACTTAGGATGTGGCTCCTTAGTCGGTGGATAGGAGGCTTCTGTGAAATCGGAGGCATCAGAGCAGGCCCGTCTTGCCCACTCTGCCTGCAGCCCACTGAGTCCTGTTGTACTACAGCATGGCGTGGGAGTAGGGGAAGGGACAAACAAATAAATCCCTGGGTAATGTTCAGGTACATTCTCAGTGTCTTTATTCTTTGCATACAGCTTTTATTCTCTTTTATGTATCTCATGAGAAAAACAATAATACTAATGTCTGTTTGCACTGTATCAGAGTATGCCCCTGCAGGACGAGGATATCAATCTAAAGCATGTTAAATGCTTTCTTTTTTAATTCATTGCACTTGTTCTTCCACACCTGAGTATGACTGTATTAGCTATGTTGGAACCTAAAAACCTGGTTACATTTGTATTCCAGGTGTTAAATAAAACCAAAGAGTTTGAAGAGGCTGTAAAAAAAGTAATAAAGGATGTTAATTTAGATAACGACATAGTTGTATCTGTCTTTGAAACCAACATAAGAGTCCTTGGGTGAGTAACTTTTATGTTTTCAAAACTCTTAAAAATGGGGGGGTTTAGCTAAATGTCCTTAAGGCGTACCTTTTTGTGCTATTTCACCTCATTTAAAACAGTTGTGCCTTTGTCAGTTAGCATAGCTCCATACCTGCCCTAAGAAAGGTTTTAAAATGCTAGGCAGGAATTGATGCAGTGGTACTGAATCAAGTTGGCCCCATCTAACTGCTGCAGGTGTAGCTTTTTTGATTAAAAAAAAAAATTGTGCATGCTGAGGTAGCAGTGTTTTTTCTTAATGGAAACAGTCTTACAGATTACACTGTTCAATACTTGATTTAATAGATAGAATATTTCAATACTTAGGGTAATAGATTATTTCAGGTTGGAAGGGACCTCTGGAGGTCTCTAGTCCAACTTGCTGCTCAAAGCAGGATCAGAGCAGGCTAGTTTTAAGCTATTATATGCAGTTTTAGAGGTGTTGGTTGTTATTCTTGACTAACTATGTTGATGAATCAGTCATTCAACTATAGTTTAAGACTGAGTCCTGAACAATAAGAATTGCTTCCAAAATACTAACAGCGCACCTTGATTGTAATTGGAGTTGCATCTGCTCAGCATTTCTGAAAACTAGGGCCATGTGAACATAGCACAGTTACTTACGTAGTCGTCTAAATCATAGAAATTGCTGCATTGCTGTTGAGATGAATATTGAGATGTGGATAATTTTTCTTGTGTTTAGAGGTCTCCTAGGTGGGCATTCAGTGGCCATTATGCTGAAAGAAAAAGGTGAATATATGCAGTGGTACAATGGTGAACTTCTGCACATGGCAAAGGAACTAGGCTACAAGCTTTTACCTGCTTTTAACACCACTAGTGGTCTCCCTTATCCAAGAGTAAGTTCTCTGGTTTCTGCAATTCAGAATTACTTCTGTAAGCAAAATTTTTGTTGTTTTGTTTTTATCTTGGTTTCTAAAATCACTTGGTTTCAGAAAATCAAAAGCTGATGAATTGCTCATTTGTAATACATGCTACCTAGTATTTTAAAATACAGTTTTAGTCTCTCTGAATCCCTACATTTCCAGCTCTGAATTCTAGTATACATTGTTTTGTGTAAATACTAACTGCAGAAATCTTGTCTAATCACTGCCTACTGACTTCTTGCTCCCTGCTACTGTAGGCACCACCAACTAGCTGAGGAGAGTAATTTTTGTTTTGGTACATATCGCTCACTGAGAGTGAAAAAGCAACTTGCAAGCACTTGCTTGTGAATTTAGCACAAAACTGATTAATCTTCATGGTCTATATCCACATTTTTAAGAGGGCAAAGGTAGCCGTAGTCTAAAAATATTCACTTAATGTAAAAACTTTCATCAAATTCAAACAAAGCATGGTATGTATTATTTGAATGACAGAAAACTACTTCCCATGCATATCATCCATTGAGTTTGTGAGATGTGGCTTTGATTGGAAACTTTCCCATAAATTAAAAATTTAGGCTCAGTAAATCAGCATTTTTCTAGTGAAAATGTCTAATTCAAAATGTTTAGGGTTTGACAATCTTGTGCTGAGAGGGCCCTCTCCAAAATACAGACAGTTATGTTGTGCCCGCAACAAAGGTGGGTCCATCTAGCAGGTATTCTCTGGAGCCAGGAGTGGTGAGATATTTACAAAGCTTAATTTCTCTGAGCACTTGTGATGTTTTGAGTTTCTGGTTTGCTGGTTAAATAAATTGCTAGAATTAGATTTTCAGGGTGGTATTCTTTTATTCAAATGTCTGATGAACCAGGAAATAGGTAATTGGGCCAGTCCTTGTTTTGGAGGGTTGAGTATAGTAGCTCTACAGACCTATCTCGGGAGTGTAAATTCTTTCAGCTAATAAAAATAAAGATTATAATCTCTACTTTTCTCTAGGTTAACTTAAAATTTGGTGTAAGACATCCAGAAGCACGAACAGGAACAGAAACGGATACCTGTACAGCTTGTGCAGGTACCTTGATCCTTGAGTTTGCAGCTTTAAGCCGATTCACAGGAACATCTATATTTGAGGTTTGCTTTCCACGATATCTTATTTTTTGGGAGGTATTCATTAGTGTTCTGTTACATTTCTGTAATTCTTGAAAAATAATTTTGATTTTATCAAACGGGTGCATATCTTAGTAGTTCTGCACAAAAAGTTTGCGTGTCTTCAGATTTGTTGTGTTTGTGGGCTTTTTTTTCTAAAAGTGTTAATTTGTTTAAAAAAACACAGGAAGTAATTTTGTTTGAAAGTAGTTACAGTAATACAGAAATAAACAAGATAAATATACTAAAGACTGGCTAAAGGATAATACTTGCATAGTTTTTGGGTAGAGGGGGTCAGGGCTAGAAAGAAGAAAAGTGAGATACTTGTTCCTTAAAATGCAGCTTAAAAAAAAAAAAGGCAAAAGGAAAAAAAAAATCACAGTCATATAGTCCCATTGAAGTTGTGCAAGACCCAGAGCAACACATTTCAAAGGTCCATCTGCGCAGTTCATGGCTTTCAGATCAATTTGTTTTTTAGATAGCGCATATTATAAACATTCTTTGAGCAGCTGCCTTGAAGAGTGATAGAATTAAAACCAAGCAAGTAGCAATCAAGACTGCAGACACAGGAAGCTAAATGAAAATATTTGTGAGTATTTCTTTGATATGATACGAAAAAAAAGTATGCTTTTTTTCACATTAGAATTTTTTGAAATCTTTCAGTATGGGCCTAGTATTTCATTTAGTTTCATGGAACGCAGTGGAAGCATAGCTGGTCCTGTGTTGAATGTTCAGATAAAACTTGTCCCCCTAAAATCCCGTGCATTTGTTTGGCAATTTAGAGCCATTTTTGTTGGGTAGGTTGTTACCTTCCAGTTACTTTTTGTGTATATAAAGAAGGTATATAACTTGTATACTAATGAAAAGGGGCTGCTGCTCCACATTGAGATGTCTGAAAAGACGCAGTGATTTTGATTCTAAGGCTGTTATATTTCTTGAAGTTTTTTTTTAATTGGGTTACACTATCCTGTCTGTATGCAGAATTTTAAAATAGGAAACCCATGCAAAAGGACGTTTGACTAGCCTAAGACCATACAGCATATTGGCAAATAGTTGTGTAGTCAAGCACCATTCTTTCTAATCAGCAACAGAATAACTATTTATATAAAATGTGGACTGAACATCCTGTTATTTAAGTGTATGTAATATAATACTGAGTTTTATAACTGTTAGATATGAAACATGTTATTACTTCATAGCATCTTAATTTCAATAGACAAAAGAATAACAGTCTCTACTATCTGTGTTTCTCTGTGATTTCCTTTAGTGAGCGTTTTTTGTTTTTGCAGGAATATGCACGGAAAGCACTTGATTTTATTTGGGAAAAGAGACAGCGCAGCAGCAATTTAGTGGGCGTTACTATTAATATTCACACTGGAGACTGGGTCCGCAAAGGTGTGTGGTGTGTGGTATTCTGACTCGGAATGAGTGACCACAAGGGGTTCTGGGCAAGAAAAAAAACCTGGACACCCCCTCCCCCAACACATTTAGCCTATTTTAAAATGTTAATGGGATAGGCAAGTGAAGTTAGATAATTTCAGTGCTGGAGAAACCTGCTACAACGAAGGCTGACTTTGCTCTGAAAGGGTGTTTTGGTAGAGAAACTAGTTTTATTCGTTGCGAAGAAAGTGTTCTCTGATTCACTTTAATACTGAGAGGGGAATGCCTTGGGATAAATTTTCAGAGATTCTACTATAAATACAACCACAGTCCTATTTATATTTTTCCTATGTATATGGCAGCCAGTAGAAATATTTTCATATGAGAAAAGTGAAACAACTGGCTTCAGTGCGTGTTTGTTCATATTACTGTGTGCACTGATAC
Organism: Pygoscelis adeliae; assembly: GCF_000699105.1. Lineage (NCBI taxonomy): Eukaryota > Metazoa > Chordata > Aves > Sphenisciformes > Spheniscidae > Pygoscelis > Pygoscelis adeliae. The sequence goes on along the minus strand of NW_008824896.1, from coordinate 1,079,200 downwards.
TGCAAAACCTGTAGTGTAGACATACAGAATTGTGTCTCTGCATCCATCTGTGCCTTAATTCTAGTGATAGGAGGCTTTTCCTTTTACTGAAAGAGCCTTTAAAATCAAAATGAAACCATATGAAAATATGAAACCATATAGCTACTTAAAGTAAAACCACCTTTTCATTTTCTGCTGTTTCTAGATAGTGGAGTTGGAGCAGGAATAGATTCGTATTATGAATATTTATTAAAAGCCTATGTCTTGCTGGGAGATGACAGTTTCCTGGAAAGATTTAACACAGTAAGTTAACACCTTGCTCAGGTTTGTGCCTTCTGTAAGACAAATTTAAGACTAATTGTATTGTCAGTCGGCTGTTAGCCTGAGAAGCCTATGAAGAGACCTTTAGCAGAATTTCTGTGACTTCTGATGTGTCTAGTGCCAGCTCTTTTTAATATGAATTTTTGCTAAGCTTGGGTGAACTGTCACCTGAGCAGCTATTTTAACCCCATTCAGTGAAAATTGGAATCTTCTGGACCTTCTTCCATGTTTCCAGTACAGGAGAAGCTGTATTTCAAGATCACCTTGGAGAGTGTAATACTGCAAATGTTTCTGTAAAACAACATAAAGGGCCTCCTGTTACAAGCCATGGTACAATTTCTTTCTGTCCTGGAGCAACAAAACAGATCTGAAAATCAAAGTCTGGATCTTGCATTGCACTGCAGATCCTAAGGCCCAGTATACATTTAAGTATACTTACAAGCTGAAAAACACACTTATGTTACTGAATTCATAAGATTACTAAGCAACTTTGTCAGCATCATTATTCTTTCATAAGAGCATTCTTTCTTTTGAAAATAGCAATAGCCAATTTTATATCATAAAATGATTTTATATCATAAGCAGTATTAAAATTGGAATAAATCAGCAGCTAAAGGCCTATTGCCACACTTTAAATGTAATGATTATTTCATATTCCTAACCTGCAGCCACCATTATTATATTTTGCCTCAATTATGTCTATTAACTGTTTCCTATTGATTTGGCTCATGTGCTCATGATTGTACCTGCTGTGCTTCAGAAAACAAGAAAGGCAGCAATCTTGGGGAGTATAGAATTGGAAGTCAGCAAGTTGACAAGTGAGCTAGTGGCTTTTAAAGTTCTTCTGAGCCATCAAGTCCAGCTACTTTGTTGCTTTTTTTATACCTCCTTTTCCCCTTCTCCTCCTGAGGTGTATTTGCTTTAGAGTTCTCTTATCCAGAGAAAGCAATTTCAGCTTTGTTTCACGTGTGCTTAAAGATTCGGCCAAAACAAATGTGCCTTAACTGTGATAGTTACTTGTTTATCACATGGCTGCTGAATATACTTTTTTGTATGTGTATTACTTGGAAAAGGTGATGTGTATTGCATGTGTAATACTGTGGAGCTCTGCAGTATTTACTACGTTTCTTTTTAGTTTGCAAAACTAGAAACTACTGTGCATTGCCAAATGTAATAATGATTGGGAGTGTAGTACTGGTTCTTCCATTGAAATAAAATGCCATCGTCTGGTGATCTATATCTGTTTTGTAAAATGTATTGATTATATAAACTAATGATTTTTCTGATGTTTGTCAGCACTACGATGCCATAATGAGATACATTAGCCAACCACCTCTTCTTCTTGATGTTCATATTCATAAACCAATGCTAAATGCTAGGACCTGGATGGATTCTTTGCTAGCTTTCTTCCCTGGACTGCAGGTAAGGTTTAAAACCCATCTGCAGGTGATTTTAATAACAAGTAAACAATTAAAAAGACTGGATATATAATTGACAAGTCAAGATTAGTAATTTAATTTTCAAAAATACTGAATGAGGATTTCTGTACTCATTCTTTTGTCACTTCAGTGCTATGATGCAAGTTATCATGCATTTCTGGCCACATTGGGTATCAAGAAAAGTGTGACTGTATGATTTGCTTACTTCACTCCAAGTCATGAAAACACTCAAATTAAGCTACCTTTTTAGTAGTCTAGTGACAAATTTTCTAGTTTGTGTGCCATTTACATATTTAAGACAAACTAAATCATATTTTCACCACAGTTCTCTGTAAATGATAGAGATCCTTTTTCTATATAGGCAGTAATCTTAATGAGCTCGCTGATTTTGCTTAAAAAGCTCTTATGGAATATCTGTGGCTTACACTGAAAGGTGGTAATATTTACAGTATGTATCTGCTGGAAATGTAGAAATTGGTCTGTAGCTTTAAATGAACACAGTGAATATGCCTAACTGAATATTATTCCTATGCCTGGTGAATTAGTGTTAATTTTATTATTGAATTTTAGGTGTTGAAGGGCGATATTAGACCTGCTATTGAAACTCATGAGATGTTGTATCAGGTTATAAAAAAGCATAACTTTCTTCCGGAGGTAAGGTAGTAATTTTTTGATCGTGTAAACTGATTCTTACTTAAATTTGAGCAGTCTCTCATATCCATTTGAAGAAATAGTAGATATATGTGTCATTAAAGCCAAAGGCTCATTTCCACAGCATTCTTATGTGATTTACAGTTCTGCATGTATGATGACTGTGTTTTGGATATGAAATATTTTTCCTTCAGTTATGCTGTAATTAACACAATAATAGGAAGCTGCTGCTATTAATAATTGCTTAGACTTTATATTTCAGCCTTTCAAAATTGACCTTGACTCATTTCAGTATACAAAACTTGTATAAGCACACGGAGTACTAGCTGCTTAGTAATGTAATAGCATTAATGCTAAAGATCACAGTTGACTTTATTAACCCGAGGAAAGAAACTAAAGACTGAATTGTTCTGAGAGAATGTTCTGAAATTTTGCATAATGTCCGTGAAAGTAGGTACACAAACTTATCTGTACATATTGCAAATGCATGCTTTGAGCAAGTTAATTCTGCACAGAAAAGCTTGTTTGCCTGCTGAAGTGTCTGTCTTTATTGTGTGATGACCCAGAATATATGAGAAAGCTTCTGACTCCATTTGTAATTTTGACTTTCCTCTGGTGTAAGCTTATTTCTGCTGAAGAACACCTTAATTAACATCATATTCACCTAATGTGGAAATTGAGACCAAAGAATGCTCTCTAAGCACTGGAATGATTTCTTTGAGTGCATTTAAAATGGTATGATTTGGTTCCTTAGGGTGTTTTTGGGGGGTTTTTTCAGTGCTTTGTACTTACGAAGGAAACTTTGAAAGATCAGTTAGTTGTATTTAAGTCAATATGCTATCCCCTTTAGCAAAGACTTAGCTTAAACCCTAGTACGAACTAGTAGTGAACATAAGCCAGCACAGAAGTGGCTTTTGCCAGTGCATATTAAGAGTGAATACATAGACAAGGAAATTTTTAGATAACTGACTTCTAGTCTGTGGTGTTTCTTATGTTAGAAACAGCTGCTTACCATCTGTCAGTCTGAAACGACAGTTTAATGCACTGGAAGTGTCAGGTGGTTGGTATGTTTGCAAAAATGGTGTTTGTCAAAGCTCATTCGTCTCTATGTAGTGACCCTTCACCAGGCTACTTTCATTGGATTGCAGCAGCAGCTGTGTGCTTGTGCTGATGGGAGCGATTGGAGGCTGTGTGCTGCCTCCTGTGTTTGGAGCACAAGTTCTCATCTGGCACCTCTCGCCAGAACTCCACTTGCTGGGCATTTGTCAAGAGGCTGGGTGGTGTCTGGACTACTGCACTAACACAAGCTTAAATCTCACTCATACTAAGTGGGCTAGAGCACTGGTTTAGGTTTTGGCCTCAAATGTACAAACTGGACAGAGGTTCTTGCAGCCTCCTGAGATTGATGTTGGGCCTTCAGTCCTCCACTGCTGTGTACTTTAGCTGTTGTAATACAGTTAATGTAGGATTCAAAATAAACCTGTGTTTTGGTTTACATTCTTGCATATATTTTTGTCTGTTCTTTTTCTTCCTCAGGCATTCACAACAGACTTTAGAGTTCACTGGGCTCAGCATCCTTTAAGGCCTGAATTTGCAGAAAGCACTTACTTCTTGTATAAGGTAAGATCGCTTTCATTCCTCTGACTTTTGGTCACTTTGTATAGCACCTAGAATTTAGTTGGTGTTTTATTTCAATATAGAATGAGTAGCGTATCTCCACTTGTGTTATCTACTGGAGCCAGTTCTGTATATAAACAAGATGAAAGTATTGGTTATCAAAAATTGTTCTAGGAATTTCGGTTTATATGCCTCGAATTAGAAGGAAAACTGTTAAATGACAAAGGCCCATATTTTTAAAGATATGTAGGTGTTGATGATCTCTCTTAAAGAGATCTTGGAGACTAAGAGCAAAAGTCACTTGTACCTTGCAGAGAAGAGCAGTGCCTAAATGTCGTGCATGTCTGTATTTCCATGTGCTTGTCTGCATATCTGTAAAAGGTAATGCAGTAGTATCTCAGAAGTCTCTCTTGTGACTGTTTAGCACTATTAATAAATTAGACTTTACTGGTGTCTGAGAAGGTATGGAATCAATAAATTAGCATTAGGAAAATGAAAGCTGCTAATTGTACAGTAAGTCTAAGTGCACCTATATGTTTGGTTTTGGTTTTTGTTTTTGTTTGTTTTTCTTTTATAGGCTACTGGGGACCCTTACTATCTAGAAGTAGGAAAAACACTCATTGAAAACTTGAACAAGTATGCAAGAGTACCTTGTGGGTTTGCTGCAATGAAGGATGTTCGTACAGGAAGTCATGAAGACAGGTAAAAGTTTTTGCAATGATTTTTTTTCATAAAAAGATTATAGTTACCCTGTTTATATAGTTGAATTAATTGACTTTTGAGTAGCTGTCTGTCTTCAGTTTGATAACCAAGTCTTAAATTACCTTTTTGTCATAGTCTATAAACTATTTCAATAGTTTTATAGTTTGTTACATAAGAATATTTTTAGTTTAATAAAGTTTCCTTTGTCTCAGAGCAATAGATGAATTACTTTCGAACAAAATATACTTCAAATCTAGAAGTTTGTAGAGAGGTTTGTTTGTTTTTTCTGTAATGCTGTTTTGTACTGCACATGCTGAATCATTTCCCTCCAAACATAGTTTCTTCCAAGTGGAAGGAGTGCTAACGGAATTAAGCTCAACAATAATAGTCATGAAGTCTTCAGAGATGGAGCAATATGAGTATTTGTTTTACTGATATTGTAGAACAAAGGGGATCTTCCTAAAGCACATCCATTTTTTTCCATAGAATGGACTCTTTCTTTCTGGCCGAGATGTTTAAATATCTTTACCTGCTGTTTGCTGATAAGGAAGACATGATTTTCGACATTGAAGATTATATCTTCACTACAGAAGCTCATCTGTTACCACTTTGGCTTTCCACTACAAACCAAACCATCTCTAAAAAAAATACAGTAAGTAACAGCTCAAATTTGAATCAGTTTTAGTGGTGCTTTGAAGCAGTTTGGGTTTTTTTTTGAGAGGAAATGGAAGAAAAATCATAGTTTGAAGAAGTACACCAGTTCTAACACTTAGTTTAATATGAACTACTTCATCTTATTAACAGTGGCAGTCACATGAGTATGCATAACGTTTCCATGACTGGATTCTGCACCACTGAATCCTGAGAGAAAAAAGCTGTGGAATGTTAGCAGTATTTAAAAAGAAAATCATTCCCCATCTCTGTATAAATTTGAAAATAACACGCTATGATATTTTAATAGAAAATAAAGAGGAAGATAATTTTTTCTAAAGTATTTGCAACAACATGCCTAAGTTTTTGTTGCTTATTTTAGTACACGAACCCTTGGCAAATTTTGAAAGGTTTTTTGAGACTGCTACAAAGTTAGTTTGACAAGATACAGCTATAGGTTTTGGGATACCTAATTGTTTTAGTCCATGCAATAGACATCTATTGTGTAAATGTGAGAACACTTATGGGTTTGTAAATTATTTAACCTTCCAAAATAACCCATAGTAATACAACTGTGCCGTGAAGCATAATAAATACTTATCTCTTATGTCACCTTATTGAGCACAAAACCAAAAAAAATTATCTTTAAGGCAATAATACTACTAGCAAGCAAAAGAGATGCATGAGAAAGTGAATAGAGAGGTGTCTGGGGCTTCGGGGACATAAATTCCCTTACGTTAGCATGCCTCTATTTTTTACCCTTTACTATGTATTTTATAATAATGCCTGGATCAGAGGAAAATGCTCATGTTGTGTGTCAAGCCATGTGTCCTGGAGAAATCTTAAAATTGAGTAGAAAGCACTCTGTTTTATGGACTCTAGCATTACACAGTGAAAAACTTTTAATTACTTGCTCTTAATGTCTGACATTGGTTATACATTTCATGGGGGGTTGGTTTTTCGTGTTCCTTGATGGTAGAGATCCTGCACCCTCTCTGAATGTTCTTTCCTTGAGCGTTTATCATCTTTTGTCTTTGAGTTTTGGAAACAGAGACTATGCTTTTTAAACTACACAAGAAGTTCTCTGAAGGAGCATTTTGTATAACTTTCACTCCCAACATGAGAAGTTGATACTTTTGAGACAGACAGGATTCCCGCAGCCGATGCTGTGTGAAGTGCTGGCCTGACATATGTAGTTCTCTTGAGAATAGCAAATGTTAATAAGGGCCAATAAAGAAGGTAGAGTAAATTGTTCAAATGCAGTTTTCTTAAGCTCTTTAAGTCAAAGCTGCTAACATGCATAATACAAGCAAGAAAGATCCATTGAAAACGGTGTGAATAAAATGTGTTAAACGGCTAAAAGGCTGTGAAGACGAGTGTGTTACTTTTTTATGGAATTTATCTGATGGGGAAAAAATTGATTAAAAAAAAATGGAATGTGTAAATTTTTTTTAATATAAACACAGTGTAGTAAGTCGAAATGTCTGTGAGATAGTTGGTAGTAGTAACCCAACATCCTGTTTGTATTATTCTCATGAACAGGAAAGGTCGTGTCTTACTACGTTGATGCTTGCAATAGTGCTTGCAAGACCTTCTTTCTTAAGTGATGTGACTATTTGTCACACTAAGAGCATAGGTACTTTAAAGTGTTTATTCCAGTAAGCTAATAGCCTTTTAGGTCTTGGGTTTTAGGGAGCATTTTAAATACTTGATTTTTAATTAGCTAACGTGTTGCAAACAGGTGGGTGTAGTTTGGTGGGGGGTTTTTTGCAAGTAGATAAATACTACATTAATTTTTATAGGTGAGAAAATTAACTTGCCGGTTGTCCAACCAGTTACTTGCAAAACTAAGAACAGGCTAAATATGGCTCCAAATCACCGTACATGTTCCGCATGGTTTCGCACGTTACAAAACAGCAATTTGTACAAATGTTAACTCTGTCATCTTTTCTGAAAACAGAGATTGTTTGAATTATATCTAGATTCATCCTTGCCCATTCAGACTTGCAAGTCTGTATGGCTCCTGAGGAGGAAAATCTTTTGTTGGTATAAAAAGATGTGACATTCTTAGTAATATGAAGCAAGAATTACCTAAGGCCTGCAGCTGGTCCACTCAGCATAAAGGCAATATCAAATGAAATAGTAACTACTTCCTTTAGTAGTCCAGCACATAAAAGTACAGAGGCACTAGCTATGTCATAAGCAGGCTTGAGAAGTACTGTTTGCCAGTAGAGGATTAGCTGTTTCTGGAAAAAAACCTTCTAGAAATTGTGGATACAAGTTTGATAAGTTACAAACTAGAACTGGGGGTGTATTTATCTATCCCTAGAAAGGTGTTGTAGTGCACTGGTTACCCTTTATTATTGCAAGGTGTGGCACAGAAGAATGATGTATTCTTCATTCCTGGAAACTGTGTGGTTGTATGACATTTATTGCATTCAGCTGCTCTATGTCCTGAGTACACAGATTACTTTAAGGGTAGGTCTTATCTGTTGATTTTCTTTGTATAAAAATGTAACCTGCATTTTTAATAGGTGATCTGTATCTTTCATTTTAGACTACAGAATACACAGAGCTGGATGACAGCAATTTTGACTGGACCTGTCCGAACACCCAGATTCTTTTCCCAAATGACCCTATGTTTGCTCAGAGTATTCGTGAACCTTTGAAAAATGTGGTGGATAAGAGCTGTCCTAGGGGTATATCCAGAGCGTAAGATGAATATTTTCTGTCTTTTGTTAGTGTAGGAGTGAGTACAATAGGGTCTGTTATGCATGGAAGGAGAAATACAAGGTGTATTGGAGCTTGCTCTGTTTGAGTTTGTAGTCCTTTTGGAATGGATAGCCTAGCTACAGGAAAAAACAGTTATGTTTTCTCTGGCATCATCAACAAGACGTAGTTCACTTCCAGGAGGAATTAGCGAGTCTTTCAAAGCAAAAGGAGCTTAATGAGCCAAATACTCCAGTGGGAATTGTAGCCGAGGTATTACAGGAAATAGGTCTCTTCAGTTTGTAAAATTAATTTCTGTAGTCTCTTGAGCAGTTCTGCAACTCTTCTTCGTAGTAAGCAAATCATGCTACTATACATAACTTCACCTATTTTGAAGAGTTTAGGACAGTCTGTTAATGCTGAGGAAGTTTATCCTTCTGACCACCTCTTTGATATTTACATTTAATGAATAAAACTGAGTAGCAATTGTATGAGGAAAACTGTTATTAGTCAGTCTTACAATAATGCAGACTATTTAGAAATGAGAGATAGCATACGGTAGTTTTGCTGTCAACATTGCCTGTGCTTTTTTGCACTACAAAATTATTGATAATATTGACAACTTTTAAAAAAGATAGTTTTACTGAGAAATTGCATTCTAGTGAAGCTTGTACTTAACATTATTTCAAAGAATTCTAATCTTGTGGTGGTAGGAATAACATGAGAGTTATGTTTCAAGAATAATCTGTTTTTTAAAGCTTTGATCTCTACTATCTTTTGGCAGAGAAGAGAGTTTGGGAAGTGGACCAAAACCACCATTAAGAGCCAGAGATTTCATGGCCAGTAATCCTGAACACTTGGAGATACTGAAGAAGATGGGAGTCAGTTTGATTCATCTGAAAGATGGAAGAGTACAATTAGTACAGCATGCAGTGCAAGTAAGACCTAACTACTTTTTTTGTGAAAACTTTCAGTAAAATCCAACTAGCGATGATACTTGACACTTAGAGGTTCAGGAGGGACAGCCAGATTGTGGAAGGAGGCACGTGAGCTGGATATGCAACTTTATTTAGCAGGCTGATGCTTGTTAATATTTTATTAACATAAAAATCCATTAAATTAGATGGAGGCTGTTCATGTCAAGGTGATATAGGTAACAGCATCTTATCTGAAAATAACTACCTTTCAGTGTGAGATACTTCCATTTTGTTTAGGAGTTCTGTATGTTTGTATGTTTTTAGTCTTCTGTGTAGTGGAGGCACTACAAAGTTAACTTCCTTATTTGAAATGACGAATGAGTGCCAGTGAGCATCCACTCTGTATTTTAAAATCTTTGTAGCAGTGGTTCAAGCAAACATAACTTCAAATTTTTTTTTTCAAGTTTCTCAAACATTTAAGAAGAAACTGTTTATTGTTTCTTTACTACTCAGGCAGCGAGTTCACTTGATGCTGAAGATGGCTTACGATTCATGCAGGAAATGATTGAACTCTCCAGTCAGCAACAGAAAGAGCAACAGCTACCTCCTCGTGCTGTTCAAATTGTTTCCCATCCATTCTTTGGCAGGGTGGTCTTGACTGCTGGACCAGCACAATTCGGGATGGACTTATCCAAACACAAAGCAGGGGTAATAAGATGTATATGTGATCTGTTCCTAGCTTTCTGTTACTTTCCTTATTGCATAAACCTAAATTTTACTGTACTGGTACTAGTACTATTTCAGGGTGGCCAGCTAGAGGGTGATCAATTAATTACAGTGGTTAGAATGGCAGGGCACAGGAATGACAGAACGACAGCAGTGACAGTCTTTTAGAGGAGTGGCTTATTGGTCTGTGGCCCATGCTGTGCTCCTGAGTCATCAGTCATGATTTAGGATTTAAAATGCATACATAGTACGATTTTTGAAACAAATTTATATAATTTGCAATGCATATTTTTAGAGAACTTAATTTAAGGGAAGGTTTTCATACCATGTCAGCCATGAATTTGCAGAAGCCCTTTTAGAGTTAGAGTAGGCTGTTCTTTACGCAAGCTTTTATAAAAGGCTGTATCTAGATGGAAGAAGAAAATATCACAGAGGTAGTGGTTCCTATTGGAAGCAGTAGGAAAACCCGATGACTTTGGTTGAGCGAGGTGCAGCCCAGAAGAGGAGTTCCAGGCTAGCAGTTCACAGAAGAAAATTTTCCAGTGACAACAGTTCACAGGTATAGACAAAATACACTGAATATTGTAGAAAACCTAGAATTAGGTTTTCACTCGGTCATTCTTTGCTTCTTAGAACTCCAGCTTCAGGATAAAGATTGCCTGCACTGACAGAAGACAACACTAAATGCGTTAGATTAACTGAAGAAATGAAAATGTTTAGGAATCTTTTGCAAGCTTGACCCGAGTGCTCTAATTATCTCTTTCTGTTTGTTTTTCTTTTTCCAAACAGACAAGAGGATTTGTTGCAACCATTAAGCCATATAATGGATGCTCAGAGATCACTAATCCTGAGGCAGTGAAAGAGAAAATTGCTCTGATGCAGAGAGGCCAGTGTATGTTTGCTGAAAAGGCACGAAACATTCAAAAAGCTGGAGCAATAGGAGGCATTGTTATTGGTAAATAAAATTAAGTTCTTAATTTGTGTAAATGTAATATGTATTTTAGAGATTTGAACATACTGGAGAGCTGACAAGAAGCTGTTAAACTCTCTGAGATGACAGTACTCCAGCACAGAAATTGCGCTTTCAGAAGATGAAGACGAGTTTTGGTTTTGTCTGGTTCTGCGCAGAAAGTGTAGCTAAACAAATTGGGATGGGTGATTGTCACTGTTTTTGCAGATTAAAAGTTGTAATTTTAAGGATCACTGAATGTTGCAATAGTGCTATCTACTAGCTGCTGAGGAAGACTTGAGATACAAATGAAAAATGTTAAGGAAAACAAGTACACAAGTTGGCTTTTTGCTTTTTACAACCAACTTACTATTTTCTGCCTGGGATTCTCTTAACTGAGTGGGCAGTAGAAAGCTGCTGAAAAAGCCTGCTGAAGTTCAGAGTTGTAGTCTGTTTACCTAACAGGAGGTTTGCTTGCTTTTCCTTTTGTGTGCATCTGGCTAGATGACAATGAGGGAAGCAGTAGTGACACAGCTCCTCTCTTCCAAATGGCTGGTGATGGAAAGAATACAGATGATATCACAATTCCCATGCTCTTCCTCTTCAACAAGGAAGGAAATATCATACTGGATGCAATCCGGGAGTATGAGGCTGTGGAAGTGCTCCTTTCTGATAAAGCAAAAGACAGAGGTAAGATCAGGTGTTATTTATACAAATATAGCTTCCATCTCTGCCGTGGCATAATGTGAAATGTACAATAGTGATTTCTATTGCTACTCAAAGGTGCAAATGCATTATTTGGTAGCTCTGGTTTTCTGTTTGACATTGGTATTAGCTTTTTTCATAAGAAAGCCATTATCTGAGAGTTGCCATTATCCGCTCCACCCCCAGGTTAACATTAACATCCAGAAATGCTGTTCATAAGTTAAATCTCAGTTGGACTAATGAGAAAATACAACCTTTTGGATTCCTTTTGAACCCTTTTTGTCATAATCTGCTTTGAAGTAGTGTCAGGAATAGAATAAGTGTTTTCAGTGCCCTACATTGTAAATGCCTCTCTCTTATCAAGCTCCCCAGTGACATTCTTGGTACCCAAAAGGAAAGAGACAACTGTTACAATTATTTTGCCTATCTAAGGAGAAGTGGTTATCAACAGAAATAAGGCGGCTGACCTTAGATGTTTTGCAGCTTTTCTTGTATAACACAAGAAAATTGCAAGCTAATACATTCCCAATTAAAATGTTTGCATATGGCAGAAAATTGTAGGTTTTTCTTTCGTAAGCAAGCCTTCCTTGTAGCATTGCTTTGTCCAAGCAGAATATGTAAGAACAAGTATCTCTAGTAAACCAGTGACAGCGTTTATTTTCTGCACATTTGCAAAGGTGATATGCCGAAAGCTACGGTGTTGTTTCTTCATAGCTGCTTAGAAATTCCTCCTGTTTATAACTATGGTTAAGATGCTCTAACAAAATACTAAACACAAAAGATAGCTCTGCATTTGAGAATTTGTAATGCATATCTGCTTCTTCCCCTCTGCTCGCGCTTCCGTTTGGAATCCCAGCAACAATCTTTAAAGGTAAAATGATTCCAAACTACATTATTGATAGCAGTAAGTATCCCATGTTAAAAATGGCGTATGCAGTTAAACTGCCTAGAAGTCTTGAAATATTAGTGTCCTGTATACTAGCTGTAGACATCAAACGCTGAAGAAATCTGCATGGTTAAATTGGACAGCTGTTGTAAAGCTAAATCGGTACTCGAGATACGTATGTTGGTTGCTTTGAGTGGGGATGCGATGAGGGAGGCTTCGGCTTTGGCTCTCTCTTTAATTCACAGTTCAGTAAACTTACAGAACTGTCTGACTGCCACTTGCTTAGATGTGGGATCCTAGTGGATCTGGGAGTGCTTTAAAATCCAGTACTAAAGTTCAGTGCACGCAGTGGGTATTTGCTTAAGACTGAAGGATGGCAACAAGCACTGACCCAGAAGTCACTATTCAAGTTTGAGGAACCAAAACTAGTCTCACTATATTGTTTGCCCTCATTTAAAATGTGTTTAAATGTCTTCCCTCACCGCCTTCTGAAAAATATGTTCCTTAATAACATTAAATTATCATATCAATGGAAAGTCTGCACTTCCTTGAGGAAATAAGGCCAAGGGAAGTGACTTTGCTTTTGAAATACATAATAAAATGCTGCCTTTCTATTTTTTTTTCCAAAACATCTATTTTTCTCTCCCCTCTCAAAGACTTGGAAATGGAGAATATGGATCAGAAATTATCTGAAAACGATTCACATAAACAGAATTCAGAAGAAGCTACTTCAGCATCTCAGGATGTTGGTGCGGTCAGTGAGGAGCCTGAAGAAGGAGAAAACTCTGATGTTACTGACCCTGATTCTTTAGCTCCAGCTCACGCAGACAGTGACAGCGTTTCCATTTCAAATCAGGATTCCTATGTCCCTGGAACCGATGAGGCTAGTGCTCCGGAGCCAGCGTGTACGCAAGGGGATCACCAGCCTCAGGAACAAAAGCCGGAGACAGAGTCAAATTCCAAAGTTAACTGGGATAATAAAGTCCAGCCTATGGAATCCATATTAGCAGACTGGAATGAAGATATAGAAGCATTTGAAATGATGGAAAAGGATGAGCTATGACTTGTAATAATAACTTATTTGTTAGTAAACAAATGGAGAACTCTGGGTAGAAGTGAGGCCCTGATATCTGAGAACTAGAAAACATATTCAGTATTGTGATGAGCAACCAGGTTTCACCTGGAAATTACCATAGAAATCCAGCACGCACTCTTTGTATTGTTTTAAGTTTTCCTGTTTAAAAATGGGAACGTGCAATTGAAGCATTTGTCTGGCTCCACTGCATGGTGCTGTAACCCAGGAGGCTCATTCAGGGAATGAGCCCGACTTCTGCATTCTAGGCTCCGAGAGGTCATGCTCCCTTGGTCTCTGGAAAGCAAAAGTTGAATGCAGTGGGGTTAACATACCACGTAACGGTTATCAGTGAGAGCACTTGAAGGCAGTAGGTCAGCCACTGTTCTGGTTGGAGCGAAGGTGAGGTTTCACTGATCTCTACTGAGTTGAAAGCCTTCATTGGTAGGAGCAGGTGAAAGTATGTTTCCAGTTGTCGTGTCTTTAGGACACAGCTAGAAGCAGTTCGATTTTTGTCCTGACATATCATACTGAGACATAGTAGTGTTGCTTATCACTCCTTCCATCTGTTACCGTGAAGAATGACCATGATGACATGCGAGTTTTCCCTTCTGCTCCACTTTCAGCTAGAGAAAGTGTATAAACCAAAGGCAATGTGTACTTTGTAAGCAGGTTCCAATGGGGAAACTAAGACAGCCTTGCTTGTTTGGGGTCTACCAGGTAAAGGTTCACGGTGTGTTGATGAAAGTTGTACTCGAGGTTAAGGTAAAGCGGACAAGGTAGGTGTTGAGTTACAGGTATTTCCTTTGCCCTTCCAGGCTGAAAAACTCAATCTACCCTGAGATACGGAATTTAAACTGGCAATATTCTCTGAAAGGACACTAAACAGAACTAGATCAGCTATAACAAAAATCTTCCTTTTTCTGCAAGTTTGATTTCTAACAGCTTGACTTTGTTGCATTCTTTTTATATGCAACTTCTATACATGTGATACTTAAGGCAATGAGGCCAGTACCAGTAGTGAAGTGCAACAATTTTGGCTGTTGGGTCCATAGTTCAAAGTATAGTGGCGTGAACTGCAAGGATGACTGGTATGTTACTCTGGGCTTCGGGAGTTTGTTACAGGTAAGTGTGACTCCTAATTTGTTATCCCTATTATGAAAAACATTATTTAAATAAAAATGGGGATGTTTAAACAACCAAGAGACATTTTGACTGTGTCCAAAGAAACTGCCAAAAACTAATTAACTTGATTTATATAAACTGCTTTTAGTGAATTGTGGTTCAAAGAATTTTTTTATATTAAAGAGTAAGTTAACACTGCCTATATGCTGCATCAGGCTGAAAATGAAGGTTAATATTAATCTTTACAATGGAAAAAAAAAAAAGCCCCAATCTGAATTGCACCTTTCATTTAGCTGGTGAAATTATGCGTGCTGAATATGCAACTGTTAATTAGTACAGCCATACTGTATTTATTTATGTATACTCCTGTACAATATGAATGGAGAAATCCCAGGCAAATGTTGTATACATGTATACTTAATGACACTTGCTTTCAAGAGTATCAAAATGCACAGGCACCTTTTGAGAGCATCACAGTCAATCAGAATATTATCCATAAACTGAATGATAACTTTAAATCACTAGAGTAGGAGGTAATTTTGAGGAGGAAATGAAGCGGTAGCAGAATAGTGAATAAGTGTCCTTTTAAATAAATTAGCTTTTAAATGTAGTTATAATTCCTTTGCACAAATAACTGTATGGAGGTTTGGGCTGAATGAGTAGGGCTTGAAGCAGCTGGGTTTTGCAGTTGAGAATTTTTTTATTTATGGGTTTTTTTGTTACATGAGTTTCTTCATGTAAGGAATTTGATCATGGGAGCCTTTTAAGTGTCCTTCGTTACGTGGAGCCCCGGTCCGCACCCGAGGGACGCTGCGCTCCCTTGGTAGCGCCCGGGATCGAAGCAACGTGGCCAAGTGCAGTCAGCTGCAGGATCAAAACCATCAGGTGCAGATCAAAAGTTTTCACTCTGATAATTCCTTTGATCTGTCAGTGCTCAGTGCCACAAAAGGAGCATTTTTGTTCCCGTGCTCTTTGACATGGACTACATCTTCATACTTGTTAGCTCTTTTGGTGGAAACAATTATTTTTATAGCTATAGAGGCCCTCTGGTCATTATGTTAAGACTGATAATATAGCAACTAAAGGTCATCTTTTTTTACTTGCAGAAAATTTAGGTGTAGATGTAAAATTATATTAAAATATTAACTTTCCTTGCCACCACAGCTCACTTCTATTTAACTGCTTTTTCCACATCTATTGTTAAAACAGTAGACATCAGCTCTCCTTTTAAGGGATTTTGAATGATCCCAGAACTCCATATGGATTTGAAGCATCATTTTGGTGGTGGCCTACCTCAGATAACTGTTGCCTCCTTCCTTTTGGGTTGGGTTTTTTTTTTTGTGTTTCAGTTTGTTCTACTTCATTTTTGAAACCATCATGAGAGCCATAGCTTTGTTTACAGAACTGAATTGGGTAAGGCTGACCTTTTGGGAAAGAGGACTAAATTGGGGGGGGGGTGTGTGGTGTGTGCAGGGGCAGTTTTATTCATTTTATTCTCACTTTATATTTCCTCATGAGGAAACAGGCTTTAGTTTAACCTTTTCATATCATTCTGAAAATAATTCAATTTTCTGTCACTGTCATCTTAAAAAGCAAAAAGAATGTATTCATCAAAAAAAAAAAAAAACCTTTTGGAGAGGGGAGTAAGTGTTCTTCCCAAATTTTTAGAAGCCTGCTCCCTCCATGTGGAATATTGCTCGTACATCATTAATCCGTAATCGCCTCTTTCTTTGTATGGTATTGAACACTGAAGAATTCAGGAATCACATCTGGAACTAGCACTTACTCTATGCCATGTAATTCAGATCAGCCAATTAATTTCTCATTTGATCTTAGAGGAATCTTCTCAATTGTTTACATTTATTGTTTCTTAATGAAGTTTCAAAATGAGCCCAGCTTTGGTTCACCTCCTGCCAGCATACCTGAAGGCATACCAGCGGTAGGCATGAATAAGTGTATGTTGAGAGGTTAAAAACGGGACATCTTATGCAAAAGGCATCAGTCAGAACATAGAAAAAAAAAAAAAACAACAACCATTCTGTGAATGAAATATTGTATGTTCAGATTTTATAAGATTTTTTTTTTTAGCCAGCCCAATTTACAGCCGTATATTTTCTTATGAAAGATGTCTAATAACAGGTGCTGTAACACTATTATTGGGTTTTACTGTCTGGTCATAAGTGTATACAATATTTCTAAGGGCAACTATGTACTGTGATGTAAAAGTCTGGGCTAAAATGTATATAATCTGTGTACATAATTGTGTACTTGATTATAATTGCTGATTGTAAAGATTTAATAAAATGTAAATATTCTGGTCAAGCTGCGCTGAACTGACACTAATTTCCAACTGCCTAGCCGGCTGTGTTTGCCTTGAGTTTTAGCAAGGCCCTTGGTAGCTGCTAAACTAGGAAGGATGATGGAGCTCATCTAATTGGACTGTTTCAACCTCTGTTATTCTATAACTTGGGCACATATATATTTTTTTTAAAATCCATTCCTGCAGTGAGAATACAAATCCTTAAAAGTTCATGTTAAGTATGACTACTTCTGATCCTGTTTTCATTAGAATTGAAAAAAAATGGGTCTCTTTTGGGCCTGATTTAGGTAAGTCTCAGAGGAAACATACTCCATCGTCCTTCCTCTGTTATCAGCTGTTCTCTGACACCTCTGCTCCTATGAGCTTTTCCTCCATGGAAGTTAGGATTAAGAAAAAAGACGCAGGAGCCCTAAATTTAAGTCCTTGTTCAAGTGTTCAGCAGCGTTTATGATAGTCATGAACTAGAAGCCATTACCAGCCTTGCCAATGAAGTGCTAAATTTCTTAAACCTACTGTTAAGGGAGAATCAGGACTTCAGGGACTGGAGTATTTCAGAGGAAAGGCACCTTCTGCCTTCCTCCTCCCTTGAAGGAAGCTTGGGTACTCAAAAAGCATTTTGGTCCGTGGGGTATATAACAACACGCTTGTATGCTTCCTTTGCATCTATTTATTTTGGGAGTAGTAGGTGTTCCTCAAATAGGTATCTACTGTCTATTGACCCTGCAATTGCGTTGGCAGCTGCCGTTGTACTTGGGGGCTCCGCGTTTCACCAGGGATGGGCTAACAGGTCAGACAGTGCAGGGCGACATCTCTCGGAGACGGACAAACTGAGAGATGTACTCAGGAGTCCAGTGCAAATGTGGGGTTTTGTCAAAAAGATGAATAAAAAAGATTACCATGAGGAAACGTGCAAAGAGACACAGAGGG